>NC_072373.2:108768030-109071060 GCF_028885625.2 Pongo pygmaeus | reverse complement strand
TATATCAAAGATAACTAGCACAAAGTAGTTCCTGCTATTTATACTTTTCCAGCAGATTTACTTTCTTAGTTTTTTTTTTGCCGATGCTTTTACTAAAAGTACTTTGCTTTGTTAGCATTCATGCTACCGAGAGTAAACAGTCAATGATTGTTATTTATAATTGTTATTATTTTACTGCTATCACTCAATAAAAGAGATCACTCTGAAGCATATGGGACAGGAGGAAAATCAGTAAACTTTTAGTATATTTATTATAAATCATCTACACATTAATAATTAAAAGTTGGCTTGTATGAGTTAGTTATGTGTAATGGTTAATGTTTTCAATAATGTTTTCTTTTGCAGTACAGATGAGAGCCATTTTGTCTATATTACCTGGCATTAATGTGCCTTGATGTTTTTAGGGATCTTATCCATAGAACAGCTCATCAGCCGGGTTGGTGTGATTGGAGTGACTCTCATGGCTCTCCTTTCTGGATTTGGTGCTGTCAACTGCCCATACACTTACATGTCTTACTTCCTCAGGTAACAGAGCACTTTGCATCCTTTCTTTTTTGCCCCATTACTTCTTGAATACATATGTCATATTATGCCACCATCTTTAAGATTATATATTAGATCTATGACACTGTCTTTTTATTCTTCTCTTCCTCTGTCCCTATGGCCATTGACCTGGAAATCTTTCTAAATAAGTATTATCACTTGTACTGCTTGCCTTTATTATTTGTCCTACATTCATTTATTTTTTAAATGGCAAATTTCAATCTGCCACTCCCCTCCCACTTTTTAAAGGCACATTTCTAGTGACCAGCAGTATAAACCAACTCCAACTTCAGCAGTTCAGTTCCTCCTAGAAGTGTTAATAGAACAGTAGAAGACAATGCCAAGTTAAAAGTGTGCTTAAACATACATCCTAAATGTCACTGAGCTGAGATCACGCCACTGCAATCCAGCCTCGGCAACAGAGCGAGACTCTTTCATAAATAAATGACAGGTTGATGGGTGCAGCAAACCATCATGGCACGTGTATACCTATGTAACAAACCTGCATGTTCTACACGTGTATCCCAGAACTTAAAGTATAATAAAAAATAGAAATATTTAAATATATATATATATAAATATATATAAAAATGTCACTGGATCAAAGCTAAGAAAAACTGTAAGAGAGCTGGGTAAATTCCATTTCCCTGAGATCCCAGAGGATTAGCTATAAGAAATGAGAGCAAAGGCATTTTAGTTTATTATGGTCATTTTACTATTTTCTAGAAAAAAGTAGTAGGTAACAGTTGAAGTCTATGTTTGTCTCCAGATACTCTGTATCATGCCCAAGAGTGGGACCCCAAAACATTTTGCTAGCAGTTTGTGCTTTTTGTAGGAATGTGACTGACACAGATATTCTAGCCCTGGAACGGCGACTGCTGCAAACCATGGATATGATCATAAGCAAAAAGAAAAGGTAAGATATCAACACTGTAATACATTTGGACTCTGTTACAATTTCTCAACAAGAAAATTTGACTGTGATTGGTGCTGGCAGGGAATTTTATCTTACTCATTTTTACTATAAGGTAAAGTACCAGATTTAGTGTTGGCTGGACACAGTGGCTCACACCTGTGATCCCAGCACTTTGGGAGGCCACGACAGGGGGATCATTTGAGCCCAGAAGTTCGAGACTAGCCTGGGTAACACAGTGAGACCCCATCCCTTTAAAATAACAATAAAATTAAAAATATAAAAAAATTTTTTAAAAAGATTTAGTGTTTTGTGTGAAAGAAAATTCAATCTCATTTCTTGAATTTAGATCATTCTTAGATAAATTATTAGAATTTTTTTAATTTTTTAAATTGTAAATTGACAAATTATGCTTCTATATTTGTGGCATACAAAGTGGAATAATTAAATCAAGCTAATTATATCTATCACCTCACATGTTTATTTTTTTGTGGTGAAAACGTTTGAAATTTACTCTCAGTGATTTTGAAATGTGCAATACATTATTATTATATTCATCATGCTGTACAGTATGTTGCAAAGAAAAAAAAACCTTATTCCTCCTTGTCTAACTGAAGCTTTGTACCCTTTGACCATCATGTCTCCATTCCTCCCACCCATCCAGCCTCTGGTAACCATCATTCTACCCTCTGCTTCTGTTGAGTTCACTGTTTTAGATTCTGCATATAAGTGAGAACATGCAGTATTTGTCTTTCTGTGTCCAACTCATTTTGCTTAGCATAGTGTTCTCCAGTTACATTCAAGTTATCACAAATGAAAGAATTTCCTTCCTTAAGGCTGAATAGTATTCTGTTGTATATATATGCCATATTTTCTTTATCCATTTTTCTGTTGCTGGACATATAGATTGATACCATAACTTGGCTATTGTAAATAATACTGCAGTGAACATAGATGTACCGATATCTCTTTGACATTTTACTGATTTCAGATCTTTTGGGTAAATACTAAGAAGTGGGATTGCTGGATCATATAGCAATTCCATTTTCAGTTTTTTTAGGAACCTCCACACTATTTCCCATAGTGGTTGTGCTAATTTATATTTCCACCAACAATGTAATAGGGTTTCCTTTTCTCAGCATCCACACCAACGTTCTTTATCTTTTGCCCCTTTGATAATAGTCATTCTGACAGGTATGAGGTGATATCTCATTGTGTCTTAGTTTGCAATTCCTTAATGGCTAGTATGTTAAATATTATTTGATATATCTGTTGGTCAGTATGCCTTCTTTTGAGAAATGTCTATTCAGGTTCCTTGCCCATTTAAAAATCAGGTTATTTGTTTTCTTTCTGTAGAGTTGTTTGAGGTCCTTATGTATTTTGTATACTAACCCCTTATCAGACATATGGCTTGCAGATATTTTCTCCCAGTCCATAGGTTGTCTCTTCACTCTGTTAATTGTTTTCTTTGTTGTGCAGAAGCTTTTTATTTTGATGTAAACTCATTTGTCTGTTTTTGCTTTAATTGCCTGCACTTTGGGGTTAAATCTAAAAAGTTATTGCTCAGAGCAATTTGTGTAGTTTTTCCCCGTTTTCTTCTAGTAGTTTTATAGTTTCTAGGCTTAAGTCTTTAGTCCATTTTGAGTTAATCTTTATATATTGAGTGAGAGAAGGGTCCAATTTCATTCTTCTGCAGACGGATATTCAGTTTTCCCATCACCGTTTAGTGAAAAGACCGTCCTTTTCCCAGTGTTTACATGTGGCACCCTTGTCAAAAATCAATTGACCATACATGTGTGGGTTTATTTCTGGGTTCTTTATTCTGTTCCCTTGGTCAATGAGTCTGTGCTTATGCTTGTATCATGCTGTTTTAATTACTATTGCTTTGTAGTATAATATGAAATAAGATAGTATGATGCCTCCAGCTTTGTTCTTCTGTTCATGATTGCCTTGGCAATTCAGTTTTTTGTGGTTCCATATGAATTTTAGGATTATTTTTTCTATTTCTATGAAAAATGACGTTGGAATTTTGATAGGGATTACATTAAATCTGTAGATTGCTTTAGGTAGTATGGATGTTTTAACAATACTAATGTTCAATGAACATTCCAAAAATGAAATCAAGAGAACCATCCCACTTAAAATAGCTACAAGAAAAAATACTTAGGGATAAATTTAACCAAGGAGGAAGAAAGACCTGGACACTGGAAACTATACAACATTAATAGAAGAAATTGAAGAAGACACAAATAAATGGAAAGATATCCCATGCTCGTGGACTGGTGTATAACTTTTGTATTCGAAGAATGAAATATTGTCTATTGTCGTGATTTTTTTTTTTTTTAAGATGGAGTCTCACTCTGTTGCCCAGGCTGGAGTGCAGTGATGTGATTTCAGCTCACTGCAGCCTCCACCTCCCAGGTTCAAGCAATTCTCCTGCCTCCGCCTCCCGAGTAGCTGGGATTATAGGTGCACACCACCACACCCAGCTTATTTTTGTATTTTTAGTAGAGACGGGGTTTCACCATGTTGGACCAGGCTGGTCTCAAACTCTTGACCTCAAGTGATCCACCCACCTTGGCCTCCCAAAGTGCTGGGATTACAGGCGTGAGCCACCATGCCCAGCCTTATTGTCCTGAATTTTTTTTAAGTCTATTTTCCTTAGTTTTTTACAATCTTTTACATATCTGATTCAGATCTCAACTTCCTTTGTTCCAACTACTTAAAATCATTTAAGTCCTCTATATCATTTTTGTTATTTAAAAAGTACTTTTAAAATGTGTATTTTCAAGGTGGGATTTCATAGAAATCTATATCACAGTGCATAAAAGCATAGGCTCTGAAATCAGACTGTGTATGAATTTGAATCCTTGATCTACAACTTAATGGTGTGACCTTGAACTAGTTACTTTATGTCTGTGTGCCTCATTTGTAAAATAGAGGTAATAATAATGAGTTGAGACTTAGAAAAACAAGTTAGAGCCCTTAGAACAATGTCCCACATATAGCCAAGGACAACTACTGAACTTATTAATAGTCTCTACAGTACAGTCATTTACCTTTCATGCTTTGCCTTCATTTATTCATTCATAGATTCATTCACTTAATAATTTTAGAAAACCTAGTTTACGCCAGGCACTGTACTAGATGCTAGGGATAGAATGATGAACAAGATA
This sequence comes from Pongo pygmaeus, assembly GCF_028885625.2. NCBI lineage: Eukaryota > Metazoa > Chordata > Mammalia > Primates > Hominidae > Pongo > Pongo pygmaeus. Next base: position 109,066,428 of record NC_072373.2, on the reverse strand, counting down.
ATCATTTCTTACCTTCATGAAGCTTATTAGTCTGCTCTCTTTATTAAAGTTATTATTACCCATAAGTAAATGGTAACAGGTTTTGAATTGCATGAGTATTTTCACATTTCATATTTCCTCCTTCAACACTTTTCTATAGTAAGACCCATAGTCAAGTTAAAGAAGCCTTAATGTAAGAGATAACATTAGACATTAGAATGATAAAGGCCAGGCGCAGTGGCTCACACCTGTAATCCCAGCACTTTGGGAGGCCGAGTCGGGCAGATCACGAGGTCAGGAGATCAAGACCATCCTGGCTAACACAGTGAAACCCCATCTCTACTAAAGATACAAAAAAGTAGCCGGGCGTGGTGGCGGGCGCCTGTAGTCCCAGCTACTCTGGAGGCTGAGGCAGGAGAATGGCATGAACCCGGGAGGTGGAGCTTGCGGTAAGCCCAGATCGCGCCACTGCACTCCAGCCTGGGTGACAGAGTGAGACTCCGTCTCAAAAAAGAAAAAAAAAAGAATGGTAAAGAAGGCTCAGGTTCACTGACTAATTATTTGTCTCTATTTCTGCATGTCTTTACTAGGCTATTGAAGGTAGACACGTGTATAATTTATTTTATTTACATTTATTGTTTATTTTACATGAGTGTATATAAATGCAGATTTTAAAATATATAACAGAACAAGATTATTCAAAAGTGAAAGATTTATATAAACAATACTATTTTGATTCCCAAGGCTATTCTCTTTCTCACTGTATTTCTTTTATTCATATAAAGAAATGAATATATAAAAGTGAAGTCATGGCCAGGTACTCATGCCTGTAACCCCAACGCTTTGAGAGGCTGAGGTCAGGAGTTCAAGACCAGCCTGGCCAGCATGGCAAAACCCCATCTCTAGTAAAAATACAAAAATTATCTGGGCATAGTGGTGCATGCCTGTAATCCCAGCTGCTTGGGAGGCTGAGGCAGGAAAATCGCTTGAACCCGGGAGGCAGAGGTTGCAGTGAGCCGAGATTACACCACTGCACTCCAGCCTGGGGGACAGAACGAGACTCTGTCTCAAGAAAAAAAAAGTGAAGTCATGACCCATGTCAAGTGTGGATACATACTTTTAAGCCATTTCATACTAATAGTGCTAAGGAATTGACTGCTCTATACATACTATAGCCCATTTCCCCTATAATGCATTGTCTGGTCAGGATCAGAAATGGTTTGTGTTCCGACAGTAAGTTTTATTAATTTGAGTGGCTCACAGAAGAATCAGCCTCCCAACATGACCCCATTACCACAGTCCTTTACCCAGTGGAACTAACAGGGCAGATAGACAGCTAACATGACAATGCTGGGGCCCTCGGGATTCCTATAATGCCCTTGCCATTTACCACAATATAGAAAAACTGTTTTTGTTGTTTACAAGTGGTTTTACAAAATAAAAATTTTTTTAATAAAAAAGAAAAAGTGTTTTTGCAAACACTCATAGTTGGGGAGGAGTAGTGACCAGAAAACCATCTTTCACCTTAACAGTAGAGGGCCATAGTGAGATGACATACAAGAAAAGTAACATCTGTTATGTAGAAAAAAGTTAATGGTTTAAAATGGGAGGAGGAAAGAGGCATACATCTTCCTGTTTGGAACAGTGAAGGAAAAAATGTTAACCTCTACCTTGAATTAGTTTTCTAGGATCTCTTTGAAATTTTGTAGAGATGGGGGAAGAAATATATTCACTAGTGAAATTTTAGCAACAGCCACAGCCATTCTCAATAGAGGAAACTTCCAGAAATGACAGTGGAAAGAATTTAAGCAATTCTTTCTACAGAAAATCATAAAAACTGGAAAAAATATTAAAAGCAAGTATTTGAAGTTACTGGAAAATGAGCAGAGGCAGGTAGAAATTTGAGAAGAGCATCAGGTAACTATTGCAAGTTGATAGCTTTCTTGCCTGGAAGTGCTCCTTAGCCACCACCCACCCTCCCAGCACCCACTCAAGTGTACAGATTGATAAGAGTTTAAATCAGCTGAGTAACTGAACATTTAAAGGGGAAATTTTGGAAATGAGGGAAATGCAGAAGGACTAAGATCCAAAATATCAGTATAAACCCTTCCCAAATCTCTGTGTCACCATTAAATAATGTATTTCCACGGTAAACACCAAAGAGCCTGAGAAAAAATAGGCAGAAACTGGAAGAGAGTCTATCCTTGATATACTGAACTGCTTCTTGGTGTGATTTGCAAGGTTGCTGTGCCTTTGATTGAGTGCATTTTCTGAGCTATGTGCAGGTTGAACAAACAGCTTGGATGACAGAAAATGAAAGTCTTTCTGGCTTGAGGTGTCAGAGGGTAGAACTCAGGACTGGCAAAGCAGTTGAAAATTTAGGAGAGATCCCTAGAAGCAAAAGATCCACAGAGAGGATAAGCCCTAAAATATGACTATAGAATTTGTCCAGACTACCACTACCCTACACAAGCTCAAGCTCAGCGGAGACTATCAGGGAGTTAGGCTAAAAAGGAGAAGCTAGAAACCAAGAAACTGAGCAGAAACATTAGCTGCTGCAGGTATGACAGATTTCACAGTTTGAGTCTAAGTAAATTAACTGCTTACTAGTACCAAAAAAATTAACAATTCTCAGAAAAACAAAACAGATTCCAAAGTCACTACAACATATTACCTTCAACCAAAACTTGCTAGACATGTAAAGAAACAAGACCATACGACCAATGTTCATGATAAAAAGCAGCCAATAGATACTAACTCCAAGTGGATCCAGATTACACATTTAACAAAGACTTGAAAGTAACCATTACAAATATATTCAAAAAAGTGAAGGAAAGCATGATACAAGTGAAAAGAGAGAATCCCAACAAAGAAATGGAAACTTTTAAAAAACAACAAAATAGAAATCTAAAGACTGAAAACTACAGTAACAAATAAAAATTTTACTAGGTGGGCTTAACAGAAGAATTGAGATGACAGAAGAATCAGATCCATAAAAATTCAGGCTGGGCATGGTGGCTCACGTCTGTAATCCCAGCACTTTGGGAGGCCGAGGTGGTTGGACACCTGAGATCAGGAGTTCGAGACCAGCCTGGCCAACATAGTGAAACCCCGTCTCTACCAAAAATATAAAACTTAGCTGGCCATGGTCGCATGCGCCTGTAGTGCCAGCTACTTGGGAAGCTGAGGCAGGAGAATCACTTGAACCCAGGAGGCAAGGTTGTAGTGAGCTGAGATCATGCCACTGCACTCCAGCTTGGGTGACAGAGCGAGACTCTGTGTCAAAACATAAAAATAAAAATTGAGATAGATTAATAGAAATTATTTAATCTGAAGAATAGAGAGATAAAAGATTGAAGAAAAATGGCCAGGTAATCCCAGCACTTTGGGAGGCCAAGGCAGGTGGATCACTTGAGGCCTGGCCAACATGGCGAAACCCCGTCTCTACCAAAAATACAAAAAAAATTAGCTGGGCGTGGTGGTGGGAGCCTGTAGTCCCAGCTACTCAGGAGGTGGAGGCAGGAGAATGGCTTGAACCTGGAAGGCGGAAGTTGCAGTGAGCTACAATCGTGCCTCTGCACCCCACCCCAGGTGACAGAGCGAGACTGTCTCAAAAAGAAAAAAATAGTAAATATTTTTTTTAAAAAAAGATTGAAGAAAAATCAACAAAAGTCTCAGTAGGAGACAATATCAAGCAGTCCAACATTCTTGTGGTTGGAGTTCTAAAGAAAAGGAAAGGGGCAGAAAAAGCATTTAAAGAAATACCAGCCCAAAACATAAGAAAACTACACCTATGTGTATGTATAGTGAAACTGCTAAAAGGCAAAAGTAAAGAGAAAATCTTGAAAGCAACAAGGGGAAAATGATACATACAGGGCAACAATGGAAAAAAAAAAAGTAATGGTTATTCAACAACATTGTAGAATACGAAATGAACATACAAAAATCAGTTGTAGCCAGGAGCAGTGGTGAATGCGCTGGACCAGCTACTTAAGAGGCTAAAGTGAGAGGATTGTTTGAGCCCAGGAGTTTGAATGCAGCCTGAGAGCAATGTAACAAGACCCTATCTCGAAAATCAAATATTTTTAAATCAGTTGTCTTTCTATAAGCTAGCAACAGACATATGAACATCAAATGTTTAAATATACTACTTACAACCACTCACAAAATGAAATACTTAACGTAGAAGTCTAACAAAACATGTATATAGGACTTGTTTGCTGAAAATTATAAAACTAATGAAAAAATCAAAGAAGATATAAATAAACCATATTAATAGATTGGAAGACTCAAATAGTAATGATGTTAATTCTCCCCAAATTGGTATACAAATTTAATGTTATTCATTTCAAAATCCCAGCAAGATTTATTTGTAGATATACACAAAATTATTCTAAAATTTGTACAGAAAGGCAAAATAACTAGAATAGTTAATACAATTTTTAAAAAGAACAATATGAAAGGAATTCCTCTACCTGATCTTAAAACATATAGCTACAGTAATCAAGACTGTGGTAGTGGTAGACATAGATCACTAGAACAGAAAAGAGAACCCAGAAATACTGACACATGGCCAGGCACGGTGGCTCATGTCTGTAATCCCAACACTTTGGGAGGCTGAGGCAGGTAGATCACCTGAGGTCAGGAGTTTGAGAACATCCTGACCAATATGGCGAAACCCCATCTCTACTAAAAATACAAAAATTAGCTGGACATGGTGGCATGCGCCTGTAGTCCCAGCTATTTGGGAGGTTGAGACAGGAGAATTGCTTGAATCCAGGAGGTGGAGGTTGCAGTGAGCTGAGAGATTACTCCCCTGCCCTCCACCCTGGGCAACAGAGCGAAACTCCGTCTCAAAAAAAAAAAAAAAGAAAGAAAGAAATACTGACACAAATACACCCAGCTAATTTTTGACAAAGATGCAAAAGCAGTTCAGTGGAGGAAAGATAGCCTTTCACCAAATGATGCTAGAGCAATTAGGCATCCATAGGTTTAAAAAATGAATCTAAATCTAAGTCTTAGACCTTGTACAAAATTAAAACAGTCTGGGCGCGGTGGCTCACACCTGTAATCCCAGCACTTTGGGAGGCTGAGGCGGACGGATCACTTAAGGTCAGGAGTTCAAGACTAGCCCAGCGAACATGGTGAAACCCTGTCTCTACTAAAAATACAAAAAATTAGCCGGGTGTGGTGGCGGGCACCTGTAATCCCAGCTACTGGGGAGGCTGAGGCAGGAGAATTGCTGAACCCAGGAGGTGGAGGTTGCAGTGAGCCAAGATCCACCATTGCCCTCCAGCCTGGGCAACAGAGCGAGACTCTGTCTCAAAAAAAAAAAAAATTAAAACAGATAATAGACTAAAATGTAAAACTATAAAACTTTCAAGAAAAAAAAAACCCAGAGAATCTTTGGAATCAAGGGCTGGACAAAAAGTTCTTTACTTGATACCAAATATAAAATCCATAAAAGGAAAAATGGATAAATTGGGCTCCATCAAAATTTAACAATTTTGCTCTGTAAAAGACTGTTAAGGCCGGGTGCAGTGGCTCACGCCTGTAATCCCAGCACTTTGGGAGGCCAGGGTGGGTGGATTACAAGGTCAGGAGTTCATGACCAGCCTGGCCAAGATGGTGAAACCCCGTCTCTACTAAAAATACAATAATTAGCCAGGCATGGTGGCGGGCACCTGTAATCCCAACTACTCAGGAGGCTGAGGCAGGAAAATGGCTTGAACCCGGGAGGCGGAGGTTGCAGTGAGCCGAGATGGAGCCACTGCACTCTAGCCTGGGCAATAGAGCAAGACTCCTTCTTAAAAAAAAAAAAAAAAAAGACTGTTAGGAGGATGAAAAGATAAGCCACCCACTGGGAGAAAATATTTGCAAGCCACTTATTTGAGAAAGCACTAGTATCTAGAATAAAAAAACATTAAAAGCTTACATTTAAAAAAAAAAATGTGGTTAGAAAATAAGCAAAATGGGAGGGAGGAGCCAAGATGGCCAAATAGGAACAGCTCCGGTCTACAGCTCCCAGCGTGAGCCATGCAGAAGACCGGTGATTTCTGCATTTCTATCTGAGGTACCAGGTTCATCTCACCAGGGAGTGCCAGACAGTGGGCGCAGGACAGTGGGTGCAGCGCACCGTGCAGCAGCCTCACTCGGGAAGCGCAAGAGGTCAGGGAGTTCCCTTTCCTGGTCAAGGAAAGGGGTGACAGACGGCACCTGGAAAATCGGGCCACTCCCACCCAAATACTGCTCTTTTCCGATGGGCTTAGGAAACAGCGCACCAGGAGATTATATCCCGCACCTGGCTCCGAGGGTCCTGCGCCCATGGAGTCTCGCTGATTGCTAGCACAGCAGTCTGAGATCAAACTGCAAGGCAGCAGCGAGGCTGGGGGAGGGGCACCCACCATTGTCCAGGCTCGCTTAGGTAAACAAAGCAGCCTGGAAGCTCCAACTGGGTGGAGCCCACCACAGCTCAAGGAGGCCTGTCTGCCTCTGTAGGCTCCACCTCTGGGAGCAGGGCACAAACAAAAAGACAGCAGTAACCTCTGCAAACTTAAATGTCCCTGTCTGACAGCTTTGAGGAGAGCAGTGGTTCTCCCAGCACGCAGCTGGAGATCTGAGAACGGGCAGACTGCCTCCTCAAGTGGGTCCCTGACCCCTGACCCCCGAGCAGCCTAACTGGGAGGCATCCCCCAGTAGGGGCAGACTGACACCTCACACGGCCGGGTACTCCTCTGAGACAAAACTTCCAGAGGAACGATCAGACAGCAGCATTCGCGGATTACGAAAATCTGCGGTTCTGCAGACACCGCTGCTGATACCCAGGCAAACAGGATCTGGAGTGGACCTCTAGCAAACTCCACCTGCAGCTGATTGTCCTGTCTGTTAGAAGGAAAACTAACAATCAGAAAGGACATCCACACCAAAAACCCATCTGTACGTCACCATCATCAAAGACCAAAAGTAGATAAAACCACAAAGATGGGGAAAAAACAGAGCAGAAAAACTGGAAACTCTAAAAAGCAGAGTGCCTCTCCTCCTCCAAAGGAACGCAGTTCCTCACCAGCAACAGAATAAAGCTGGACAGAGAATGACTTTGATGAGAGAGGAAGGCTTCAGATGATCAAACTACTCTGAGCTACAGGAGGAAATTCAAACCAAAGGCAAAGAAGTTGAAAACTTTGAAAAAAATGTAGACGAATGTATAACTAGAATAACCAATACAGAGAAGTGCTTAAAGGAGCTGATGGAGCTGAAAGCCAAGGCTCGAGAACTACGTGAAGAATGCAGAAGCCTCAGGAGCCGATGCGATCAACTGGAAGAAAGGGTATCAGTGATGGAAGATGAAATGAATGAAATGAGGTGAGAAGGGAAGTTTAGAGAAAAAAGAATAAAAAGAAACGAACAAAGCCTCCAAGAAATATGGGACTATGTGAAAAGACCAAATCTGCGTCTGATTGGTATACCTGAAAGTGACGGGGAGAATGGAACCAAGTTGGAAAACACTCTGCAGGATATTATCCAGGAGAACTTCCCCAATCTAGCAAGGCAGACCAACATTCAGATTCAGGAAATACAGAGAACGCCACAAAGATACTCCTCGAGAAGAGCAACTCCAAGACACATAATTGTCAGATTCACCAAAGTTGAAATGAAGGAAAAAATGTCAAGGGCAGCCAGAGAGAAAGGGCGGGTTACCCACAAAGGGAAGCCCATCAGACTAACAGCGGATCTCTCGGCAGAAACTCTACAAGCCAGAAGAGAGTGGGGGCCAATATTCAACATTCTTAAAGAAAAGAATTTTCAGCCCAGAATTTCATATCCAGCCAAACTAAGCTTCATAAGTGAAGGAGAACTAAAATACTTTACAGACAAGCAAATGCTGAGAGATTTTGTCACCACCAGGCCTGCCCTAAAAGAGCTCCTGAAGGAAGCACTAAACATGGAAAGGAACAACCGGTACCAGCCGCTGCAAAATCATGCCAAAATGTAAAGACCATCGAGACTAGGAAGAAACTGCATCAACTAACGAGCAAAATAACCAGCTAACATCATAATGACAGGATCAAATTCACACATAACAATATTAACTTTAAATGTAAATGGACTAAATGCTCCAATTAAAAGACACAGACTGGCAAATTGGATAAAGGGTCAAGACCCATCAGTGTGCTGTATTCAGGAAACCCATCAAACGTGCAGAGACATACATAGGCTCAAAATAAAAGGATGGAGGAAGATCTACCAAGCAAATGGAAAACAAAAAAAGACAGGGGTTGCAATCCTAGTCTCTGACAAAACAGACTTTAAACCAACAAAGATCAAAAGAGATAAAGAAGGCCATTATGTAATGGTAAAGGGATCAATTCAACAAGAAGAGCTAACTATCCTAAATATATATGCACCCAGTACAGGAGCACCCAGATTCATAAAGCAAGTCCTGAGTGACCTACAAAGAGACTTAGACTCCCTACACAATAATAATGGGAGACTTTAACACTCCACTGTCAACATTAGACAGATCAACGAGACAGAAAGTTAACAAGGATACCCAGGAATTGAACTCAGCTCTGCACCAAGCGGACCTAATAGACATCTACAGAACTCTCCACCCCAAATGAACAGAATATACATTTTTTTCAGCACCACACCACACCTATTCCAAAATTGACCACATAGTTGGAAGTAAAGCTCTCCTCAGCAAATGTAAAAGAACAGAAATTATAACAAACTGTCTCTCAGACCACAGTGCAATCAAACTAGAACTCAGGATTAAGAAACTCACTCAAAACCGCTCAACTACATGGAAACTGAACAACCTGCTCCTGAATGACTACTGGGTACATAACGAAATGAAGGCAGAAGTAAAGATGTTCTTTGAAACCAACGAGAACAAAGACACAACATACCAGAATCTCTGGGACACGTTCAAAGCAGTGTGTAGAGGGAAATTTATAGCACTTTCCACAAAAGAAAGCAGGAAAGATCCAAAATTGACACCCTAACATCACAATTAAAAGAACTAGAAAAGCAAGGCAAACACATTCAAAAGCTAGCAGAAGGCAAGAAATAACTAAGATCAGAGCAGAACTGAAGGAAATAGAGACCAAAAAACCCTTCAAAAAATTAATGAATCCAGGAGCTGGTTTTTTGAAAGGATCAACAAAATTGATAGACCGCTAGCAAGACTAATAAAGAAAAAAAGAGAGAAGAATCAAATAGATGCAATAAATGATAAAGGGGATATCACCACCGATCCCACAGAAATACAAACTACCATCAGAGAATACTACAAACACCTCTACGCAAATAAACTAGAAAATCTAGAAGAAATGGATAAATTCCTTGACACATACACTCTCCCAAGACTAAACCAGGAAGAAGTTGAATCTCTGAATAGAAAAATCACAGGACCTGAAATTGTGGCAATAATCAATAGCTTACCAACCAAAAAGAGTCCAGGACCAGATGGATTCACAGCTGAATTCTACCAGAGGTACAAGGAGGAACTGGTACCATTCCTTCTGAAACTATTCCAATCAACAGAAAAAGAGGGAATCCTCCCTAACTCATTTTTTGAGGCCAGCATCATCCTGATACCAAAGCCTGGCAGAGACACAACCAAAAAAGAGAATTTTAGACCAATATACTTGAAGAACATAGATGCAAAAATCCTCAATAAAATACTGGCAAACCGAATCCAGCAGCACATCAAAAAGCTTATCCACCATGATCAAGTGGGCTTCATCCCTGGGTTGCAAGGCTGGTTCAATATACGCAAATCAATAAATGTAATCCAGCATATAAACAGAACCAAAGACAAAAACCACATGATATCTCAATAGATGCAGAAAAGGCCTTTGACAAAATTCGACAACTCTTCATGCTAAAAACTCTCAATAAATTAGGTATTGATGGGACATATCTCAAAATAATAAGAGCTATCTATGACAAACCCACAGCCAATATCATACTGAATGGGCAAAAACTGGAAGCATTCCCTTTGAAAACTGGCACAAGACAGGGATGCCCTCTCTCATCACTCCTATTCAACATAGTGTTGGAAGTTCTGGCCAGGGCAATTAGGCAGGAGAAGGAAATAAAGGGTATTCAATTAGGAAAAGAGGAAGTCAAATTGTCTCTGTTTGCAGATGACATGATTATATATCTAGAAAACCCCATTGTCTCAGCCCAAAATCTCCTTAAGCTGATAAGCAACTTCAGCAAAGTCTCAGGATACAAAATCAATGTACAAAAATCACAAGCATTCTTATACACCAATAACAGACAAACAGAGAGCCAAATCATGAGTGAACTCCCATTCACAATTGCTTCAAAGAGAATGAAATACTTAGGAATCCAACTTACAAGGGACGTGAAGGACCTCTTCAAGGAGAACTACAAACCACTGCTCAATGAAATAAAAGAGGATACAAACAAATGGAAGAACATTCCATGCTCATGGGTAGGAAGAATCAATATCGTGAAAATGGCAATACTGCCCAAGGTAATTTATAGATTCAATGCCATCCCCATCAAGCTACCAATGACTTTCTTCACAGAATTGGAAAAAACTACTTTAAAGTTCATATGGAACCAAAAAAGAGCCCACATCGCCAAGTGAATCCTAAGCCAAAAGAACAAAACTAGAGGCATCACACTACCTGACTTCAAACTATACTACAAGGCTACAGTAAACAAAACAGCATGGTACTGGTACCAAAACAGAGATATAGATCAATGGAACAGAACAGAGCCCTCAGAAATAACGCCACATACTACAACTATCTGATCTTTGACAAACCTGAGAAAAACAAGCAATGGGGAAAGGATTCCCTATTTAATAAATGGTGCTGGGAAAACTGGCTAGCCATATGTAGAAAGCTGAAACCGGATCCCTTCCTTACACCTTATACAAAAATTAATTCAAGATGGATTAAAGACTTAAACGTTAGACCTAAAACCATAAAAACCCTAGAAGAAAACCTAGGCATTACCATTCAGGACATAGGCATGGGCAAGGACTTCATGTCTAAGACACCAAAAGCAATGGCAGCAAAAGCCAAAATTGACAAATGGGATCTAATTAAACTAAAGAGCTTCTGCACAGCAAAAGAAACTACCATCAGAGTGAACAGGCAACCTACAGAATGGGAGAAAATTTTTGCAACCTACTCATCTGACAAAGGGCTAATATCCAGAATCTACAATGAACTCAAACACATTTACAAGAAAAAAACAAACAACCGCATCAAAAAATGGGCGAAGGATATGAACAGACACTTCTCAAAAGAAGACATTTATGCAGCCAAAAGACACATGAAAAAATGCTCATCATCACTGGCCGTCAGAGAAATGCAAATCAAAACCGCCATGAGATACCATCTCACACCAGTTAGAATGGCAATCATTAAAAAGTCAGGAAACAACAGGTGCTGGAGAGGATGTGGAGAAATAGGAGCACTTTTACACTATTGGTGGGACTGTAGACTAGTTCAACCATTGTGAAGTCAGTGTGGCGATTCCTCAGGGATCTAGAACTAGAAATACCATTTGACCCAGCCATCCCATTACTAGGTATATACCCAAAGGACTATAAATCATGCTGCTATAAAGACACATGCACACGTATGTTTATTGCAGCACTATTCACAATAGCAAAGACTTGGAAGCAACCCAAATGTCCAACAACGATAGACCGGATTAAGAAAATGTGGCATATATACACCATGGAATACTATGCAGCCATAAAAAATGATGAGTTCATGTCCTTTGTAGGGACATGGATGAAATTGGAAATCATCATTCTCAGTAAACTATCGCAAGGACAAAAAACCAAACACCGCATGGTCTCACTCATAGATGGGAATTGAACAATGAGAACACATGGACACAGGAAGGGGAACATCACACTCTGGGGACTGTTGTGGGGTGGGGGGAGGGTGGAGGGATAGTATTAGGAGATATACCTAATGTAAATGACGAGTTAATGGGTGCAGCACACCAGCATGGCACATGTATACATATGTAACTAACTTGCACATTGTGCACATGTACCCTAAAACTTTAATAATAATAAAGAAAATAAAAATGATGAACATTTTATTGTAGAGGATATACAAATGGCACACTACCACATGAAAAGGTGTTCAGCATTGTTAGCCATTATGGGCATGCCATTAAAACTACATAGAGATATCACTACACACCTATCAGAATGGCTAAAATAAAAATTAGTGACAACACCAAATACTAATAAGAATGCAGAGCAACTGGATCACTCATACATTGCTGGCATCCATGTAGAATGGTACGGTCCCTCTGGAACACAGTTTAGCTCTTTCTTTAAAAGCTAAACATGCAGTTACCTCACCCCAACAATTGCACTCCTGGGCATTTATCCAGAGAAATGAAGATTTATGTTCACACAAAAACTGTACTTGAATGTTTGTAGCAGCTTTATTCATAGTAGCTGCAAAACTGGAAATAATTGAGATATCCTTCAGTGGGTGAATGGTTAAACAAACTGGTACATTCATGCCATGGAATACTACTTAGCAGGAAAAATGAACAAGCTATTGATACATGCAACAACCTGGATGAATCTCTAGAAAATTATGCTGAGTGAAAAAAGAATCCCCAAAGAATATATACCGTATGATTCTAGTTTTATATACATTTTTGAAATGATAAAATTACAGAAATGGAGAACAGATTCGTGGTTGCCGGAATTAAGGAATTGGAGGTGGGAGGGAGGTAAGCTGTACAGGTGCACCCTGAAAGATCCTTGTAGTAATGGAAATGTCCTGTATTGTGACTCTATCAATGTCAGTATCCTGGTCGTACTAGAGTTTTGCAAGATGTTTCAGTTGAGGAAATCTGGGTAAAGGGTACATGGAATCTCTGTATTTTTTCTCAAAACTACATTATGAATCTACAATTATTTCAAAAAGTTTAACTAAAAAAAAGTAATAGCTGACTTCCTACTAGAAACAGCAGAGACCAGAAAATAGTTGACTGACATTTAAACCTCAGTAGACATTTTTTAGCTTCTTCTGTTGTACAGTACCACCAAACCTCAGCCAAGTGCATATGTTTTTCCATATTAGGAACTTTTAAATGACATTGGGCTAATAACAAATAGATAATTCCTTGTAAACTACCCTTGTTATAAAGAGGCAATAGTGATGATGATAGTAAAGAAAAGTTGAAGATGTAGGTGATGTAATTCTATAGTACCTCATATTGTTGGGGGGTTTTTTAATTCCTTTTCACGTTTCAGAAGGTTTCATATTGTTACCTTCTTAAATATATGATCATTTCTTTTTCATCTACAACTTATTTGATAAGAGCAAAATTGGTTTGGAATTAATAGATTCTTGATACAATTGAAAGTAAAAGTGAATTGTTTAAAACAAGGCCATGCTTGTCTATGTGCCTCTAACTTTCACTTCTGGTGATTACACTTCTTTGCCTATTATGAGACCACAGCACAGTGTCAATCACCTTTACACATTCAATCGATTCCACTCCACAGCCAGTCATTAGTGTTTGTTGTATTGTAGACACTGAAAATAAGGACAATAGAAATGAGCTCTGTGCTTCCTCTCTCACAACTGCCTCCTTTAATCCTGCATGTTAAGCTGAAATGAACTATTAAATGAGTGGAATAGAACCCTTGCCTTCTTTGTGTATGTGTTCTAGCTTTTTCAACTATGAAAATATAAAAACCTAGAATTACTAAGCCTTAATCTTACAAGTCAGAATCTCCCTAGGTCTGAGCCTCTTCTTGGTTGTTTATTACATCTTCCCAAAATGGTGAGTGATAGTAAATGAGTAGTTAGAAGAAAGGCAGAAAGAGCTAAAAGAGCTGTTTCATTCACTCAGTGTCCAGGCAAAGGTCATTTTCAAAAGGAAACAGTTAAGTCAACATGGCTGACATTCTTTCTTGTTAATATCATTTTAGCTAATGGCTCAAAAAATTTCACCCATAGAAATATCGTTTGATCTTTGGTACCATTGGTACTATTTGTATTAGTCCCAGGCATAAATACCAATGCTGCTTCTTGCTCTTCACCATTTTTATCTTTTGCCTTCCAAAAATATCCACCCTGAGTTACATTTTTCTTTGGTCCTACTACTCTATTTTTATTAGACTCATTCTAGTTCATTTTATGCCTGTAGGCCTTGGCCCATTAAACCCTTTAAATCAATTATGTACAAATGATCTTTTTTTTTTGATCCTCACTAGGACCCTATTAATACTTTTGTGGTGAGCTGGGACATGCCAGCAGCTACCACACTGTACTAGTCGGTCCTCCACAGACTGAGAGGACCAGGAGTGGTAGGTTTCCTGTTGATTTATTCAACTTTAGGACAGATTACAGAAGGTGAGGGTATTGGATTTAGAGACTGATATTTTAGAAGGGGACAGGTTTATGCAATTTTGCTATTTTTTTTTTCCTTTTGTCTGCCTTTGAAAAAGAAGAAAACATGTATTGCATTCCTAACTCTGTATTTGGTCTTTTAGTTAGGTATGTTAGCTGGGTTTTTTTTGTTTGTTTTTGTTTTGTTTTTGAGATGGAGTCTCACTCTGTCACCCAGGCTGGCGTGCAGTGGCGTGATCTCAGCTCACTGCAACCTCTGCCTCCTAGGTTCAAGCAATTCTCCTGCCTCAGCCTCCCAAGTAGCTGGGATTACAGACATGGGTCACCACGCCCAGCTAATTTTTGTATTTTTAGTAGAGATGGGGTTTCACCATGTTGCCCATGCTGGTCTTGAACTCCCAACCTCAGGTGATCCACCTGCCTCGGCCTCCCAAAGTGCTGGGATTACAGGAGTGAGCCACCATGCCCAGCCAGGTATGTTAGCTGTTTTATTTTGTCTTTAAATGGTAACTGTAGTAATTAAACTATGTATAGCACCTTGTAGTTGACAACATGAATTCATATGTATTATTTCATTTATCTTCACAACCATCCAGAGATGAGGAGATGAAAACTCTAAGACCTCCCAGCTTCCAAGTAGCAGAGCCAGTCCTCAAATTTATTGCCTAGCCCAAATTCTGTGCTTCTTCACCCAGGCCACATTGCTTCCACATAGTTTCCCTTCAGTTGTAAGTAGTAGAAAAGTAGGACTCCAGAATCAGTATCCTTACATAAACAGCTCAGTACATGAGAGGCAGTTGTGAGACTGGAAAGTGGATGGGACTAGACTGTGAGGGTCCATGCTTGCTTGCTGAGGCTTTATATTTTCTTTCATTTCAGGATGGCAATGGCACGGAGAACAATGTTCCAGAAGGGGGAAGTGCATAACAAACCATCAGGTTTCTGGGGAATGATAAAAAGTGTTACCACTTCAGCACCAGGAAGTGAAAGTATCCTTTGTCCCTCTGCTTGATTCTTTTTCTCAACTCTGGACCAAGAACAAAAGAAAAAAATTAGTATTGGGATAGTCCCTTCTAAGGTACCTGACTACATCAGAGTCCAAACTCCTAAGAGCTAGGCTTAGGAAATACCATGTGTACAGTCATCTTTCCAACACCTGCACAAGATCATAAAATCTTTGTCTTTGAGCTGAAGCAGTCCTAAAAAGTCAGCCTTTCCATTTTACAGATGAGAAAATAGACCCAGAGAGGTTAAGTCACACAGTGGTTTGTGGCAAAGCTAGAAACATAACTGTGGTCTCCTCTTCATAGTTCTTTCCACTACACTATTACATTTCTCAATTCTGAAAAACCACCATAAAGCATAATGGCTACCTAAAATAAATGGCCCATTTCTAAAGTAATTAGTATTCCTAAACAAATTTTAAGTAGCTCTGCTTCTCCGGCGACATTTTGGTTTAAAGAATCAAGGAGAGGCTGGGCGCAGTGGCTCATCCCTGTAATCCCAGCACTTTGCAAGGCCGAGGTGGGCAGATCACTTGAACCCAGGAGTTCAAGACGAGCCTCGGCAACATGGCAAAACCTCATCTCTACAAAAAATACAAAAATTAGCCAGGCCTAGTGGCATGTGCCTGTAATCCCAACTACTCAGGAGGCTGAGGTGGGAGGATTGTCTGAACTTGGGAGGCTGAGGTAGCAGTGAGCCCAGATCACGCCACTGCACTCCTGCCTAGGCAACAGAGTTAGACCCTGTCTCAAAATAAAAAAGAAAGAATAAAGGAGATTTGATTAATAGATTAATAAATTGTTCTTTCCTGATTGGTTATGATGTTGAACTACTTCCCAAATTATGTAACCAAATTTCTGTGTGGCTCTGGCGCTATTAGGTCAAAACTTTGGGGAACTAAGCATGAGATAGCATACTCCTGTTTCCTTCTCTGTCCCAGGGAAATACAAATTCCCTTTTGCCTCAATTAGAGAAGGATGTCTATTCTTGCTACAAATTATGATTTATGTCCTGGTGTCAAATGAAGGTAAGAATAAGATCAAAGAAAGGCAAGATGATTGTGGAAGAGAAAGAAAAAGGATTAATTTAGATTTATTTAATCAAGAAACCTTTATTTCGTATCTCCTATTTCCAGGCTGAGTGCTAAGGAATAAAATGATGAATAGAGTATAGCCTTTCTCCTCAAGGAGCTTACCCTTTAGTCATGGGAGAGACAGACATGCAACTAGTTAAACCATATTGTTTGGTGGCCTGAACCATGCCAGCAGTAGCCACTATTAAGGAAGGAACTGAAGGGCACTTACTGATTTGGGTAATAGTGGGAAAAATCAGAGAGGAGGGAGGATTTAGATTGAAGTATGTGCTTCTATTTTAGAAGGGGCTATATTTACTGTGTTTATTACTTAAAAGTTCATAAAAGCCAATAATGTGGGTTTGAGCTGTGTTAGTGGTGAGTCAACAAACATATCAGGATGATTTAACCTCCCTGAGCCCCTGTTCTCTAAATGGGAGAATAATAACTCTACCTGATTGAGTTCTTGGAAAATAACATAGTGTAATGGAAAGAGCAGGCTTTGGAGGAAAAGAGGATCTGACCTTGCATCTCTATCAATTAATTGTGTGACTTTGAGCAAGTTATTTAACTCTCTGAGCTTCACTTTCCTTATGTGCAAAATGGATAACACCATGGCATAAGACAATCCCATGAAGATAAGATATAAAAGAAGATAATGTTTGAAAAGAAATAAGGTAATGTCTGTAAATCCTAGCCTATATTATAACACAGTAAAGTATTAGTTCCCTTTTCTAACATTATATTCAGATAATGTAGGAGAAAGCTATGCTTTATTATAGTTATTATTATGTAACTATTTACAATCTTGAACATTACATTTGACTTAATCTAACTAGATAAATCAAAAAACAAATGAAATCATCTGTTTGAGCCTCTTGACTTAAGAGAAACTGAGTGGTAATTGTTTGGTGGTGATGCTCTTGATGGAGAAGCTTTTACATACCTGCGTCAGAGGTTGGGAAAGTTGCTTTGAAGTAGCACCGCTGGCTATGAAACAGGAAATTGAGAATATAGGCAATTCCAGGAATCCACTATAGGAAAAACCAAAAGTATATGCTTTCTCGTTGCCATTTCTTGAAATTCCTATGTGATTTAAACCTTGATGCCCATTCTGTGCCAGATCTTACTCTTATTCAACAGGAAGTGGATGCTTTGGAAGAATTAAGCAGGCAGCTTTTTCTGGAAACAGCTGATCTATATGCTACCAAGGTACAGAGCAAGGAAACTGAAGTGTGGTTTTTACCAATATTATTAAAGAGAGAACAAGACTAAATGGCTTTTTAGGTTTCTCTGTGGCCAAGCAAGAGATACCTCACAGCTTCAATATCAGCCATGAAGCATTAGGGATAAGGGATCTTCACTCTTCATGAAATTGCTCCTGTCACTAGCAAAATCCTTAATGGAACACTCTCAATAGTAGCAATTGGTGGGATAGTCAGAAGAGGCTTTTCAACATTTAGGAAGGTGGCACGTACCACCTCCTACTAACCTGGGATAAAGATGGTAGCTAACTTTTCTTCCTTTATAAGTTAGTGATATTATAAGAGCAGTAGACACCTATCTGCCATGGATGGCCTAGCCCTATTTTAAAGGATCCAGATCAATAAGTGTCGAAACTGTAAGAAGTAACTTTCCTATGTACATCTAAAATAAAATATAATTTAAATATGCAAAATCTGTTAGTGAGGATTGCAAACTTTTAATTCTTTTTGAGGATAACTTTACAGGAGTAACCTTGTAGGATAGAGGTTAACATAGGCTTTGGAAACAGATAAACCTGAGCCTACTCACCAGCTGTGTGACTTTGAGCAAGTTATTGAACCTCTCAAAGTCTCAATTTTCTCATCTGTAAAATTAAGATAATAGAACGTATCTCATAAGAGTTGTTATGAAGATTAAGTGGATAATGCATGTAAGATGTTTATCCCAGTCTCTAGCTAAAAGTAAGCATTCAGTAAATGCTGGCCACAACTACTGTTATTAGTTTAGTATTGTTACAATGTATGGTTTTTTGACTTAGCCTGAACAGTGATTCATAGAGGGAAGAATACTTGTGT
The DNA here is from genome assembly GCF_028885625.2 of Pongo pygmaeus. Taxonomy (NCBI): domain Eukaryota; kingdom Metazoa; phylum Chordata; class Mammalia; order Primates; family Hominidae; genus Pongo; species Pongo pygmaeus. The sequence continues at coordinate 109,047,925 of NC_072373.2, read as the reverse complement.
TGAATATAAATTTATATTTTGCTGAAAACTATGTTTTGTGTTTGTTTTCCCCCAGGAGAGAATAGAATACTCCAAAACCTTCAAGGGGAAATATTTTAATTTTCTTGGTTACTTTTTCTCTATTTACTGTGTTTGGAAAATTTTCATGGTAAGTATGTTATTTTTAATTATCAGAGTTTAGATGTTTTTTCCTAGTAGTGGCAGGGAGATAAGAGTGGATTTGACTGATATATTGAACTAAATTCCAAATGTGATTGAGTCAACAGAGAGCATGATCTTTCCCATCTGTGGGCTTCATTCGTTATCCTCTCTCCTTTTTAGATTACATAGATAAGGGAGGTTGCATTTTTCTTCTGTCAGAAATTGTTAATAAGGCCTTAGTTTATGAAATATCTAAATTGAGACCAGGCATGGTGGCTCATGCCTATAATCCCAGCACTTTTGGAGGCCAAGGCAGGCATATCACCTGAGGTCAGGAGTTCAAGAACAGCCTGGCCAACATGGTGAAACCCCATCTCTACTAAAAATACAAAAATTAGCCAGGTGTGGTGGTGGGCGCCTATAATCCCAGCTACTCAGGAGGCTGAGGCAGGAGAATCACTTGAACCCGAGAGGCGGACGTTGCAGTGAGCTAAGATCACGCCACTGCACTCCAGCCTGGGGAGAGGGCGAGACTCCATCTCTCTCTCTCTCTCTCTCTCTCTCTCTCTCTCTATATATATATATATATATATATAAATAGAATGTGAACATTTCTTATTTTGCATTCTGCTTTCTGTGTTACCCATGAGTACATAACTGTATATATAACTTCAACTTCTACCTTCAGCCCAGAAGTTACTTGTCTTTTTAATAATGTGTATACCTAAAAAATGAAGTTCACAATAAATTCTAAAATGTATTTCCATAGATAAATTCATTTGCTGTACATATAGCTCTAATTCTTTTGTGGTTTTCTCGTAATATTTTTTATGTACAGTATTTGTCTTTACCTCTGACTCAGGTATTAATGGATTTCAATGTGATTACAGAAAAGGCTGATTTGACTTCCTAGTTTGATGACTTTCCTACTGGGTTTGTGTTTGTGCAAAGAGGAGCTTTGTCAGCTTGTTAGTTAATTTTGATCGATGTAGATGAATGAGGATTTTCATTATATAAAAGATCTAGTGTTACAATAAATTGATGTCAATAATACTCAGATGACATTTTAAAATCTGGATTCATTCAGTGGGAGATAATGAATGAAGATAGTATGTTCAGTTAGCAAAGCTACTAAAAGGTATTTTCCTAAGATGCAGCCTTTAGGGAAGCATGTCTTTTTTTTTTTTTTTTTTTTTTTTAGACGGAGTCTCATGCTGTCACCCAAGCTGTAGTGCAGTGGTGTGATCTCGGCTCACTGCAACCTCTGCCTCCTGGGCTCAAGCAATTCTCCTTCCTCAGCCTCCCAAGTAGCTGGGATTACAAGCACGCATCACCATGCCTGGCTAACTTTTTTGTATTTCAGTAGACACGGGCTTTCACCATGTTGCCCAAGGTGGTTTCGAACTCCTGAGCTCCAGCAATCTGCCCGTCTCAGCCTCCCAAAGTGCTGGGACTACAGGCGTGAGCCATCACACCTGGCCTAGGGAAGCATGTCTTTTTTTTTTTTTTTTTTTTTTTTTTTTTTGTGAAGACGGAGTCTCTCTCTGTTGCCCAGGCTGGAGTGCAGTGGCGTGATCTCGGCTCACTGCAACCCCTCCACCTTCCAGATTCAAGCGATTCCCCTGCCTTAGCCTCCCAAGTAGCTGGGACTACAGGTGTGTGCCACAACGCCTGGCTAATTTTTTGTATTTTTAGTAGAGACGGGGTTTCACCATCTTGGCCAGGATGGTCTCGATCTCCTGACCTCGTGATCCGCCTGCCTCAGCCTCCGAAAGTGCTGGGATTACAGGTGTGAGCCACTGCGCCCAGCCAGCATGTCATTTTTTAACAGGTTTATTGGGGTATAACTGATATGTAAACCGAACATATATTTATGTACAACTGGGTACATTTTGACATACATATATACCTGTGCAACAACCATCGCCACAGTCAAGACAGAGAACACATCCATCCATCACTGCCATGAGATTCCTGAGATTCCTGGTGTCCCTTTGTAATGCCTCTCTCCCATACCTCTAGTCCCCAGACGACTGCCAATCTGCTTTCTCTCATTATATATTAGTTTGTATTTTCTAGAATGTTATGTAAATAGAATCCTACAGTATGTATCCTTTTTCTTTCTCGCTTATTTTACTCAGCATGATTATTTTACATTTTATCCATGTTATGATTTGTATCAATAGTTTATTCCTTTGTATTGCTGAGTAGTGTTTCCGTGGTTTGGACATGCCACAATTTTGTTTGTCCATTCATCTGATGATGAATATTTGGTTGTTTCCAGTTTGGGGATATTACAGATAAAGTTGCTGTGAACATTTGTGTACGATTTTGTATATAGACGTGTGCTGTCTTTCTCTTGAGTAGGCACTTAGGAGTGGAATGTCTGGATCATATGGCAGATGTAACGTTTAACTTTTGAAGAAACAGCCAACTCTTTTCCAAAAAAATTGTATCTTTACATTTCCACCTGCACTGTGTAGGAGTTTCAGTTGTTCACATCCTCACCAACACTCTATATGGCTAGTCTTACTAATATTAGACATTCTAATAGATATGAGGTGATATTGCATTGTGGGTTTAATTTGTATTTTCTTAATGTCTAATGATATTGAGCATCTTTTCATGTGCTTTTTTTCCCACCCATATTTTTTTTTGATGAATTATCTGTTCAAATCTTTTGCCAATTTTTTTTTTTTAATTTTAAGTTCTGAGGTACGTGTGCAGGATGTGCAAGTTTGTTACATATGTAAGTATGTGCCATGGTGATTTGCTGCATCTATCAACCCATCACCTAGGTATTAAGCCCAGCATCCATTAGCTATTTTCCCTGATGCTCTCCCTCCCCCTCCCCGCCTTCGACAGGTCTCAGTTTGTGTTGTTCCCCTCCCTGTGTCTGTATGTTCACATTGTTCAGCTCCCACTTATAAGTGAGAACATGTGATATTTGGTTTTCTTTTCCTGCATTAGTTTGATGAGGATGATGGCTTCCATCTCCATCCATGTCCCTGCAAAGGACATGATCTCATTCCTTTTTGTGGCAGTATAGTATTCCATGGTGTATATGTACCACATTTTCTTTATCCGGTCTATCATTGATGGGCATTTGGGTTGATTCCATGTCTTTGCTATTGTGAATAGTGCTGCAGTGGACGTACATGTGTATGTGTCTTTATAATGGAATGATTTATATTCCTTTGGGTATATACCCAGTAATGGGATTGCTGGATCAAATGGTATTTCTGGTGCTAGGTCTTTGAGGAATCACCACACTGTCTTCCACAATGGTTGAGTTAATGTACATTCCCACCAACAGTGTAAAAGCGTTCCTATTTCTCTGTAGCCTCACCAACATCTGTTGTTTCTTGACTTTTTAATAATTGTCATTCTGACTGGTGTCAGATGGTAGCTCATTGTGGTTTTGATTTGCATTTCTCTAATGATCAGTGATACTGAGCTTGAGCTTTTTTTCATACGTTTGTTGGCCACATAAATGTCTTCTTTTGAGAATTGTCTGTTCATGTCCTTTGCTTACTTTTTAATGGGGTTGTTTGATTTTTTTCTTGTAAATTTGTTAAAGTTCCTTGTAGATTCTGGATATTAGGCCTTTGTCAGAGGGATAGATTGCAAAAATTTTCTCCCATTCTGTTGGTTGTCTATTCACCCTGATGATAGTTTCTTTAGCTGTGCAGAAGCTCTTTAATTAGATCCCATTTGTCAATTTTTGCTTTTGTGGCAATTGCTTTTGACATTTTTGTCATGAAACCTTTGCCTGTGCCATGTCCTGAATGGTATTGCCTAGATTTTCTTCTAAGGTTTTTATAGTTTTGGGTTTTACATTTAAGTCTTTAATCCATCTTGAGTTAATTTTTGTATAAGGTGTAAAGAAGCGTTCCACTTTCAATTTTCTGCATATGGCTAGCCAGTTTTCCCAGCACCGTTTATTAAATAGGGAATCCTTTCCCCATTGCTTGTTTTTGTCAGCTTTGTCAAAGATCAGATGGCTGTAGATGTGCGGTCTTATTTCTGAGTTCTCTATTCTGTTCCATCGGTCTATGTGTCTGTTTTTGTACCAGTACCATGCTGTTTTGGTTACTGTAAGCTTGTAGTATAGTTTGAAGTCAGGTAGCGTGATGCCTCCAGCTTTGTTCTTTTTGCTTATAGTTGTCTTGACTTGTACGGGCTCTTTTTTGCTTCCGTATTGAATTTTAAAATAGTTTTTTTCTAATTCTGGGAAGAATGTCAATGGTAGTTTAATGGGAGTAGCACTGAATTTATAAATTACTTTGGGCAGTATGGCCATTTTCATGATATTGATTCTTCCTATCTGGGAGCATGGAGTGTTTTTCCATTTGTATGTGTCCTCTCTGATTTCCTTGAGTGGTTTGTAGTTCTCCTTGAAGAGGTCCTTCACTCCCCTTGTTAGCTGTATTCGTAGGTATTGTATTCTCTTTGTAGCAGTTGTAAATGGGAGTTCATTCATGATTTGGCTCTCTGCTTGTCTGTTGTTGGTGTACAGGAATGCTTGTGATTTTTGCACATTGACTTTGTATCCTGAGACTTTGCTGAAGTTGCTTATCAGTTTAGATAGCTTTTGGGCTGAGACGATGGGGTTTTCTAGATAGAAGATTATGTCATATGCAAACAAACACAATTTGACTTTCTCTCTTCCTATTTGAATACCTTTTATTTCTTTCTCTTGCCTGATTGCCCTGGCCAGAACTTCCAATACTATGTTGAGTAGGAGTGGTGAGAGAGGGCGTCCTATCTTGTGCCAGTTTTCAAAGGAAATGCTTCCAGCTTTTGCCCATTCAGTGTGATATTGGCTGTGGGTTTGTTATAAATCACCCTTATTATTTTGAGGTATGTTCCATCAATACCTAGTTTATTGAAGTTTTTAGCATGAAGGGATGTTGAATTTTATCAAAGGCCTTTTCTGTGTCTATTGAGATAATCATGTGGTTTTTGTCATTGGTTCTGTTTATGTGATGGATTACGTTTATTGATTCATGTATGTTGAACCAGTGTTGCATACTGGGGATGAAGCTGACTTGATCATGGTAGATGAGCTTTTTGATGTGCTGCTGGATTTGGTTTGCCAGTATTTTATTGAGGATTTTCACATCAATGTTCTTCAGGGATATTGGCCTGAAGTTTTCTTTTTTTTGTTGTATCTCTGCCAGATTTTGGTATCAGAATGAGCTGGCCTCATAAAATGAGTTAGGGAGGAGTCCCTCTTTTTCTGTTGTTTAGAATAGTTGCAGAAGAAATGGTATCAGCTCCTCTTTTTACCTCTGAATTCAGCTGTAAATCCATCTGGTCCTGGGCTTTCTTTGGATGGTAGGCTTATTACTGCCCCAAATCAGAACTCCTTATGGGTCTATTCAGGGGTTCAACTTCTTCCTGGTTCAGTCTTGGGAGGGTGTATGTGTCCAAGAATTTATCCATTTCTTCTAGATTTTCTAGTTTATTTGCATAGAGGTGTTTATCGTATTCTCTGATGGTTATTTGTGTTTCTGTGGGATTGGTGGTGATGTCCCCTTTATCATTTTTTATTGTGTCTGTTTGATTCTTCTTTTCTTCTTTATTAGTCTAGTAGTGGTCTATTTTATTAATCTTTTCAAAACACTGGCTCCTGGATTCGTTGATTTTTTTGAAGGGTTTTTTCGTGTCTCTATCTCCTGCAGTTCCGCTGTGACCTTGGTTATTTCTTATATTCTGCTAGCTTTGGGGTTTGTTTGCTCTTGGTTCTCTAGTTCTTTTAGTTGTGATGTTAGGGTGTCGATTCAAGATCTTTCTAGCTTTTTGATGTGGGCATCTAGTGCTATCCATTTCCCTCTTAACACTGCTTTAGCTGTGTCCGAGAGATTCTGGTATCTTGTCTCTTTGTTCTCATAGTGTCAAATAACTTCTTGATTTCTGCCTTAATTTCGTTATTTACCGAGGAGTCATTCAGGAGCAGGTTGTTCAATTTTCATGTAGTTGTGTAGTTTTGAGTTAGTTTCTTAATCTTGAGTTCTAATTTGATTGTCCTGTGGTCTGAGAGACTGTTATGATTTCAGTTCTTTTGCATTTGCTGAGGAGTGTTCTACTTCCAATTATGTGATCAATTTTAGAGTACGTGCCATGTGGCACCAAGAAGAATGTATATTCTCTTGTTTTTGGGTAGAGAGTTCTGTAGATGTCTATCAGGTCCACTTGATCCAGAGCTGAGTTCAAGTCCTAAATATACTTGTTAATTTTCTGTCTCAATGATCTGTGTAAAGTTGACTGTGGAGTGTTAATATCTCCCACTATTATTATGTGAGAGTATAAGTCTCTTTGTAGGTCTCTAAGAACTTGTTTTATAGATCTGGGTGCTCCTGTATTGGGTGTATATATATTTAGGATAGTTAGCTCTTGTTGAATTGAACCCTTTAGCATTATGTAAAGCCCTTCTTTGTCTTTTTTGATCTTTGTTAGTTTAAAGTCTGTTTTGTCAGAAACTAGGATTGCAACCCCTGCTATTTTTTGCTTTCCATTTGCTTGGTAAATTTTCCTCCATCCCTTTATTTTGAGCCTGTGTGTGTCTTTGCACATGAGAGGGGCCTCCTGAATACAGCACACTGATGGGTCTTGATTCTTTATCCTGCTTGCCATTCTGTGTCTTTTAATTAGGGCATTTAGCCCATTTACATTTAAGGTTAAAATTGTTATGTGTGATTTGATCCTGTCATCATGATGCTAGCTGGTTATTTTGCAGACTTGTTATTGTAGTTGCTTCATAGTGTCATTGCTTTGTGTACTTCAGTGTGTTTTTGTAGTGGCTGGTAATAGTTTTTCCTTTCCATATTTAGTGCTTCCTTCAGGAGTTCTTGCAAGGTGGTGATGAGTTCCCTCAACATTTGCTTGTCTGAAAAGGATTTTATTTCTCTTTCATTTATGAAGCTTAGTTTGGCCAGATAGGAAATTCTGGGTTGGAAATTCTTTTCTTTAAGAACGTTGAGCTGGGCGCAGTGGCTCACGCTGGTAATCCCAGCACTTTGGGAGGCCGAGGTGGGTGGATCACGAGGTCAGGAGATGGAGACCATCCTGGCTAACACGGTGAAACCCCATCTCTACTAAAAATACAAAAAATTAGCCAGGCGTGGTGGCGGGCGCCTGTAGTCCTAGCTATTCGGGAGGCTGAGGCAGGAGAATGGCATGAACCCAGGAGGCGGAGGTTGCAGTGAACCGAGACTATGCCACTGCACTCCAGCCTGGGCGACAGAGCAAGACTCCGTCTCAAAAAAAAAAAACCAAAAAACAGAATGTTGAATATTGACTCCCAATTGCTTCTGGCTTACAGGGTTTCCACTGAGAGGTCCACCGTTAGTCTGATGGACTTCCCTTTGTAGGTGACCTGTCCTTTCTCTCTGGCTGCCCTTAACATTTTTTCCTTCATTTTGACCTTGGAGAATCTGTTGATTATGTGTCTTGGGGTTGATCTTCTCATGGAGTATTTTACTGGAGTTCTCTGGATTTCCTGAATTTGAATGTTGGCCTGTCTTGCTAGGTTGGAGAAGTTCTGGCCTGTCTTGCTAGGTTGGGGAAGTTCTCCTGGATGATATCCTGAAGTATGTTTTCCAACTTGAAACTTGGTTCCGTTCTCCCTGTCTCTTCCAGGTACCCGAATCAGCCATAGGTTCAGTATTTTTATATAATCCCATAGTTCTCAGAGGTTTTGTTCATTCCTTTTCATTCTTTTTTCTCTTACCTTGTCTGCCTGTCTTATTTCAGCAAGATAGTCTTCAAGCTCTGAGATTCTTTCCTCTGCTTAGTCTCTTCAGCTATTGATACTTGTGGTTGCATTGTGAACTTCACATTGTGTTTTTCAGCTCCATCAGGTTGTTTATGTTCCTCTTTAAACGGGTTATTCTGGTTAACAGCTCCTATAATGTTTTATCATGGTTCTTGGCTTCTTTGCATTGGGTTAGAACATTACTCCTTTTGCTCAGCGAAGTTTGTCACTGCCCAGCTTCTAAAGCCTACTTCTGTCAGTGCATCCATCTCAACCTCAGCCTCAGCCCAGTTCTGTGCCCTTGCTGGAGAGGTGTTGTGATCGTTTGGAGAAGAGGCACTCTGGCTTTTTGAGTTTTCACTGTTTTTGTGTTGATTCTTTCTCATCATCCTCAGTTTATCTACCTTTGGTTTTTGAGGCTGATGACCTTTGGATGAGGTTTTTGTGGGGTCTTTTTTTGTTGATGTTGTTGCTTTCTGTTTGTTTGTTTTTAACAGTCAGGCCCCTCTTCTGTAGGGCTGCTGCCATTTGTTAGGGGTCGAATCCATACCCTACTCGCCTGGGTCCCTCTCGCACCTGGAGATATTACCAGTGGATGCTGCAGAACAGCAAAGATGGCAGCTTGCTCCTTCCTCTGGGAGGAAGCACTGACCTGATGCCGGCAGGAACGTTCCTGTATAAGGTGTCTGGTGAGCCCTGGTGGGGGGTCTCACTTAGTCAGGACGCACGGGATCAGGGACCTGCTTAAAGAAGCATTCTGACTGCCCTTCGTCAGAGCAGGTGTGCTGCACTGAAGGGAATCCCCCTCCTCTGGACTGCCCAGACCCTTCAGAGCCAGCAGGCAGGAAAGACTAAGTCTGCTGAACCACGAAGACAGTAGCCACCCCTGCCCCCGGGGGCTTCTTCCCAGAGAGATCAGTTCTGCCCATAAACCCCTACCTGGAGTTGCTGACATTTCTGCAGGGAGGCCTTGCCTAGTGAGGAGGAATGGATCCGAGTCCCACCTAAAGAAGCGGTCTGGCCACAATCTGCCACTACCACTGTGCTGTGCTGTGGGGAATTCCTCCTGGTCCAAACCACCTATTCTCCCCAGCACTGGCAGGGGAAAAGGGCAGACTGGACCCGCAGTGATGGCGGCTGTCCCGGGAACTTGGTCGTCTTAGACAATCTCCAGCCTGCTGCTGCTGGCTGCAACCTCAGTGGCCACTGAGCGTCTGGGCAGCTCTGTGCTTGGGATCCAAGGCCCTGTTGTCCTGGGCTCACGAGGGGATCTCCTGATCCACGGGTTGCACAGATCTGTGGAAGAAGCATGGTTTCCTGGACAGGGTGCCACAGTTACTCACCGCCTTCCTTGGTTGGGGGTGGGAACTCCCCTTGCCCTATGCGGCTCCCAGGTCGGGCTGTTGCACTACCCTGCTTTTCCTCGTTCTCCGTGGGTCGTGCCAACTGCGTAGTCAGTCCCAATGACAGAACCTGGTTACCTCAGCCTGAAAGTGCAACATTCACTCACTGTTTTCATTCTTGATAGGAGAGACCAACAGCAGCTACTTCTAGTTGGTCACCTTGGCTCCTCCCCCGACCTTGCCAGTGTTTTAATTAAGTTGTTCCTTTCCCCGTCCTTCCTTCCTTCTTCTTATCCTTTTTCTCCTGCTCCTCCTCTAGCCTTATTGCACTGACTAAAACCTTCAGTACAAAGTTGAATAGAAGTGGTAGGAATAGTCATCCTACTGTTATTCCTGCTCTTAGGGAGATAGCATCCAGTCTCACCTTTCATTATGATGTTAGGTTTTCCCTAGATGCCCTTTATCAGGTTGAGGAAGCTCCATTCTAATCATAGTTTATTGAGTATTGTTAATCATGAAAAGGTGTTGGATTTTGTTAAATGCTTTTACTGCATCTATTGAGATGATTAGTGTTTTTCTTTTTTAGTCTGCTATAGTTGATTACATTCATTAATTTTTGAATATTAAACCAATCTTGCATTCCTAGAATAAACCTCACTTGATCATGGTGAATTATCATTTTTCTATTCTGTTAGTTTCAATTTGCTAAAATTATGTTAAGAATGTTTGCATTGTCTGAGCATGTTGGCTCACACGTGTATTCCCAGTACTTTGGGAGGCTGAAGCAGGAGAACTGCTTGAGGCCAGGAATTCGAGACCAGCCTGAGCAGCATAGCAAGACCCCATCTCAGCAAAACAATAAAAATTAACTGAGTGTGGTGGCATGCCTGTGTTCCCAGCTACTCAGGAGGCTATGGTGGGAGGATCACTTGAGCCCAGAAGTCCAAGGCCTCAGTGAGCTATTATCACGCCACCACACTCCAGCTTGAATGACAGAGGGAGACTCTGTCTAAAAAAAAAAAAAAAAAATTGCCTCCATATGTATGAGGATATTGGACTATAGTTTTCTTTTCTCATAATGTCTTTATTTGGTTTTGGTGTCAGAGTAATGCTTGCTGACCTTAGAGAATGAGTTGAGAAGTACTTCCACCTCTTTAAATTAGTGGAAAAGTATGTGTGGAGATGTTGTTATTTCTCCCCTAAATGTGTTGTAGAGTTTATCAATAATGCCATCTGGGCCTGGAGTTTTCTTTGCAGGAAGATTTTTTTTAACTACCAATTCATTTTTTTAAAGATACGGGGTTTATGCAGGTTATCTGTTTCTTCTTGAGTGAGCTCTTGCAATTTGGGTCTCAAGGAATTTGTCTATTTTTATTGAAGTTGTCAAATTTATTGGCATGATATTGCTCATAATATTCTTACTATCCTTTTAATATCTATAGAACCTGTAGAGACTGTTCTTTCTTTCATATAACAGGTTTATTGAGATATAATTCACATACAATACAATATACTCATTTAGTGTACAATGCAGTAGTTCTTAATATATTCATAGTTTTATAACCATTACCACAATCAATTTTTGAACATTTTTATCAAGCTAAAAAGAAATTCCATACTCATTAGTAGTCATTCCCCATTTCCCTCCAATTCCCACTCCCTCAGCCCTTAGCAACCACTAATCTATTTTCTGTCTCTATAGATTTCCCTATTCTGGATGTTTCATATAAATGGAATCACATAATTTATATTGTTTTATGATTGGCTTCTCTCATTTAGCATAATGGGGTTGGGGGGGGCTTTTTAAATGTAATTTTAAAAAGTATATATTTTTTTTCATAGAGACGAGTCTCACTACATTGCCCAGGCCAAGCCACTGTACCCAGCCCTAGCATAATGTTTTTAAGGTACATCCATGTCATAGTATCTATCAATACTTCATTCCTGGCCAGGCATAGTGGCAGATACCTGTAATCCCAACGCTTTGGGAGGCCAAGGCAGGAGGATCACTTGAGCCCAGGAGTTTGAGACTATCCTGAGAAACAAAGGGAAACCCCATTCTTTACCCCTCCCTCCCTGACACACACACACACACACACACACACAAAATTAATAGGGCATGGAAGTACATGCCTGTGGCCCCAGCTACTTGGGAGGCTGAGGTAGGGGAGGATCGCTTGAGCCTGGGAAGTTGAAGCTGCAGTGAGCCGTGATTGTGCCACCGCACTCCAGCAGGCAACAGAGCAAGACTGTCTTAAAAAAAAATTCATTATTTTCTATGGCTGAATAATATCTATTTCATTTTATAGATACACCACATTTTTTATCCATTTATTAGTTGATGTACATTAGGATTGTTTCTACTTTTGGGCCATTATCAATAATGCTGATGTGAACATTTGTGTATAATTTTTTTGTTTTTGTTTTGAGACAGAGTCTCACTCTGTTGCCCAGGCTGGAGTGCAGTGGGGTGATCTCAGCTCACTTCGACCTCTGCCTCCTGGGTTCAAGCGATTCTCCTGCCTCAGCCGCCTGAGTAGCTGGGATTACAGGTGCGTACCATCACACCTGGCTGATTTTTCTATTTTTAGTAGAGACGGGGTTTCACCATGTTGGCCAGGCTGGTCTCAACTCCTGACCTCAGGTGATCCACCAGCCTCGGCCTCCCAAAGTGCTGGGATTACAGCCATGAGCCACCATACCCGGCCTCATGTATAAGTTTTTATATGAATATATGTTTTAATTTCCCTTATGTGTATATCTAGGGGTAGAATTGTTGTGTCATATGCTAAGTATATGTTTAACCTTTTTATTTATTTATTTATTGAGACGGAGTCTCGCTCTGTCGCCCAGGCTGGAGTGCAGTGGCGCAGTCTCAGCTCACTGCAACCTCCGCCTCCCAGGTTCAAGCAATTCTCCTGCCTCAGCATCCCAAGTAGCTGAGATTACAGGCGCATGCAACCACGCCCGGCTAACTTTTCTGTATTTTTAGTAGAGACAGGGTTTCACCATATTGGCCAGGTTGGTCTTTAACTCCTAACCTTGTGATCCACCCGCCTCAGCCTCCCAAAGTGCTAGGATTACAGGCATGAGCCACTGCGACCAGCCTATGTTTAACTTTTTAAAGAACTACCAGACTTTTCCAAAACAGCAGCAACAGTTTACATTCCTGTCAGCAGGGGATGCGTGTTCCAATTTCTCCACATCCCCACCAACAATTGTTATTAACTTTTTTATTATAGCCATCCTCACGGGTGTGACAGTGATGTCTCTCTTGTTCTTAATATTGGTAACTTGTGACTTCCCTCTTTTGTCTTTATCAGTCTAGTAGAAGTTTATTGGTTTTATTGAACTTTTCAAAGAACCAACTTTTGGGTTAATTAGTTTTCTCTCATTTTTTGCTATTTCATTGATTTCTGCTCTGGTCTTTGTTATTTCCTTTCTTCTGCTTATTTTGAGTCTTCTTTTTCTAATTTCTTAAGATGGAAACTAAGATCATTGATAGGGGTTTTAATGCTATACATTTCTTGCTATGTACTGCTATACTAGATCTCACAAATTTAATGAATTGTATTTCTCATTCAATTCAAAATGCTTTCGAATTTCCCTTTGATTTCTTCTTTGATTCATGGGTGATTTAGAAGTGTGTTTATAAAATATTTGAGGATCTTCCAAATATTATTCTCTAATTGATTTCTAATTTAATTTCATGTGGTCTAAGAACATATTTTGTATGATATGGATCTTTTAAATTATTGACTTGTTTTCTGTCCCAGACAGAATATGGTGATAAATGTCTTACATGTATGTGAGTAGAGTATGTATTGTGCTCTTGTTGGCAGGAGTGTTCCATAAATGTCAATTATGTCAAATTGATTGATAGTATTATTAGAGTTTCTGACTAATTTTATCAGTTATTGAGAGAGGGGATCCAGCTATTGTGGATTTGTCCATTTCTTTTTTATTTCTATCAGTTTTGCTTTACGTATTTTGAAGTTCTGTCATTAGGTATATAAACATTTAGAATCATTGTGTACCCCTTGTTGAAATGATCCTTTTATCATTCTGAAATGTCCCTTTTAATACCTAGCAGTATTTTTGCTATGAAATCTACTTTGTCTGACATTAATGTAGACATTCTAGCTTTCTTTTGATTAGTGTTAGCATAATATATTTTTCTGTCCTTTTAACCTATTTGTATCTTTATATTTATTAAAGTGGTTTTTTCGTAAGGAATATATAGTTGGGTCTTGCATTTTTATCCAATCTAACAACCTCTGCCATTTCATTGACATGTGTAGACCAAGGATCAGCAATCTATAGCCCACAGGCCAAACCTAACCACTGCCTGCCTTTGGAAATAAAGTTTTATTGGAACACAGCCAAGTCCATTCATTTGTGTATTGTCTGTGGCTGCTGTCACACTCCAGTGGCAGAGTTTGCTCACCTATTGTGCAGACCATTTACATTTCAGTTGGATTTTATTTTTTTTTTAATGTGGTTAGATTTTAAACTACTGTGTTGCTATTTCTTTTCATTGGTCCCATCTGTTCTTTTCTCCCTTTTTCCTTTTTTTAATCTGCCATCTTGGGGATTAATTGGGAATTTTTCATTATTCCATTTGATATCGTTTGTTGACTTATTAGCTATAACTCCTTTTTTTGTTATTTTAGTATTTGCTGTTAGAGCATTCAGAAAATAACCACAAGGAATTACCCTGGGATTTCTTGATTCTTTTAATCTGACTTCATCTACCAGAATGTTACCTTTCTGGCTCCTGATAAATTAAGGCATAATGCCGTAGCTTTATTCCCCTTGACTCTTTACAGAAAAGAAAGATGGAGGAAATAGGGACTTTTGTTTGCCTATATATGAGTATCCAAAATAGATTTCCTATATATGATTTGGATTAAGAGTAGAATTGCATTTTTAGGAACATTGACCTGTAAGATATGTTATAGTGATTAATTCATTGGTTTGAGTCACTTTTTGAAATAGTAAGTGATTGTTAAGATGCTCCAAGGTAAAAATCTGCATCTTTGCAGGCTACCATCAATATTGTTTTTGATCGAGTTGGGAAAACGGATCCTGTCACAAGAGGCATTGAGATCACTGTGAATTATCTGGGAATCCAATTTGATGTAAGTGTTATATCAAGATCCTGGTTTGTCATGTTTCCTTCTGTTTTATCTGCTATAACTTATCATTGTTAAGATTCTAATTTGTATACTTTAGGTACTTGCTTCTGCTTTTGTTCTTCCTACTCTGTATATTTTGACATATTCACATGGAAAATTTTTATATTTTGATGTATTCACATGGAAAATTTGTAAAAGGCCAAGATTCTCTCTCTTAACATAAAGCCAGAAGTAATGACTGATACTTAATATTGTCATGGATGCTGATTATTTCTACAGCTGCTTCTCTGCTTCTCTATAGGCAGCTACCAGTTCACCATTTTCTCCCCACCAAAGTATTCAAATACTTCTCTCTGTGATTCTTGATGAGCTCTTCAAACACACAACTCACCTTTGATGCCCCAGTGGAAAATTAGCTACTAATTAGTGTTCTGTGTTAGAGCTGAAATGATTTCTGCTGTAAGAAATGATCTTTATCAATTAATGTGGACCTTGGGCTAAAGATGGTAACTGTCACCTATGCACAAAATTGTTTTTTTAAATTGTCTTTTTACTGTTTCATAATACGACTGTCATAAATACACCCTTGTCCTAATTGAAGTTCAGTGTCTTTATTCATAAACCAGAGCCAATGACTCTGGCTGAATAGCACTTTAATAGTAAGACCAATGTCATATTCTTAGTCCCAGTGTAGGCCATTTAGCTGTGCTGTCAACCTAGACACAGACTGCGTGCTACCCCCAGCCATCCATCCCAGCCAGACGTGCCCCTGATCTCAAAAGGACTTGGATGAAATAAAAATGAACCAGAGCAAATTGAGCCCCAATCCTTGCGAAACAGCTCAATGTACATGTTTCTTGATGCTAGATCAATAGTGTATCCTCTTTGAGTGTGAAGGAACATGGTATCTTTTCTTCAAGTAGTATATAAATTATATCAAGTATGCTTTACAGGCCACACACTACTGTGGCTCACATCTGTAGTCCCAGCACTTTGAGAGGCCAAGACAGATCACTTGAGTCCAGGAGTTCAAGACCAGCCTGGGCAACATAGTGAAAACCTGTCTCTAGAAAAAATATAAAAATTAGCTGGACATGGTGGCATGCACCTGTAGTCCCAGCTATGCAGGAGGCTGAAGCAGGAGGATCACTTGAGCCGGGGAGACAGAAGTTGCAGTGAGCTGAGATAGTGCCACAGCACTCCACTCTGGGCGACAGAGTGAGACCCCTGTCTCAAAAAACAACATAAAGTATGCTTTGCTATAGTTGCATTTGTGTTTCCTTAAGTGTTTTACTGGGCTGAATTTTTAGCAATGCTTTTCCTTTTCTGTACTTTCTGAGGATACTTACATGGCCATGTATATATTCCATCTATAATTCATCTGTTTATGCCATATTTTGTAATTCTGAATAACAAATCTTTTAGATGTTAGTAATAGCAGCTCCCTTTCAGATACTTTTCAGAACTGAATCAAACACAGGGTCCCAAAACTCCTTCTCACTATGAAGCAATACAGGAGGAGAAAAAGGTATCATGTGGTTCCAGTGAAGTTCAACTATTTCCCAGAATTTAGCTGAGAATGTCTATATATTCTTTTACTATAAAAAGAAAAATTCCTTGAAGTTTTGGTGGTTAGGGAACTATTATTCATAGATAGAAAATAGTCAAGCTATTATTTAGTTTCCTTTTAATTCCCGCTTTTCATTTATCACAGTAAAACTGTATCATTGGTTCTGTTTTTTCTGATTTATTAGCGTTATTTTTATCACTTCTCGGTACTTGCTGCCGGGCATGGTGACTCATGCCTGTAATACCAACACTTTGGGAGGCTGATGTGGGAGTATTGCTTGAGCCCAGGAGTTTGAGACCAGCCTGAACTACATAGCAAGACCCTGGCTCTACAAAAAAAATTTTTTTTTAATTTTAAGGTTTAATTAAGTCTGCTAATTAAGATATCTACTGCAGTCTTTCTGTAGTTGTTTTATTTGCCACTTACTTGCTTTTCTCTCTCCCTTAAGAAAAAAAAAATCAGGTAGGGTCTAATAAAGCTCCCTCTCACAGTGACGTAAGTGATCGGGATAAAGCTTAGCCTTTACATCTCTCTGAACAGAGATTTAGCAGATATTTTTTCTTCCTGTTACGGTGGCAGGTGAAGTTTTGGTCCCAACACATTTCCTTCATTCTTGTTGGAATAATCATCGTCACATCCATCAGAGGATTGCTGATCACTCTTACCAAGGTATGTTTTATCACAGTGTTAAAAAGTACTGCTTATCATTTGTTTAATTAAATGTGGTACCAGCCGGGTATGGTGGCTCACGCCTGTAATCCCAACACTTTGGAAGGCTGAGGTGGGTGGATCACGAGGTCAGGAGATCGAGTCCATCCTAGCCAACATGGTGAAACCCCGTCTCTACTAAAAATACAACAAATTAGCTAGGTGTGGTGGCACATGCCTGTAGTCCCATCTACTCGGGAGGATGAGTCAGGAGAATCACTTGAACCCAGGGAGCGGAGATTGCAGTGAGCCAAGGTCACACACTGCACTCCAGCCTGGTGAAAGAGCCAGACTCCATCTCGAAAAAAAAAAAAAAAAAAAAAAAGGTGGTACCATGAGATAATTTTACCTCATTAAGAATTCTGCCTCCTGAGACTTTAAACAACAGTCCCAAGGATTTAAAAGACATACAACAGAATTTTTTAAAAGTTAAACTACTACATAAATTGATGATGATATATTTACATCATATACCAATTATAGATAAGTACATTCACTAAAGGTGATAGAGTAAGATATGGATCTGTTTTGTTCACTGATATGTTATCAGTATCTAGAACAGAACCTAGCACATGGTAGGCGGATACTCAGCAGATATTTGAGACTGGAAGAATAATTGTGAGAATCACTTATAGAGAAGATATGGAAGTAAGGGAGCAGAATATAGCAAGTCCTCAATGTCATCAATAAGTTCTTGGAAACAGCGGCTTTAAGCAAAACTGTATATACCAAGTCCTCAAAAAAATGTTTCATTCAACATTTCATTATAATGCTGTGAGAAAAATGTAGTTTTGTTATACATCATTTCACTTAAAATCTCAGTTTCCAAGATCCTATAAATGGCATTAAGTAAGGACCTACTGAATTCAACTATTTTCTTTTTTTTTTTTTTTTTAATATACTTTAAGTTCTAGGGTACATGTGCACAACGTGCAGGTTTGTTACATATGTATACATGTGCCATGTTGGTGTGCTGCACCTATTAACTTGTCATTTACATTAGGTATATCTCCTAATGCTGTCCCACCCCCCTCCCCCCACCCCACGACAAGCCCCGGTGTGTGATGTTCCCCTTCCTGTGTCCAAGTGTTCTCATTGTTCAATTCCCACCTATGAGTGAGAATATGCGGTGTTTGGCTTTTTGTCCTTGCGATAGTTTGCTGAGAATGATGGTTTCCAGCTTCATCCATGTCCCTACAAAGGACACGAACTCATCCTTTTTTATGGCTGCATACTATTCCATGGTGTATATGTGCCACATTTTCTTAATCCAGTCTATCATTGATGGACATTTGGATTGGTTCCAAGTCTTTGCCATTGTGAATAGTGTATGTGAATAGTGAATAGTATGAATATTGCACACACAATAAACATACGTGTGCATGTGTCTTTATAGCAGCATGATTTATAATCCTTTGGGTATATACCCAGTAATGGGATGACCGGGTCAAATGTTATTTCTAGTTCTAGATCCTTGAGGAATCGCCACACTGCCTTCCACAATGGTTGAACTAGTTTACAGTCCCACCAACAGTGTAAAAGTCTTCCTGTTTCTCCACATCCTCTCCAGCACCTGTTGTTTCCTGACTTTTTAATGATCACCATTCTAACTGGTGTGAGATGGTATCTCATTGTGGTTTTGATTTGCATTTCTCTGATGGCCAGTGATGATGAGCATTTTTTCATATGTCTGTTGGCTGCATAAATGTCTTCTTTTGAGAAGTGTCTGTTCATATCCTTTGCCCACTTTTTGATGGGGTTGTTTTTTTCTTGTAAATTTGTTTGAGTTCTTTGTAAATTCTGGATATTAGCCCTTTGTCAGATGAGTAGATTGCAAAAATTTTCTCCCATTCTGTAGGTTGCCTGTTCACTCTGATGGTAGTTTCTTTTGCTGTGCAGAAGCTCTTTAGTTTAATGAGATCCCATTTGTCAATTTTGGCTTTTGTTGCCATTGCTTTTGGTGTCTTAGACATGAAGTCCTTGCCCATGCCTCTGTCCTGAATGGTATTGCCTAGGTTTTCTTCTAGGGTTTTTATGGTTTTAGGTCTAACATTTAAGTCTTTAATCCATCTTGAATTAATTTTTGTATAAGGTGTAAGGAAGGGATCCAGTTTCAGCTTTCTACATATGGCTAGCCAGTTTTCCCAGCACCATTTGTTAAACAGGGAATCCCTTCCCCATTTCTTGTTTTTGTCAGGTTTGTCAAAGATCAGATGGTTGTAGATGTGTGGTATTATTTCTGAGGGCTCTGTTCTGTTCCATTGGTCTGTATCTCTGTTCTGGTACCAGTACCATGCTGTTTTGGTTACTGTAGCCTTGTAGTATAGTTTGAAGTCAGGTAGCATGATGCCTCCAGCTTTGTTCTTTTGGCTTAGGATTGACTTGGCAATGCGGGCTCTTTTTTGGTTGCATATGAACTTTAGAGTAGTTTTTTCCAATTCTGTGAAGAAAGTCATTGGTAGCTTGATGGGGATGGCATTGAATCTAAATTACCTTGGGCAGTATGGCCATTTTCATGATATTGATTCTTCCTATCCATGAGCATGTTCTTCCATGTGTTTCTTCCATGTGTTTGTTTCCTTTTTTATTTTGTTGAGCAGTGGTTTGTAGTTCTCCTTGAAGAGGTCCTTCACATCCCTTGTAAGTTGGATTCCTAGGTATTTTCTTCTCTTTGAAGCAATTGTGAATGGGAGTTCACTCATGATTTGGCTCTCTGTTTGTCTGTTATTGGTGTATAAGAATGCTTGTGATTTTTGTACATTGATTTTGTATCCTGAGACTTTGCTGAAGTTGCTTATCAGCTTAAGGAGATTTTGGGCTGAGACAACGGGGTTTTCTAAATATACAATCATGTCATCTGCAAACAGAGACAATTTGACTTCCTCTTTTCCTAATTGAATACCCTTTATTTCTTTCTCCTGCCTGATTGCCCTGGCCAGAACTTCCAACACTATGTTGAATAGGAGTAGTGAGAGAGGGCATCCCTGTCTTGTGCCAGTTTTCAAAGGGAATTCTTCCAGTTTTTGCCCATTCAGTATGATATTGGCTGTGGGTTTGTCATAAATAGCTCTTACGATTTTGAGATACGTCCCATCAATACCTAGTTTATTGAGTTTTTAGCATGAAGGGCTGTTGAATTTTGTCAAAGGCCTTTTCTGCATCTATTGAGATAACCATGTGGTTTTTGTCTTTGGTTCTGTTTATATGCTGGATTACGTTTATTGATTTGCATATGTTGAACCAGCCTTGCATCCCAGGGATGAAGCCCACTTGATCACGGTGGATAAGCTTTTTGATGTGCTGCTGGATTCGGTTTGCCAGTATTTTATTGAGGATTTTTGCATCGATGTTCATCAGGGTCTAAAATTCTCTTTTTTTGTTGTGTCTCTGCCAGGTTTTGGTATCAGGATGATACCCTAACTCATTTTATGAGGCCAGCATCATCCTGATAACAAAGCCTGAATTCAACTATTTTCTAATCAATGTAGGAAGACTTCACGGAGGTGGAAAGTGAGTCCTCTCTGGTAGGAAAGGTTGGGATTTAAAAATCCAGGAGCTTTTGAATGAAAGAAAAGTGGTTGGGACAGGAAGGGATCTGCAGACATCTAGCACAATTTTAGAAAGAGCGCGGGAGCCTACTAACAATTACAAACGCTTGGAGTGGGCTGGAGTGATCTGACTTAATGTTTTATAGTGATGTTAAGTCATATGTATCACATAGTTTCTGAAGTTTGATAGCAATAGGAATCCTTTCATATGTTATGTAATTAAATTACCCCCAGGGGGAAAGTATAACTTTTTCAGCAGTCTATTTTAAGTCTCTTCTTTATAGTCTTAATCATATGAATTGTTCTATACAGGATTGTGGCATGGAAGAGACACTTTTAATCAAATGTTAACCATATTTCTTACTGTTCGTGACACAGGAATCTAACAGTACTGCATAAATTTATCTCCCTCTTTCTTGACAGTTCTTTTATGCCATCTCTAGCAGTAAGTCCTCCAATGTCATTGTCCTGCTATTAGCACAGATAATGGTAAGTTTAATGAGTTACCTTTATGTTTACAGCTGTAAAATATCAGAAATGTGCTTGATACTTTTAAGAATTTTAATAATTTCCTTTGTCCTGTTCCTCACTACATTCAGAGTCACTTCTGGATTAATTCATTTGACTTACAGGGCATGTACTTTGTCTCCTCTGTACTGCTGATCCGAATGAGTATGCCTTTAGAATACCGCACCATAATCACTGAAGTCCTTGGAGAACTGCAGTTCAACTTCTATCACCGTTGGTTTGATGTGATCTTCCTGGTCAGCGCTCTCTCTAGCATACTCTTCCTCTATTTGGCTCACAAACAGGCACCAGAGAAGCAAATGGCACCTTGAACTTAAGCCTACTACAGACTGTTAGAGGCCAGTGGTTTCAAAATTTAGATATAAGGGGGGAAAAATGGAACCAGGGCCTGACATTTTATAAACAAACAAAATGCTGTGGTAGCATTTTTCACCTCATAGCATACTCCTTCCCCCTCAGGTGATACTATGACCATGAGCAGCATCAGCCAGAACATGAGAGGGAGAACTAACTCAAGACAATACTCAGCAGAGAGCATCCTGTGTGGATTTGAGGCTGGTGTAGAGGCGGAGAGGAGCCAAGAAACTAAAGGGGAAAAATACACTGGAACTCTGGGACAAGAGATGTCTGTGGTAGCTGAGCCGAACACGTAGGATTTCCGTTTTAAGGTTCACATGGAAAAGGTTATAGCTTTGCCTTGAGATTGACTCATTAAAATCAGAGACTGTAACACTTTGGCCTTACATTCATTTTATCAAGCATAGCTTGGTATTATGCTTGTGTGATCTAACATGAGTTAGCATCCCACACCTCCTCATCTGATCCTGCCCCATTAAAATAACCAAGAAGTTATCTGTTCTCTTCTGGGAAAGGGGTGGTATGCACCTGAAATAGATTCTACCAAAAGAGAGATTTCAGGTGTGTCATTTTTTCTTGATTTCCTGTGAACTTAGTATTATACCCTAATTTCAATTCGGTAGTGATGTTTCCTTTTTTTTTTTCTATCTACCCCTCACACTGTGGGGTGAAACCGTGAATAACTTAACTGGGGGAATAAGTCACTTCTGAAAGGGAAATGTTGAAAAATTTTTAGAACACTCAGACATGCAATTTAAGAAAATTCTGAATTTTATTTCTAAGGTCTTATTCTGTACTTTATTGTGTTTTGGGTTTCTAGAGGCAAATGAAGGTTAAAGCATAAAAAGTGAATCCAAAACAAAAGCACTATCAAGCATACTCAAAAGGCATTTGTTAATGGTATTTATTCTAGCAACCACAACATTGTTACAAAAGCACAATTTTAATAGGCTTATCTGCTAAGATGCTTTTATAAGCAGCTGTCACCTATACAGAGTTATGAATCATCTTTGGTGCTCAAGGAACCTGTAGAAGTAAGAGACATCATCATACAGAGAAATGTAGTTAAGTTGAAGGTTGGAAGAGATCACATGAAAAAAATCTAGCTCTTGCCTTATCTCTTCCTAAGTTAAGCATAAATTAGCCATCTGCAATAGCCGCCTATAAGACAAATGATAACAGAAGACAATCACACATGGTGAATGGTTTCCAGTGGAGTTTTTCTTCTCAAGAAACAGTAAACAGGTCGCAACTCATTCCTTGCGAAAGGATTCCTATTAAATACCCAGAAACAGCTATCAAATAAACAGCCAAAGCTATTACTTGTTTTCATCACATCTCTGTATCTTCAGAATTGGAAGAAGAATGTGAGGCTGTACTGTGGGCCTGTGTATAAGAAAACAAAGAATTTACAAATGGTAGAGTAATGAAAGAGGGATGATCTATTCTAGAGTTGCATGACTTAAGTCGGGGAGTAGAGTCACTCACTAGAATTTATTTCTTTCACAGCATGCAGTTGACAGCAATTGTCTAGAGCTGATAAATCAAGAAGTAAAAAGTTTATCAGTATTGTAATGGGAACCCCCAGAAGAGCCTGAATCGGATGATGTAGGTATGACTAGAAGTCAGGTGGCCTGAATTCTACACTTGATTGTTTTCAACTTGCTGTTTGACACATTAACAAATTCCTTAATGTCTGTATATATTTCTTTTTTATAAGACTAGGATATTGACTTCCTAAAGAGAAATTACAGAATTTTTAAATGACAACTAATAGTATTTATTAAGCATTCCAGAATACAAATCAGTGGGCATTGTGTGTGTTCATTAAACTGAGTTTATTAAAGTGAGTATTCCACCCATTAGCAGAATTAATATAATGGAAAGAACAACAACATTGAATTAAACTTTTTTAGAGTCTTGGCTTTGCTATAAATTTCCTTTATGAACTTGGATAAGTCAGTTTACTTTTGGACCTCAAGTTCACCTATGAAAAATTGGGCAAAAATATAAAACTGAGACTTACCAAGAAATTTAATCCAAATATATAGTAATATAGAGAATGCTTAATCTTTCCTAGTAATAAAACTGGAATACCTGCCAATTGTTTTAAACAATATTGTCTTTAACCATCACCACTTACATGCTCACTATGAGCCAGCCACTATTCAAAGCACTTTAATATAGTTAATATAATCTTAGTTAACATGATCCTGATAACAATTCTACAAATTATCCCTGTTTTATGGGTGGGAAAACTGAGGAACAGAACAAATAAATCCATTTCCCCACAGCTGACAAATGACAGAACCAGAATTCATACCTAGATCATCCGATTCAGGCTCTTTTGGGGGTTCCCATTACAATACTGATAAACTTTTTACTTCTTGATTTATTAGCTCTAGACAGTTGCTGTCAGCTGCATGCTATGAAAGTAAGAAATTTGTTGTCCTTATACTGCCTCCTGTCCTCTACAATAACTTGATTTGTTTGTTAGTTATCTTTACATTGTCATTTTCTAGTTTTAAAAAAAAATCTGTGGCAAACATAGACATTAAATATACTCATAGGGACTGTACCCATACTCTAGTAAATTAGATCACGAAAAGAAATAGGCCCCCACTCACCCGTTCTTTTGCCATGTGTGAATCATGCTTTGACTCCACCACTATTCCTTCTTTAGAATCTGGAGGGGTGTCAGGTGGATCAGCCAGGGAGGAAACAATAGGGATTTTCTTAGCTTGGAAATAATCATAGGCCTTCTTTCCACAGACTAGAAGTGTGACATTCTTCCCACTGCTCTGGATTCTATCCACCACCTTCTCATAGGGTTCATCTAGCACATTCACCCCATTCACTTCAATGATGACATCCTCATCCTCTAGCCCAGCCAAGTCAGCAGGACCGCCCTTCTGTACCTGTGAATAGAAGTTCTGAGTTATCAATTTCAAACAGAGAAGGGGACATCAGACTAGCTCTCCTTAAGAGGATAGATGAGGAGTTCAAGAATTTATTTTTAATCATGTTATTATTTCTCCTTGAGGTATAGAAGTTGAGAAAGGTGTTCTAATGCTTTTATATTTATGAAGGCTATAACTTCCATACTCACATGATTAGTGGTATTATAAATAGTGGTTCAATGTCCTATGTCTTCTGGGATGAAGGGGGATAAATAGGTCCCCCTTCTTCACTCCCAACTTGAAAGCTATAGGGAGTCTTATCAGTCCCTACAGGGTAAGGGGCATTATGCCAAATGCACAGAAGCAAACAAATATGACTGCCAATCAGGGTTGATAGTGACTGTCAGCTAGAGTTCAGTCAACTCACACTGTTTGGAACAGATGTTTGGGAAACAAAAAAAAACGTGAGCTTATGATGTACTGGTAGCTAACGTAAAGGGTGTGGGACCATGACAACATTTATCTGAACTCGTGAGACCCCTCAGTGTGTGCCTTCAATGGAACCTCTCTACTAAGCCATCAATGGGTGGGAAAAGCTGAGACTATCCTAATTGTGGCTGTGTTTCTTGGGCTGCTGGAACCAGATTACCATACCTCTTTGATGAATGAGCCTGGCAGACCCCGAATCGCATTTAAGTGAAAGCCATAGCCATTTTCACCTTTAGCCAGTCTGCAGAGTTTAGGCTTATGATCTACTTCCTCTGTAGTATCTGGTGGACTTGAGACTTCCAGAGAAGTGGGAGTAGGAGCGGGAGCCTCCTTGACAGAGCCATTGGGCAGTTCTTGACTTTGATAGTAGAGAAATGGAGAAAAATGAGCCTTTTGAAAAATAAAGGGAAAAAACATTAACTTAGTTGTAACCATGAGTAAGTTATACTTTGTTAAATGTGCTAATTTTTAACGTATCATACATATTCCACCCTTCTTCTGGATGTGTCTGATTGTAGGCTGTAAAATTCCTCTACTACCCCAACCAGGAAAGGTATAAAAGAAGATTGTGCTTCGTTATGGAGTAATATGTATATACATGTACACAAATGCACACATGAACATAAAAGCAGTATAGGATGTGGTACAAGGATCCCAAAAGATGTCTAAAAAATTGCTAGTTTCTTTTGAGTTCATGATAGTGAGCAAGTCACTGAACAAGCTATACATAATCTCCCTGTTGGGAAATGACACATCTGACTGACTAGCCGGTACCTCATGCAAAGTACATTCTTCTGGCTTTTCCTTTCGGTAAGATGGTCTTCAGAGCTCCTTAAACACATTAGAAAAAGTAAAACACAAGACACTTGTGATAGTTAATTTTAGATGCCAACTTGACTGGATTAAGGAATACCTGGAAACCCGATAAAGCATTATTTTGGTGTGTGTCTGTGAAGGTGGTTCCAGAGGGGATTAGCATGCAAGTCTGAGTGAACTACAGAAAAGGCAAAGATGTCAGTCTGTCTGCTAGAGCTGGGATACACTCTTCCTCTCCTGTGCTTGGACATCAGAATTCCTGGTTCTCCGGCCTTTGGACTCTAAGATCTACAGCCGCAGCCCCCCAGATTCTCAGGCCAAATGCACAGAAGCAAACAAGTAGGACTGCCAATCAGGGGTGATGCCAGTAGTGTGGCTCAGTCAGATTTGGACAGAGCCACACTACAGGCATCCCAGGGTCTCAAGCTGTCGTGGGGCTTCTTAGCCTCCGTAATCACACAAGCCAATTCCCCTAATTAATCTCCTCTCATACCTGTATCTATATCCTATTAGATCTGTCTGGAGAATGTTAATATAACACTATTTTTATCACTATCTGAAGATTCAAAGCTTCTAGAAGAGACCAACCCATATACACAGTAATAATTGGTGAGAGGGTGACAGCTATTATATGGTCACATATTGTAACAAAAGTTAATTCCAACCCTTTGCTGCTTGCCAACACCCTCCCCTTCCAGATCTGGGATCTGTGCTTATTTTGCTATGTATTGTTGTAAGCATTAGCTGTCACTTTTATTATGCCAAACTCTCCAACATCTTTAAATACTCCTAATTCATATCAACTCCCAGACCATCCATGTGAAGAGATGATGATCTTGAATACTGAAGAGGCATAGAACAGGAAACAGGATTGATTTTTTGTAATAGAATTACAAGCGTAACTGGCCGTTTTAGTTGAGACAGTTAGAAGGGTGGACCTGGGTATGGTGTGATCCTGGATCAGCAGCTAAATGGCTGCCCACAAGTGTCCGGAACATTTGTTAGGTGATGAGTAGGAAATCAAGCAATGGAAGGTGAGCACAGTGTGGGCTCCACTTCAAATCACACTGTTTAGCAGCCTGACTAAAATTAGATTTTTAGTCCTCTGGTTATCACGTGTCTTACTAACCACAAGACCACATCTCCTTCCTTTCTAAGTGAGAATACCACCAGCACAGAACTTCCTAGTTACCGAGTTCAACTAACTTCAGACTTTTCAGTCATATACTTGCAACAGTTCCACAGTGGAGTGTTTCTCTTTAAAATATAGAAAATTATCAGGTGACTCATTACATGCAAAAATAGGTCTGATAACACTACCCAAACAAGCAAATCAACTGTATCTGACAGTCGCAGCTCATCTTGAGGCAAAGTGCAATAACATTAAAACACTTAATGAGATTTTGGCGGGGCTTGGTGGCTCATGCCTGAAATCCCAGCATTTTGGGAGTACAAGGTGGGTGGATCACTTGAGGTCAGGAGTTCGAGACCAGCCTGGTCAACATGGTGAAACCTCATCTCTACTAAAAATACAAAAATTAGCCAGGTGTGGTAGCAGGCGCCTGTAGTCCCAGCTACTCGAGAGACTAAAGCAGGAGAATCACTTGAACCTGGGAGGCAGAGGTTCCAGTGAGCCGAGAACATACCATTGCACTCCAGCTTGGACAACAGCGGGAGACTCTGTCTCAAAAAAAAAAAAAAAAAAGATTTTATTCATGCTTCATTCAGATAATTGGGTGTCTAGTATGTGCCAGGGACTGCTAGAGGGCTGTGTTTTACTCACTGATGTATCTCAAAGATCCACCCTCCACCCCAACCTACAGGGCTTACTTTGGAGACGGGGGAAGGAGAGGATGAGGGCAGACCTCTTTTTAGATCAAAGTTCTCTATTAACCAAAACAGAAAAATTACAATTAAATCATTCTATGATAAGATCAAGAGGGGTCAGAATCCCCTTTACAACAGCTGCAGCAGCCGCCTCTGATTTCTGCTTGACTTTCCACCAACTGCAAAAGGACTCATCATTTCTGGCAGCTTCAGTTGGTTCTTAAGCCAAAAGCTAGCTCCCTGTGGCTTCTCTGGTCCTGTTGTGCCCCATAGGACACCTTAAAAAAAAAATGTGTGGGCCAGTCGTGTTGGCTCATACCTGTAATCCCAGCACTTTGGGAGGCCGAGGCGGGCAGATCACAAGGTCAGGAGATCGAGACCATCCTGGCCAACATGGTAAAACTGCTAAAATACAAAAAATTAGCTGGGCATGGTGGTGCGCACCTGTAGTTCCAGCTACTCAGGAGGCTGAGGCAGGGGAATCGCTTGAACCTGGGAGGTGGAGATTGCAGTGAGCTGAGATGGCACCACTGCACTCAAGCCTGGTGACAGAGCAAGACAATGTCTCAAAAAAAAAAAAAGAGTGCTCCTTCTTACATGTAATAGCCTTTCAAATTCTTGAAGATGCCCTCTTCTCCAAAGCTTTACTCAAGCTAAATACTCACATGGCGGCTTCCAAAACCTCTTCCCTGGTTACCCTTGTCATTGACTTCTTAAAGTGAAGTTCTTGAAACTGGACACAATATTGATTGAACAATAGAACATTTAGACGTGTGAGGCATTATTCTGCATGCTCTGAATATTCCAATTCAACCCTCACAGCCACCCTTCACTGTAGCTACTCCCCCTCTCTTACAACTAAGGAAACTGAAGCACAGAGAGAGGGGGTAACTGTATTACCAGGAATTCCAAGTATGGTCTGACCAAGTAAGTACAGTAAGATGGTCATCTCCAGAAGCCAAGTGTCAGTTAATTTTTAAATTACCATTTTTGGATGGGGCAACCACTTGGAGTATCAAGTTTCTGGTCTTTTTCTATAGTCATCAAATGAGGTCTCACCATGTGGTATTCATACAATTTACTTTTAGGTTAGTATAGTACACCTGAAATGTATTCTTATTTCTTTAGTTTTCATTCTTTCTATCCTGACTAAATATTTTGAGTATTAATTACACTGTCCATCAAATGAATTATCTAGTACCACTTTAAGTATGTTAATATATTTTCCATATCTCCTTTCAACTTTAAACACATAAATGGTTAGGAACAAGTAGCATGCCATTAGAGACTTCTATTCAAGTTGATATTCGGGTTGATATCAAGTATTTTCTAGGTATGATTGTTCAAGTAGCTAAAAAAAAAAGCCATTAATCTAATTAATTGTTTAATCCTGCTTACAAGATTATCTTGAAAAAATGTGCTGAGGAGTATGGTATAATGAATTACGGGTCCAAGAATTTGGGTTCAAATACCAGCTTCAGTCTTTACTAAGCTGCGTGACTTTAGCAAAGTACTTAGTCTCTCTAAGCTTCGGTTTCCTAATCTATGAGGAGGGCCTAAGATATCACCACCCATCATATTCCCCCCTCTGTACCACTTATTTTAGATTCTACTATCATTGTATATCACAGAGGGCATTTATCTTGTTCATCTTTACGATCAACACTTAGCAAGACAGATGGTACTTAGAAGGCCCCCCAGGTATCTGTTAAACTAGACAACCTCAGTTCTTGTGTTAAAAGTGAGAAAAAAAAAAAAAAACTTAAAACATGCAGTAGTAGGTGTTATGATAAAGAGCTGTTAAGAGAAAATAAAGTTAGTTTGATTCAGCTTGGTCTTGGTCTATCTGTGTTTCTCTTTTATTTGCTAAGGGCTTACAAGTTGTTTAATAATCCTTTCTAGGCTTTTACGCACAGTTGATAGCACTTAACTGACCTAACGCTTAAAATCTAATTGTTTCCTATTTTGGGAACAATTTTATTTCCAGGCTTATATTCTCCATAGATTTTCTCAGATCACCAAGAGTAAGTCTGCAGTTATATTCACAAATTCTTTCAAAATCTTAAGACCGAGGACTTAAAACTCATTTATCAATCATTTGGCATTCTCTTATCACTACCAATTTGAGTTGAACTTCAGTTCAGCCTTAATGATGATTGTTCTGCCTCTTCCGGTTTGAGGAACAAAGTCCTAACTCAGTGCAAAGGTTGAGGGCATGAGTGAATGGGCCCAGCCTTAATGCATGAATATATGGCCTTGTATTACTTACCAGTCTGTACATGTTGTCCGTCTCTTTGTCTACCACCAACAGTGAAGTCTGATCTCCACCCTTTCTAATCATTTCTACCACACTGTCATGATCCAGGGTTTCCACAGACTCGCCGTTGACAGCAACTACCAGGTCATTGTTCTTCAAGCCAGCCTCCTCTGCTGGACTTCCAGAATCTATGTCCTTGATGATTTGACCTACCCTCCCCCCACCCCCAAAAATAAAATTATCAGTAAGTCCCCTAAAAAAATAAAACAGATTTTCTGCTGGAGCCCAAAGCCCTGATGAAATAGATATAAAAGGCATGCTGAGTACAACTACCGTCCCTTCCACCAGCATCCCAGGAAGCTTATAAGCACACTATCTAGGCTCGTTTCCTGCTCAGAACTCACCCCAGAAACTAACCCAGCCATTAACAATGAAGGGGTCTTAATGAAAATAATCCTGTTACTAAAAGTGTCTGACATTTGATTTTGGCAAAATAGCATATTAAAAGGCTGCAAGTTCCCAGAAAGTCAGTGGGCATACTTGTAGCCATGCATCTTATGTAAAAGCTGTCATAAAAGATGGGGAAGAATAAAGAACAAAACCCAAAACTTTGGACCTTAAGAAACCCATGCTGGCATTTTAGTAGCAATTGGATGTGTTCGGTTGTGAATATATTTGTATATACATGCCTCCATGTGCCTTTGGCCTTCTGGTATCTTCACCAGATGCCGCCAGAGCTCTCACCTTTTTTTTTTTTTTTTTTTAACAAGTTCCTGTTTCACTTTTCCAGCTAGCTGCTGGGTATCTCCAACAAAATGTCTCATAGATCTCTCAACTGTAATGTATTCAAACCAAAAATCAGCTCTGCCCATTCTCCATCCCAAAGCCCCTCCTCTTGGTTACCTGTTAGTGGAGCAACTTCCTCCCAGTCACCAACACTTGGCAACTGATTCTTCCCCAGCATCCAGTCCCCATATCTAGACGATTGCTAAGTCCTCTGATGCTACCGTAATACCTTACACATCCCACTTCCTCTACCCTCAATGCAGTTTGTATTAGTTCCTGCCTAGAATTCTACCTAAACTATTACAGCACCTTACCTACTGCTTTCCCTTCCCCAATCCTTCTCTCTGATACAGATCTGCCTTCAGATCCATCTTGATGCACATTCCTAACCAAGTCACTTCCTGGTGCAATAGAATGAGCATGGGCTTTGGAACTAAACAACTATTTGACCTTACATAATTACTGTATCTTCTCCAAGCCCTGAATTTCAGCAGTTCTTGCATAATTGTTAGGAGTAATTGAGATGTGCAAAGCCCCCAAGACATTATAGGCTGGTTTTTCTTCTCCCTTATAGTGCTCAAAAAACAACTCCCCATTGTCTGATATGCCAAATTCAAACTCATCAGTCTTGCATAGAAGTCCCCTTGTCACCTCTCTTCAACCTACCCTTCCAACGAATTCTTGTACTACACATCATGTGCCAATTAAACTGTGCCAACGTCTCCTGACTGTATTCACATGACTCCCACCTTCCTGGAATGATCTTCCTTATCCCAGCTCTGTCTACTTTCCCAAATCTCTTCATGTTACAAAGCCTGAACTCAAGTGCCACCCCTACTATGAGGGCTTCTGGTACCTTTTTAGTGAGAAAAGCTTACTCTAACGTTGAATTACCACAGCACTTGATCTGCCCCTGTATGAAGGTACTCAACCTCTGTCTCCCTTAATTATGGACATAAGTCTCTTATCTCTTATCTACTAAATGGTAGACTCCTTCACTAAAGAATTCCTGTCTGCTTCATATGATACTCTTTCTCCAAGGCACTGAGGATGTTTTTACAAAACACAAACCAAATTAATATTTGATAAATTAATGTAAACAGAGTGAAAAGAAAATAACAACTTAGGGGTGAATAACAGTTTATATGGCCTGAACTCATGTTCTTTTATGTATTTACCTTCCTTGAAAGAACCTAGTGTTCTTCCTATTGACTTGCAAGGAAGGAGGACTCCTGGTTCTGAGTCCCAGATCCTCACCCACACCTCGGCCTCAGATCCAGCGGTGTGCTATACTGGCTCACACCGGCTCACAAAAGCCAATTCTGTGCAACACTTCATTGTGTTCAGTGACATCGTGTTAGTAAGTTGAAATTGGACATGGGAGGAGTATTTACATCACAAAAACCAACAAACACTACCAATTTGGATTTCCCCCCACCCCCGACAGAGAGCCAACTTACCATGATACCATTGCCCAGATCCCAAATTCTCCCTTATCATGATGCTATGGAAACTTTTGATGCCCAACATCAGACCCTCATGTGACATAGACTGTGATCCAGCTGTGCCTTCTAGTTTCTTGCTATGCCCCCTCATGCATCTGGCTGGGAGTTGGGAGCCTAATGGAACTCTGGAGTCAGACTGGGATGAGGAATTTGTTGGTTATACTGCCAAGTTTCCTGCTGTTGTACCTTACCTTTCTGTTCTGAGCCTGCCCTCAGATAAAAACCATAGCCATTGCTTCCTTTCTTCATCTCCACAATTCGGGGCTGATGGGGTAACAGTTTCAAACTGGCTGTTTCTCTTTTGAATTGTATCTTCTGCTCAACATGATGCTTGTCAGTTTCTTTGTCCACCAGCAGGAACATGACACGGCTTCCTGACTTCTTCACCTGTAACAACACACACAGATGAGGAACGACATCAACCCCCAAGAACAATGCTGGGGAATAAGAAAGTTTCTGTATAAAGGCACAGTCTCTAGGTTCAACAAAAGATAGAGGATGAAACAACAAAAGATAGAGGATGAAAGGCCTAAGCTGTTACACTATGTCCTGCCAGCTAACTGATATGTATTTATCGCCTTTTTTTTTTTTTTTTTTTTTTTTGAGACGGAGTGTCACTCTTTCGCCCAGGCTGGAGTGCAGTGGCGCTATCTCGGCTCACTGCAAGCTCCGCCTCCGAGGTTCACGTCATTCTCCTGCCTCAGCCTCCCAAGTAGCTGGGACTACAGGCGCCCACTACCATGCCTGGCTAATTTTTTTTTTTTTTTTTTTGTATTTTTAGTAGAGACGGTGTTTCACCGTGTTAGCCAGGATGGTCTCGATCTCCTGACCTTGTGATCCACCCGCCTTGGCCTCCCAAAGTGCTGGGATTACAGGCGTGAGCCACCGCCCCCGGCCTCTATCTCTACTTCTATAGTTGTTTTCCCTTAAGTATGACCTACCCACGTAGGTGCTAACTGAGCCCAAGTAGGAGCTGGAATTCAGAAAACCCATAAAGGTACCTAGATAAAAGCTAGAACGGGAGTTTGGAAAAGAAAAGAAAGTAAGGGTCCACGTCAAAAAATCATTCTACGAAGAGAAGGTTGGTCAATTTTTAAGGTTCCATATGACCTCAAAGGAAAATCTCGGTTATCTCCCACTTCCTATTAAAGCATTTCAGTATTATCGGCTCAACAGTGAATTTATTGTAAATTCAGAGGGCGCAGTGGCACATGCCCATAATCCCAGCACTTTGGGAGGCCAAGGCGGGCAGATCACTTGAGCTCAGGAGTTCAGGACCAGCCTGGCCAACATAGTGAGACCCTATCTCTACAAAAAAAAAAAAAAACACAAAAATTAGCCATGTGCGGTTGTGCACACCTGTAGTCCCAGCTACTCAGGAAGCTGAGGTGGAAGAATCATCTGAGCCCAGGAGGCTGAGACTACAATGAGCCGAGATTGTGCCACTACACTCCAGCCTGGGTAACAGAGTGAGACCCTGTCTCAATCAAACAGTTCAGAGGGGGCTCCCAATCAGATACAAACAAGATCCAAAAGGTTAAGTTAATAGTTTTGTAGACCTCGTGTGAAATTAGGGAAGGCTTTATTCCAAAACGCTATATTAACACTGCTTATACCACTAGTGTGAGTCTGTTCACCCTTAATATGAAGGGGCAACTCAACTGGATATTTTTTCCATCATAAACACATGCTGTCCCCTACCACCCCTGTCTTCCTGTCACCTCCAATGAGAATAGAGTGGAAGATAGGGTAAGAAAAGTACCCTTTGGGGCATACCTTTTCAACCACTTGCTCATGGCTGGCATCCTCTACATTCTCTCCATTCACTTCAATCAAGTGATCATCAGCCAGAACTCCAGCTTTCATAGCCACACCTTGAGGTGTAATATCAGTCATGTACACCCCCTTTTTACCTGGAAGAGAGTAGGGGTAAACTCCATGTGGAGACAAAAGTGACTCCCTCTTGGATGGTAATCTGTGATGTTGACTTCTGATTAGCCCCAGTCCTGTGATTGACTCCTGATTCCTACTTCATTTACTGTCCCTAGTCTAAGAACATGTCAACCTTAATGTTATCACACAAATTATAGGCTATGATGCATATAGCCTTCTTGGCTATTGCAGAGGGCTGCCTTCGATTGTCTTGCTGGAGCACATATACCCTTTCCCTATGGTATATCAGCCTTGGGTCTGGGGAGTAACAGAGATCTACATGTTGTGGCTGTCCAAGACCATGCTTCTGTTCGTAAGTTCCCCTGATAAATTCCAATGTACCAACAAACTGGATTTGCCTGCCTTGTCCTTTGGTTTCTCAGCAGCTTCGGCATTTGAGGACCGCTTTGCATACACCACCCTTTTGCAGAACCCTCCATTGCACAGAAAAACTAGAAATCCAATGGTAAAGACTTTTCTCCCAATAATGTGAAATGAACTTCCAATTTTAGAGCTAACTCAAACGGCCTTTGGCTTCTGATCTAAAATCACAGTTATAGCTCCTGGCACTGAACTTGACACAGCCTTTACTCAGTGGGTATTTGTTGATTTGAATAGAATTTCTGAGGTCAGTTAAATGCAAAGATGGAATCTTGGGTGGCCTTGGCCCCTTGAACCAGAAAGCACTAAAACATGCTCACACTGCATTATTGTGTCATATGCCCTTTCTTTGCATTTGTAGAATCAGAAAGCATCTTTCCCATTCTCTCCTCTTTAGTTTGTACTATTATATTAGCCATCATAAGCTGTGGAGTCATCTCACCAATGTAGGCTAACAAGGACAGGCACAGGAGGGAGGGAAGAACATGAATGCATTTAGGTGGTGAGATTTAGGTGGTACTTAACAGAAATGCTGTCGATTCTTCAAAGATATTAATAGAGCAGTTCCCGCTTAACCATGGGGGATACATTCCAAGACCCCCAGTGGAGGCCTGAAACTTTAAGATAGTATACCGAACCCTGTATGTTTTTTCCTGTGCTTACATACCTACGATAGAGTTTAACTTATAAATTAGGCACAGTAAGAGATTAACAATAACGGAGCTAATCTTAGCAACCTCAGCATACAGTATTTTTTCTTTCCTTATTAAACCGAGAACTTTTTATTTAATAGAAGCACTTTACAGCCTTTTTTTTTTTTTAAACAGATGGAGTCTCGTTCTGTCACGTAGGCTGGAATTCAGGGCCGCAATCTTGGCTCACAGCAACCTCTGCCTCCCCGGTTCAAGCGATTCTCCTGCCTCAGCCTCTCGAGTAGCTGGGACTACAGGCACCTGCCACCGCGCCTGGCTAATTTTTGTATTTTTAGTAGAGATGGGGTTTTGCCATGTTGGCCAGGCTTGTCTTGAACTCCTGACCTCAGGTAATCCATTCGCCTCGCACTCTCAAAGTGCTAGGATTACAGACATGAGCCACTGCGCCCGGCCACTTTACAGCTTCTCTTTGTCATATCTGAACTGCCAGCATCACTATCATTGCATTTTTGGCTTTTTTTTTTTTTTTTTTTTGAGACGGAGTCTCGCTCTGTCGCCCAGGCTGGAGTGCAGTGGCTCAATCTGAGCTCACTGCAACCTCCGCCTCCCGGGTTCACACCATTCTCCTGCCTCAGCCTCCTGAATAGCTGGGACTACAGGCGCCCACCACCACGCCCGTCTAATTTTTTGCATTTTTAGTAGAGACAGGGTTTCACCGTGTTAGCCAGGATAGTCTCGATCTCCTGACCTCGTGATCCACCCGCCTCAGCCTCCCAAAGTGCTGGGATTACAGGTGTGAGCCACTGCGCCCGGCCTGAGCTATTATTTTTTATTGATACATAACATTTGTACATATTTTAGGGTATGTGTCATATTTTGATACCAAGAGCATATTTAGGACATCCATCCTTGAACATTTATCATTTCTTTGTGTTGAGAATATTTCATATCTTCTTACAGCTATTTTGAAATGTACAATACATTGTTGTTAACTATAGTCACCCCACTGTGCTATCAAACATTAGAACTTATTCCTTCTCTCTGTGTGTTTGTACCCATTAACCTAGCTTTCTTCATCCCCACCCTACCCCACACACACACCCTTCCCAGCCGCTGGTATCTCTCATTCTACTCTACCTCCATGAGATTCACCTTTTTTAGCTCCCACATAGGAGAACATGTGATATTTTTCTTTCTGTGCTGGGCCATTATTAAGCAAAATAAGGATTATTTGAACACAGTACTTTAATACCGTGACAGTTGACCTGGTAACTGAGTAGTAAGTAGTAAGACTAACAGGCAGGTAAGCACATACCACGTGGACATGCTAGACAAACAGGATTCACGTCCAAGACGGGGCAGGACAGCACAAGTTCATTACACTACTCATAATGGTTCACAATGCAAAAATTATGTATGGAATTTTCCATTTAATATTTTCAGACCACAGTTGCCTGCAGGTAAGGTAACTGAAGCTATGGAAGGCCAAACAGGATAAGGGGAGACTCTTGTATTTCAACCTAGGCAAGGGATCGCTTGCTAATGACTACATAAATCACTTGTAAGGAATGACAGTAACTTAAACTCTGCTTCCTTAAACACTCAGCATTTCTCCTGCTACCTTGTTATATATTTGTCATGAAGAGACCATTTTCCTCATAAAGCTAACCTAAACCATTCACCGTGTGCATTAGCACACGAGCCAGATGAGTAGAATCTGAATTATGATTTTCTTTTTTTTTTTTTTTACCACTTTACTGATAATAGGCTTCTAAGACGTGCCAAGCTTCCTTTGACTATGCACACCACTATGTTTAATAACTGACAAACCTGAGAAATACCGCTTATCGTGAATTTACATCTCTTGGTACAGGTTAAATAAGCCTTAGAAACCATTTTAAATTTACCACTAGTCTGTTGCTGTATCACTTGCTAAATCATGACCTACCACCAGTGCTTCTCCAGCCCCAGAAAGAACATAGGCAGAGGCAGCGTTCAAGAAGGAACTGACCAGCTAACACAGCTCCTCTGGTTCCAACCAGTACCCCAGAGCCACAGTCAACTGAACACAGGTTAGTCTGCACCTCTGAAATTCTAGAAATAGAAGTTCTAGTGCTTCCTGATGGTCAGGGTTTCTCAAATCACTATGTACCTCTTAGCCAGAACTCAAAGATGCACCTCAGAACAGGTGGGGCTGAGCCACAGCTGAGGATACTATCAAAATTTTACAGGAGGGTGGAGATTTTTGTAGTATTCTCAGCAAAGGTAACAGTGCCTGGCACATCAGTAGGTGCTCAAGAATTTGTTGAATAAATGAATGACTATCTGGGCACTCAGATAAAAAAAAGATACCAATCTTACTCAAAAGTAGCTATTTTGAAGAACCTCATTTTTCTTGCCTTTTATTCCTTATTCTCCCCTTCATTTTCACCCTAAGAGGGCTAGAAGCATCAACCCTCTGACCCCCTGACCTCAAAGAGTCCTCAAGTGTCAGCCTGACAAACACTCAGGGACAGAAGTGCCCAGTGCCCCCCACCCCCACTGCTGTCCAATGTCCCTCCCCCATTGCACAACTGTGCAAGGCAAGGGAAAGGGCAGGGAGGGAGCGAGAGAGGGAGGGAGGAAAGCTGTTGCAAGCTATCTATAGCAACTGAAAAGTCAGTCAAAGAAGAAAAGTCATTAACCAGTAGCATCTTTGTTCTGGAAGCCTGTTGTCTGTGCTCTGCCCCGCCTCCCCCTGCTCCCCAAAAAATTCTCACCTTGGACAGTTTTCAGAGAGAAGCCATAGCTGCCTCCCTCCTTTACAAGATAGCAGAGCCGGGGCTGGGTCCAAGTTTGCACACCTCCATTCATCACAGGGGAAAGTGTATTATCACTCAAACCTTGCTCCTTCTGACGTTGACCCAACTCTTTCAAGTCCACCCGTGTTTTCACTGCTTTCTCATAGGAATCCCCATCCAGAACTAGTAAAGTCACCGAATTCCCACTCTTTCTGACCAGATCCACAACCTAGGAGCGAAGAAGAAAAAGATAACTTTAATAACCCTCTGTCAACTGCCAGAGGGAAATGCTGACCATCTGGCTCAATATCTGGCCCTGGAGATCCTGTTAGTTGACCCTTGACACCCAAGTAGAAGCAGGTAGTTCCTCAGCCACCTCCATCCCTGCCCTCCCGAGATCCAGGTGCAGATTAGGCTGAGCTTCTGGCACTGCTGGAATATAGAGTGTGGTCCAACCCCAGCCCAGAGGGTTCTTGCAAGACTGGTCCTTTCTAGAGAGGAGCGCTGCCCTAGATTGTAACCATTCCTCCTGTGTGCATGGGGACAGCACAGTGTAAGGAAAAGAACATGCTTTTGGAGTCAGGCAGAATAGGGTAAGGCCAGACTCTCCCATATATGCTCTGCAGGAACATGTTAGCAAGCTAAGATATCTGTACTTAGCTTCCTAATCTGTGAGATTGTAACATACACCTCATGAGGTCATGATGAGGACTTAACAAGATAATGAATATAAAATTGCTGGCCAGGCGTGGTGGCTTATGCCTGTAATCCCTGCACTTTGGGAGGCCAAGGCAGGCGGATCACGCGGTCAGGAGATCGAGACCATCCTGGCTAACACGGTGAAACCCCATCTCTACTAAAAATACAAAAAAAAAAAAAATTAGCCGGGTGTGGTGGCGGGCGCCTGTAGTCCCAGCTACTTGGGAGGCTGAGGCAGGAGAATGGCATGAACCCGGGAGGTGGAGCTTGCAGTGAACCGAGATCGCACCACTGCACTCCAGCCTGGGTGAAAGAGTGAAACTCCACCTCAAAAAAAAAAAAAAAAAAAAAAAAAAAATTGCCAGCACCATTTTTGGTATATAGTGAATATGCAATTCATGTTAGACCTGATGCTATTCCAATCCAAGAGTAATGTGTACAGTTCTTGGTTCCTCATAGGGGACTTGATTGGCCAACACAAGGTACAGCAATAAAGGTGTCCTGCCTTGCCAGTGGCAGCCAGGAAAGAACCAAACTCTACCAACCCCCAAAATTATAATCAGCAGAGAAGATGTGGGGGCTGAAGAGATCCTGGAAGAAAAGCCCCAAATGTCTCATTCACCTGCATATGTTCTTCTTTGTCCACAAAGACATCATTGATCCTAAGAACTCTGTCTCCATCCTGAAGGCCAGCCTTCTCTGCTGGGCTACCCTTCTCAACCACCCGGACGAGGTGGCCCTCAGTGTCCTTCTCAATTCGCAGGAAGAAGCCATAGTTTTGCCCTTCTTGCTTGGACAGTTTACATTCTCGGGGGTTGAAGGTGGAGGTCATTTCTGTGATGAAAAAAAAATTAATAAATCCACGGAAAAGATAATCTAATTGGAGTGAGAACCCCATCCTCCATCTCCTATAATTCTGTTCTTCCAATCACCAAATCTAGACTGCTTGAGTAGTAATGCTGGGGGCACAGGAGGACACCTTCCAGAACTTGCTAATGATCTCCAAATCTGTTTCCCCAAGGACAACCTTTTTACTAGAGTTTCAGACCCACATATTTTACTGAGTACTGGACACAGATGCTTCCATTTCAATATCTCCAACCAAACTCCTCTTTGTCCTCTGACCTAAAGAAATTAAGTCCAAATACATGACCCCAAAAATGTATGACAAGCCCACTCTCATTCAAACATTTGAAGAGCTTTTCAAGTTCAAGGAATCGAGGCTAAATCTGTAGAAAAGATGGACCCATACCTTGCCTCTCCTATTGGGAAACATAATTACATTCCTGTAACCACACGTGGTGAGTGTCATGCTGGGGAAGAATGCAGTGATAAGGGGGAAAATAACAAAGGGTCTTGGGAATAGGGAGTGGGATGGGAAGAATTAAGAACACTTCCTAAGGAATGACACTTCCAAGAACTGAAGGATTAGCAGAAGCTTGGTGAGGTAGGACAGGACAAGGAAAAGCTTAAACCATTAAAAAAGGCAGGCGCGGTGGCTCACCTCTGTAATCCCAGCACTTTGGGAGGCCGAGGTGGGCAGATCACAAGGTCAGGAGTTTGAGACCAGCCTGGCCAATACGGTGAAACCCCAGATCTACTAAAATTACAAAAATTAGCCAGGCGTGGTGGCAGCCACCTGTAGTCCCAGCTATTCGGGAGGCTGAGGCAGGATAATTGCTTTAACCTGGGAGGTGGAGATTTCAGTGAGCCGAGATCACACCGCTGCACTCCAGCCTGGGCAACAGAGTGAGACTCTGTCTCAAAAAAAAAGGACACCAGGCCTTGGAGCTTGTCCAATATGTTGGAGATGCACTAGAAAAGTTGTTCTGGCCCCTGAAGTCTCTAGCCACAGCAGAGCAGAGATGCTCGATAGAAAAGGGATTCCAGTGGCTAGGTTGGGGCTCTCCCTCCCAGACGCTTTGTCACCCAGGCTGGAGTGCAGTGGTGCAATCGCAGCTCACTGCAGCCTCGAACTCCTGGGCTTAGGCGATCCTCCCACCTCAGCCTCCTGAATAGCTGGAGCTACAGGCACATACCACTATGTCCTGCTAACTAATTTTTTGAGAGACAGTGTCTTGCTTTGTTGCCCAGGCTGGTCTCAAACTCCTGGGCTCAAGTGATCTTCATGCTTCAGGCTCCCAAAGTGCTGGATTACGGACATGAGCCCCCATGCCTGGCCTGAAACAGCTTCTATTTCCATTCATCCTGCCTCTCCTGTTGCCCCATTGCAGGGGCAAGGTCCTGAGCCATAGGAGGAAGACAGGATAAGTGTAAAACCGACAGCTAGGGCTCCGGCACCCAGTTATTATTAAGGGTAAGACTTCTGCCAGTGCCCCTGACACCTGCTGGCTGAAAGCTTTTTCTTTTATAGGAGAATAAGAATGGGGGCCAGAACAGCAAGAGGCTGATACAGAAGGCAGAAGGCTCACAACAGAGCACTGGAGTCTGCTCTTCACACCACCTGCAAGGCAAGCCCTCAAGTTCCTCTCGTCACATTTCCCTACCTGCAAATCAGAATAAACCACCTATCCCTTCCCTCCTGGAGGGACAAGAACGGATGACCATACAGGATATGGGGGAGGGTGGAGAATAGGCCACAAAGTGCTCCAGGCACCCTAGAAGCCATGGCATGGTGATTGAAGATAGCCATCCCTGACCTTCATGCCCACAGAGACGTACAGTACAAATCAGACAGAGAGCCCCCAGCTGCCCAATACCAGGCCTCTCATGCAGTCTCCGCAAACTCTGAAGCCCATGCCGCCAGTGGCACGAGTGACTAAGTAGCGAAGAAAGAAACAAACAAATAGACTCCCCATTGAGGATTAAGGCAAGAAAACAGCAAAGCCACTCACCAGTGGTCAACACCAGCACCTTGGGAGAGCTAGGCAGCTCTGCCTTATCAAAAGCCATGACCAGCTATCAGGAAAACACTGCTCTGGGACGAAAGGAGAAAATATGGCATCACCAGAGTTGAGTCACATTCAGGCATCTGTTTGTGGCCCATTCCAGCTCTCTCACCTTTCACTCCTCTTTCTGCTGATCCCAACCTGCGAGCATCAGTTCAGTTTCAGCCTGAGTTCACATCTATGTCCAAGCTCACCTGTAGATCCCTACACCTTTCCATTTCATAGGGCCAAAAGACCCCAAAAGGAAAAAAATCAGAAAAGAAAGACGAGATCTCAATGTACTTTACTGGGAGGACCAGACAATAATTACATAAATGAATAGGATCATTTCAGATAATGATATTTGCTGTGAAGAAAATAAAACAGAATGTCAAACAAAACATGCAAAGCCCTCTTAAAGTTGGGGGTAATTATTGGAGAACCTCATTCAAATCCTACAAAATTTAAAATATGTCCTTATAATCAGAATAAGGCCAACAGATACTATGTTTTCATCAAGAGATGAGGCTGTTTGTGATCAGCATATGAATGCTCATTTCTAAGGCACTCACACCCAAGACTCAGCAATCTCACGCCCTGCAGTGTCAACCACAAACTCTTTATCTCTTTGCTTGTAGGCCAAGGATAGAAAGTGAAACTTCCTCACTAGGAGAACCAGCCCTGTGTTTGGAGAGAGGGGAAGAGGCAAAGGTTTTCCTATGTCTCTCTGGAAACCTGTGAGCCTGACATACAAAGAAACACAAATCACTCTTTCTTGGCAGAATCTCAAGTTGACTTTTTTGTTTGAAGTTTTCAAACAGCCAGATGGTAATTGCTCAGATCTGCACCTACGGCTTTGAAGGCTCAAGCATTCAAGGTCAGTTTCTTTTTTGTCTGGTTGAAGCCAGAAAATTAGAGCCACTTTATACCAATAATGAAATGCTACCATACTGGTGGGGAAACAGCTACTGCTGCAAGCCCCCAACTGCCTTCTGCCACTGTGTACTCCCCACCACACAGCCATTAGTGGATTAATGCTCTGTCCATCCATCTGCATGTACCCAGGCCAAACTGATTAAATATTTAACACCCCCAGCTGCACCAATGGGGAAAGCAGACCTAAACCTCAAAAGCCTGGTCTTACATGGGAACCTAAAACTATTTGTTTCCTTTGCCATCTTGCAGAAAGATGATTCATCTAGGAGCCAAGGGAGCTGGGCTCTGGTCTACCTCCAGGCCTTGTTCTGTCTAGTCCACATCCTGGTGTTACTCTGTCCCCTAATTGAGAGCTGGGGTATGTCTCTTTCATAAGACTCTGTCATTGCTCCATGATAAGGATGCCTGGGACTCTGGAACACAGGGCCTAATTAGGAAGGATCTTTGTATTTAAGGATACTCTTTCCTACTTCTTTAACCCCACCTCATCTTCTGCCTCCTGAGTAAATCTAGAGATCAGACCCCTCTGGTGGATAGACACAGAAGAAGCGAAGGCCTATGGATTTCTAGAATATCATTAGCAGCAATCATCTGAAGTTGGAGTCCATTAAATCCAGCAGGCTTTGTTCCCCAGTTCAAACAGCCAAAATACATGGTGGTACACACCTTTAGTCCCCGCTATTCGGGAGGCTTAGGTGGGAGGATGGCTTGAACCTGGAGGCAGAGGTTGCTGTGAGCTGAGATCGCACCACTGCACTCCAGCCTGGGCAACAGAATGAGACCCCGTCTCAAAAAAAGAAAAAAAAACTGGAGATGAAAGAAAGCTATAACCATTCCTGAGCTCGGGGGGGAAAAATCAATAGTTGACAACAAAGTTGTTTATCTGTGGGAAAGAGAACAAAGTGTTGGCTGGCAGACAGGAACCGCTCAGGGGTGAGAGCCAATGAGATTTTTTTTTCACCAATTTTATTGATGAAAAAGCTAATTATACCATTAAACTTTGC
Source organism: Pongo pygmaeus (assembly GCF_028885625.2). Taxonomy (NCBI): domain Eukaryota; kingdom Metazoa; phylum Chordata; class Mammalia; order Primates; family Hominidae; genus Pongo; species Pongo pygmaeus. The sequence goes on along the minus strand of NC_072373.2, from coordinate 109,004,980 downwards.
TTTTTCCCAAAATGATTAGACTGTTGCTGCCAGGAAAGAGAATCATGTGGCTGTGGTCAAGAAGAAACATGAAATACCCTGCAGAAGTTAGGAAGGCTTGGGAATGACCATGAAAACGAGGGTGGTATGACCTCTGGATCTGGCAGAGTAGAAAGAACTAAAGCCACTGGTCTGTTTTCCATAGGAAAGAAATAGCTGGTGGGACCTAGGGGACTTCTTCCAAGCCCAAGGCAGGCCAAGGACTCTCAGGCCCCAGACGGCCATCAACAGGATTGATATATGAGATCCTCAGCACCACCCTCACCAACTCCTCTGCACAGAAGGCTGGAAGTCTGAGCTGGGAGCTGTTCCTGAGTGCTCTTTGTGTAACTCCTATGAGCTTCCAGGTGTTATTTTGAAAAGGAATTCTGGGCCTGGCATGGTGGCTCACGCCTGTAATCCCAGCACTTTGGGAGGCCAAGGTGGGTGGATCACCTGAGGTCAGGAGTTAGAGACCAGCCTGGCAAACATGGTGAAACCCCGTCTCTATTAAAAATACAAAAATTAGCCAGGTATGGTGGTGCACACCTGTAATCCCAACTACTCGGGAGGCTAGGGCAGGGGAATCGCTTGAATCTGGGAGGCAGAGGTTTCAGTGAGCCAAAATCGTGCCAGTGCACTCCAGCCTGGATGACAGAGTGAGACTCCGTCTCAAAAAAAAAAAAAAAAAAAAAAGGAAGAAAGAAAGAAAGAAAAAGAATTCTGGGCTGGGCGCAGTGGCTCACGCCTGTAATTCCAGCACTAGAACTTGGGGAGGGAAGCTACTAGAGACCAGACAAAACACGGGCTGGGGTAAGTAAATTCTTCTTCCGAAGAAGGAAAATAAATGGCAACTCCTTGAGGAGTGAAGTCAGCAGAATGACAAGATCTTCCTTCATCTCCTCAGTCCTAGTTGTCCACCCATGCCCAAAGGCTCCAGCTATCTCATCTGAGTGAGCAGAAGAATTTAGTTGAAATCGTGTAACTCTGTAGACCGTGTCAGGTGATGCTAGCAATAATAAATCATGTCATTTGAAAACTCTCTATGGCACATTATCTCATTTAATGCTCGCAATCACCTTACAAGTTTGATTCTCAATCCTAGCTGCCCCTCAGAATCACCTGTAGAGATTTAGAAAAATCGATGCTTAGGCCCCACCTCAGGTCTAAAGCAGACCTAAAGACCTAAACCAGAGCAAAGGAACTAGAGCTTAAAAATCACCCTAGGTGCCGGGCGCTGTGGCTCACGCCTGTAATCCCAGCACTTTGGGAGGCCGAGGCAGGCAGATCACTAAGTCAGGAGATCGAGACCATCCTGGCTAACACCGTGAAACCCTGTCTCTACTAAAAATACAAAAAAATTAGCCGGACGTGGTGGCGGGTGCCTGTGGTCCCAGCTACTCAGGAGGCTGAGGCAGGAGAATGGCGTGAATCTGGGAGGTGGAGCTTGTAGTGAGCTGAGATCAGGCCACTGAACTCCAGCCTGGGTGACAGAGCGAAACTCCATCAAAAAAAAAAAAAGTCACCCTAGGCTGCCTCAACTCCTTCTGTCTCCCCTCAGCCTCAGGACAACTCCCTCCCTCATGGGTCACAGAGGAATGTCGACATTGAATGAACTAATCACAGCCACCCTGGGCTCACCTTTATCCAACTTGACAGGCCAAAGTGGCAGCCTGATTAGGAGAAGCCCTTGGTCACACCGTGCAGTCCTCGGGATCCTGTGTGCCCACAATCAGTGCCCCAGCCAGCAAGATAGGAGTGTGTCGCAACCTGCGATCTGTTCCTTGTGCCTCCCTCCGCAAGTTCTAGTTCTGAGTCGAGTGAGCATAGAACCAAGCACATAAAACAACCTTTCACTGTTCTCATGGTCTCTTTATGCTATTAATTAAGTCCAGGGGATTGCTCCCCACCTCCCAAACCTAAACACCTTAAAAGCTGAGGCCATTCCTCATCCTCTTCCAACCCTATGGGCAGAATCCACTCAGGACTGAGGCCCTACCAGTCATCCTGTGAACCCTGGAGGATGAGTGATGGCTGCCAGATTTACTCCACAGTTCTTTGCTCCCTACCAATCCCTTCCCTTTCCCAAACAATTAGCTTCTTCAATTAGCATGCTGGGGCAGGTGAAATCTGTTGGGGATCATGAACATAGTTCCTTCTATTTTCCATTTCAGCATCAAAAAGACATACTACCCAAACCTGATTTCATTTGTTCATGCCACAGGCATCTGCCCCTCACTTATATGCAAAACACTCTCAAGTGGTTGAAAGGATAAAGTTATACATCACCCCTATTCTCAAGAGACTTTATAGTTGAATAGAGTTAAGAAAAAGTTTTAGAACAAAAATAACTGGCCAGGTGCAGTGGCTCACACCTGTAATCCCAGCACTTTGGGAGGCCGAGGAGGGTGGATCATGAGGTCAAGAGATCTAGACCATCCTGGCCAACATGGTGAAACCCTGTCTCTACTAAAAATACAAAAATTAGCCAGGTGTGGTGGTGCATGCCTGTAGTCCCAGCTACTTAGGAGGCTGAGGCAGGAGAATTGCTTGAACCTGGGAGGTGGAGGTTACAGTGTGCTGAGATCGCGCCACTACACTCCAGCCTGGGGACAGAGCAAGACTCTGTCTAAAAAAAAAAAAGAAAGAAAGAAAGATATCATTGTGAGCAGAGCAGAGTATAAGTGAGGTAAGACCTACAATATGAAACAAATTAAGGAAACCTTCAAAAATTAGGCAGGACTTGATTTAAGCCTTAACAACAGATGGATGACATTTCAACAAGTGCAGAAGGACGAGACCATTTTAGACACAGAACAATGTGGACACCGTGTTATGAAAGTGGGAAAGTTTGCCAGGTGCAGTGGCTCACACCTATAATCCCAACACCTTGGGAGGCAGAGGCAGAGGTGGGCAGATCACTTGAGGTCAGGAGTTCAAGACCAGCCTGGCCAACATGGTGAAACCCTGCCTCTGCCAAAAAATACAAAAATTAGCCAGGCGTGTAATAGAAGACCTTCTGTGGTCTTCTATTACAGCAGCTCTAGCACCTTCTGAGGAATGCTGCCCACCCAGGCTGTGTGTTTGAAAGGGAATGTGTCAAAGGAAACTAATTCATGCTTTGGTGACTGGCAGAAATGTGATGCCATAAAAAAATAGCACCTGTAGTCTCAGCTATTGAGGAGGCTGAGGCAGGAGAATCACTTCAACCCAGGAAGCGGAGGTTGCAGTGAGCCGAGACAGTGCACTGAACTCCAGCCTGGGTGACAGAGTGAGACACTGTCGAAAGAGAGAAAGAGGAGAGCGAGAGAGAGAGAAAGAGGAGAGCGAGAGAGAGAGAAAGAGGAGACCGAGAGAGAGAAAGAAAGAGGGAAAGCTTGGGTGTGGTCAAGGAAGAGCTAAAACCCAATGTGGTTGAAGGACAGCCAACAGAAGGGAAATCATGGGTGACAAATTAGACTATAAAGGCCTTTAATATCAGCCCAAGGGATCTGGCCTTAGCTCGGTGGAAAGGGGCACCACTCAAGGCTTTTAAGCAGAGGAATAACAGGATCAGAGTTGGGTTCCAAGAAGGGCAGGTAGGCTGGATTCAAGCAAAGACACACTGCAGAGAGGCCAGGTAAGAGGCTGTTGTCAAAATCCTACTCCCACATGATAAAGGGCCTGACCCACATAGCAGTCGTCAGAATAGAATGAAGGTGACAGAGGTGGAGGAACTACAGAGAGGACTAAGTGACATTGTAGTAACTCTTCAGCCTTGTTCCCTCAGATTTCTCCATGCAGAGATGATCTCAGACAGAACAGCTGTGACAACACAGATGTCCAAAACACTTCTTTATACTCATCATGACAAGTGTCCAGGAGGAACAACAGCTGTGCAGCACCCAGTGTCAGGGCCCACAGGCTCCTGCCACTCTTCCTAATGACGGCTTACTCCCCTGGCATGTAGTTATTTTGTTCTGGTCTCACTGTCATGAGGAAAGATCCCCTGTCGCAGAGTGGCAAATGCACAGTTAAGTCTTCTGAGGCCACAGCTCAATTTGAACACAACTGTGATTTGGGCTCCTCTTAGTCCAGGGGTTGCAAGGACACTCTAGTTCTGTAGCCACTCACTTATTCTGCCTGCTTCTCTGCAAGGGCCAGCTGTATACTTTCCCTGAACTGATAACCTTGGCTCAGTATTTTCTACTAACCAGCCTGGATACCTTTCTCTATTATAGACTGATTTTTGCCCCCAACTTCCAATTCATACATTGAAGCCCTAATCCCCAATGTGACTGTACTTGGAGACAGGAACTTTAAAGAAGTAACGAAGGTTAAATGAGGTCATAAGTGTGGGACCCTAATTCAACAGAACTGATGCCCTTATGAAAAGAGGAAGAGACATCAGAGATGCACTTGCACAGAGAATAAAGCCATGTGAGGACACAGGGAGAAGACAGGAGAGGGGCCTCTGAGGACCCAAACCTGTTGACACCTTGGACTTCCAGCCTCTAGAACTGTGAGAAAATAAATGTTATTTAAGCCACACCTTCTGTGGTCTTCTATTACAGCAGCTCTAGCACCTTCTGAGGAATGCTGCCCACCCAGGCTGTGTGTTTGAAAGGGAATGTGTCAAAGGAAACTAATTCATGCTTTGGTGACTTGCAGAAATGTGATGCCATTAAAAGATGGTGTAGTCATGAGGAATGAGATGGCAATGTCTGTTTGAGGTAGGTTTCAATTAGAAGACTTGATGGAACATCACCTAGAGCTCAGGAGATGCTAGACTAGAGTCCAGGTTTGGGACCATCTGCACAGCAGCACTGCATGAAGCCCATCAATGAGATTACGAAAGGAGGGGAGCCAAGGATAAAGCCTTGTGCAATACCTGTATCTAAGTGATAGGAAAATGAAATAAAAAGGAGGCCGGACATGGTGGCTCATACCTGTAATTCCAGTACTTTGGGAGGCCGAGGCGGGTAGATCATTTGAGGTCAGGAGTTCAAGACCAGCCTGGCCAACTGGTGAAGCCCCGTCTCTTCTAAAAATACAAGAATTAGCCGGGCATGGAGGCACGCGCCTGTAAGCCCAGGTACTCGGGAGGCTGAGGCAGGAGAATCGCTTGAACCCAGGAGGCAGTGGTTGCGGTGAGCCGAGATTACACCACTGCACTCTAGTCTGGGCAACAGAGTGAGTGAGACAGAAAGGAAGGAAGGAAGGAGGGAGGGAGGGAGGGAGGAAGGGAGAGAAAGAGAGAAAAGAAAGAAGAAGCAAAAAGGAATAATCAGAAAACAAAATGCCAAAATTTCAGTGTCATCAAAACTAAAAGAAGAATTTTAAGATGGGATAGTTAACAATGCCAAATAATGCTAAGAGGTAGAGAGAATGAAAACAGAAAATGCCACTGACATTCAGAAAATGGAAGTCTGGGCCTGATAAGAAGCAAGTGGATACCAAGTAACAGAAGCAACAAATATTGATATTTTATTTTTTGAGACAGAGTCTCGCTCTGTCACCCAGGCTGGAGTGCAGTGGTGTGATCTCAGCTCACTGCAACCTCTGCCTCCCAGATTCAAGCAAGTCTCCTGCTCAGCCTCTTGAGTAGTTGGGATTACAGGCACCCGCCACCATACCCAGCTAATTTTTTCTTTTTTTTTAGTAGAGACGGGATTTCACCATGTTGGTCAGGCTGGTCTCAAACTCCTGACCTTGTGGTCTGCCCGCCTCGGCCTCCCAAAGTGCTGGGATTACAGGCATGAGCCACTGCACCCAGCCTGGATGTTTTTATTTTTAACATTAAGGAAATGATCAGCATGTTTCTGTATCAAGAGATGATATGGAGAACATGGAAACTGGGGTTAGCCTTGGTGAGAGGAAATACCTCTTCTCCAGGGGCAAGAGAGAAGTAAAAAAATATATGATAAAGAAGAAAACAAGGTCACTTACCTCAGCGTCAATCTCTCCTACGAAGTAGCTTGACAAAAATCAGGAACTTGGAGAATATGGAGCAAAAGTACCACAGAAAAATAGTCTCTAGGGTCAAACAGGTAAATCAGCGAAGGTGGCCAAGAGGGGACGGAGGAAAAGCTGCTGCTTTTCATGAGAAGACAACTGCCTAAGGAAGAGGAGGCCAGCATGCCACCTTTCAATTTTCAAGAGACTCTGGAAATCTAGATTTACATAAAATGTCCCCATTTTAAAAAACTGACAGCTATTTCAAACTTAAAAGAAATTCTATGTAAACCAAAAGAGAATGGAGCCCCCGAGCTGGCGGTGAACTAAGACAGTGAACTAATGGCCACAGCATTAGTTCACTACAAAGAGTCAATGCATTGAATTAAAATGTCTAAGAAACAACTTAGGTTAAAAAATATATGTATATATAATAAACTTGCAGCAGCATGGGTTCCCATGGATTTTTCTTACAGTAATATACATCAAGAATAGAAAAGGAAAGTGGTAACTTTTACCCTAAGTTGGGGCTAACATGTTTTTAAAACATAAGGGTAGGCCAGGCGCAGTGGCTCACACCTATAATCCCAGCACTTTGGGAGGCCGAGACGGGTGAATTACTTGAGGTCAGGAGTTCGAGACCAGCTTGGCCAACATGGTGAAACCTCATCTCTACTAAAAACACAAAAAACATTAGCCAGGTGTGGTGGCAGGCACCTATAACCCCATATACTCCGGAAGCTGAAGCAGGAGAATTGCTTGAACCCGGGAGGTGGAGGTTGCAGTGAGCCAAGATTGCACCACTGCACTCCAGCCTGGGTGACAGAATGAGACTCTGCCTCAAAAAATAAAAAATAAAGGCCAGGTGCAGTGGCTCACACCTGTAATCCCAGCACTTTTGGAGGCCGAGGCAGGCGGATCACCTGAGGTCAGGAGTTTGAGGCCAGCGTGGCCAACTTGGCGAAACCCTGTCTCTACTAAAAATACAAAAATTAGCCAGGCTTGGTGGTGGGCATCTGTAATCCCAGCTACTCAAGAGTCTGAGGCAGAAGAATCGCTTGAACCCAGGAGGCAAAGGTGGCAGTGAGCTCAGATCGCGCCATTACACTCCAGCCTGGGCAACAAGTGAAACTCTGTCTCAAATTTAAAAAAATAATAAAATAAATTTTAAAATTAGCTGGGCGTGGTGGTGCGTGCCTGTAATCCCAGCTACTCAGGAGGCTGAGGCACAGGAATCGCTTGAACCCGGGAGGCAAAGGTTGCAGTGAGCCAAGATTGTACCACTCACTCCAGCCTGGGCGACACAGCAAGACTCCATCTCAAACTAACAAGCCCGTAAGAGTAGGATGTGAAGATTTCTAGATTTACAAGGAGCACAGAGCTGGAATGTCAGACTGTGGGGCCAACATGAATTGGCAGATAAGAGGAGCTAGGAGTTTGGGATTGGGAAGATGAAATGTTTCAGGGACTAGCTTAGCAGCATGAGTTGGGAGGAAAGAAGAAGGGACTGTGGAAGCAGTTTCAAAAGTTAGTGGGTTGACACAGGAGAAGTCATCTGAAAAGATCTTTAGAGCAGAATAGTTCCCCATGATGCAATTCTAAAGGAGCCAGATGTGTATACAAAAGGGAATCTGTATTTTTGTTTCCATCTTCCCCCAGGATCGATTCTGAGTAAGGTAGAGTAGAAAGAGCAAGGGTTTTAGAGCCAAACCTAGTTTTTAATCCTGGCTTCACCGCTTGTTAACTGTGAGAACATGGGTGAGTTCCTTAATTTTGAGCTGAAGATACAAGTACCCCTAGAATAGGAAGCACATGTGGATGCCGTGAAGATGACTCACCGTAGAGCATGCAAGGCCTCTCAGCACAGTTTCTGGAGCATAGAAGTCCACTCCATCCAAGTTACTCTTTCCTGTCCTCTGATGAAAGGCCTGATGCAATGGGAATCCCATTTTCTGTGAGAACATTTGAAATTTTTCCTGATTTTCTTTTTGCAGCAGACAAGAAGAAATTACAGACTAAGAATGGGCAGGCACCTCAATGATCAGGCAAGGGATTCTCTACCCACTCAGTCCAGATCACTTCTGCAAAGCTAATTTTAGCTGCTGAAAAGTCAGGGCTGGAGATTTTGTTCCCCATGAAAGAAAGCTCAAATAATAAACTCTGGACTCCAAAGTATCCTGTAAGTCTAAAAGCCAGGGAATTACAAAATAGAACCAAATGCTGTGTATCAAGGAGGTAAAAGAGTCCAGGGAGCTTTAACAGAATTTCAAGACTAAGCTGGCCTGAGAGTTCCACCGCCTGGAGTGGATGAGCTCTAACAGCAGTGAACATAGGGACCCAAGGAACAGACAGCGATGGAGAAGATGGAGTGAGTGAAGCATTACCTTAGCTACAGATACCTGGCCCAGAGAGGGACCTTCATAGCCAAGGAGTAGCTAGCAAATAGGCTCACTCACCAGACAGCATCTCTGAAATGCCAAAAAATCAAAGAGAGGGCATGGGATAAACAGCATTCTGCTTGGAGGGAGAAAGACAGAAGGGGGCTGTCACCAGCGATGGCCAGATGCAATGAAATACCAACAGGAAAGAAAGAGCCCAGGTACTGTCATCTCTGCTCATCTTCCAAGGTCTGGGACTTAGAAGTGGCAGGATTATTCCATAAATATAGTCATCTACACCTGAACCCACCATCACCTTATCTAATAGTAACTAGGAATCAATTATGCAGTCAGTATCACATCACGAAGAAAACAGAGCCTCTCCACATATACACCATGGAATACTATGCAGCCATAAAAAATGATGAGTTCATGTCCTTTGTAGGGACATGGATGAAATTGGAAATCATCATTCTCAGTAAACTATCGCAAGAACAAAAAACCAAACACCGCATATTCTCACTCATAGGTGGGAATTGAACAATGAGAACACATGGACACAGGAAGGGGAACATCACACTCTGGGGACTGTTGTGGGGTGGGGGGAGGGGGGAGGGATAGCATTGGGAGATATACCTAATGCTAGATGATGAGTTGGTGGGTGCAGCGCACCAGCATGGCACATGTATACATATGTAACTTACCTGCACATTGCGCACATGTACCCTAAAACCTAAAGTATAATAATAATAATAATAATAATAATAAAAGAAAAAGAAAAAAAAAATAATAAAGAAAAATGCCAAATGCAAAAAAAAAAAAAAAAAAAAAAAGAAAACAGAGCCTCTCCCCACAAGGCACTTACATAACCAACACTCAATCCATGAAAACACTAAACACTAAAAACTTAGCAGGGGCCGGGTGCGGTGGCTCACACCTGTAATCCCAGCACTTTGGGAGGCCGAGACAGGCGGATCACCTGAGGTCAGGAGTTTGAGACCAGCCTGACCAATATGGTGAAACCCCATCTCTACTAAAAATACAAAAATTAGCTGGGCATGGTGGCACGCGCCTGTAGTCCCAGCTATTCAGGAGGCTGAGACAGGAGAATTGCTTGAACCCAGGAGGTGGAGGCTGCAGTGAGCCAAGATCACCCCACTGCACTCCAGCCTGGGCAACAGAGCAAGACTCCGTCTCAAAAAAAAACAAAAAAGCACTTACCAGGACTGCTGGTGAGAAATGTTTAACCCTAGTTACTTTGACTGTGGAAGGGTATCTGATTGTATAATCTAGTATGAAACCATAGAGTAAGTTATTTCTGTTTCGTTGAGGCATAAGGAAAAGAAAGGGCAGGATCTCTCCGGCAACATTCAACCTAGACATTATTTGCTTTCCACTGAACTCCATGCTTGCCTATAAAACACTCTGAACTTTAGCAAGAAAAAAGCCACATTCTCAGGACGCTTGACCACAGTGCATACTTTGAGGAATGCTGTTCTTGCAGCACTTGCGTGTGTCTGTGTAACAAGAAAGAAGAAAACAAACCCACTAGACTTTTGTTAGGAAAATACAGTTGGTGGAGACTGTGCGACGTTAAGCCAGCAACTATAGGCAGGCTGAGAATTCCCTACAGGCATCAGCCCTGACTCCAAGGCTTCATGCCTCACACCAGCCGTGGCTGGCCTCCTTCAGAGCCTGCCACAGAGCCTTGGCACATGCTGTTCCTTCCAACAGCATAAGCAAAAAAATCCTGCTGTATCTGAGCTGCTACTGACAGATGTCTCTAGCAAGGAAGAGATAAAGACAACTCAATTTCACCCTTCTTCAAATATATTTTACCTAGAACAGATCCTATATTTTTATGCAGATCATATTTAAGGCTGCCTGGCTTTCTCCTCTGAAAAGCAAGGCATATGGAAATTCAAATACTCAAGTATATTTACTTTAAAGAATTAATATCAAAAATAGAAGGAGAAGCAGGGCTCTAAAATATGTATTTGCTTAGTGTACTTTCCCATTGTGATAGTTACTGTTTGGTCTTAGCCAGGGATAAATTTCAAATGTGAGAAATCAATGAAATCCATTCCATTGAGAATTATCTGGAGAAGAGTGATCACAGACCCACTGAGTAGTTTCTATTTCTCATTTATGATCAAGAATGGAATCTACTTATCCCAAAGTTCATTTGGCCTGCTGATACTAAGTACCTTCCCTACCTCCAGCCACCATAAACAATACTTTGTCCTATATGGCAAGACTCTGGGCTGGAGTTCAAGGCCTTTCACAGTTTGATTGCTTATCTAAGAGTTCTATGAGTTGGGAGAGGGATAGAGCCAATATTTTGTGGAAACAGAGGCACCCACAGAGAGAGGACACCCTCATGCTGCTGATAGAACTAGTACCTGAAGACAGCTCAACCGTCCTGAGTGTCAGCTGAGACAAGTGTTTTCCCCAAATTGACATTTAGTGTTACATGACTTTTTGAACTTGCATTTCTACCCCCCTCACTTTTTTTTGGTATGTTTAAACTACTACAAGAGTCCTGCCTCAAGACAAACTTTCTGACTCTGGTTTTATTATACTACAGTCTCAAAAAAAAAAAAAAATCATTCAATAAAAAGAAGTTCGGCCGGGCGCAGTGGCTCACGCCTGTAATCCCAGCACTTTGGGAGGCTGAGGCGGGCAGATCACGAGGTCAGGAGATCAAGACCATCCTGGCTAACATGGTGAAACCCCATCTCTACTAAAAATACAAAAAATTAGCTGGGTGTGGTGGCGGATGCCTGTAGTCCAAGCTACTCGGGAGGCTGAGGCAGGAGAATGGCGTGAACCCAAGAGGCGGAGCTTGCAGTGAGCTGAGATCGTGCCACTGCACTCCAGCCTGGGCAACAGAGCAAGACTCCATCAAAAAAAAAAAAAAAGAAGTTCAAGCTTCTTGCTCAGGCACTGAGGCTCAGCATAATCCAGCCCTACCTCAGGCCCCCAGCTCCTCAGCAAGCCCCAACTGGTCTATGCATGGTCACCCACAGGAGCCTGCCCTTTGCTCATGCCCCATGCTCTGCCTGGAATCCCTTCCCCACTTCTGACTACTTACTCACAGTGAGTGCTAAGTAGACATTTTTTCCAAGTGAATGAATTTAAGACCTACCATTTTCAAGGCTCAGTTCAAATTTTAGATTATATACGAATCCTTCCAGGACCACCACAGTCTGAAGGTATCATTTCATCTTCTGAATTTCAGTTATCGCTCATATACTTAACAAGTTCTATGTAATACCCACTGCGAGGCAGGTATCAGCGTTCAACCCAGAATAGCTACCGTCCTGCCCTGAAAGAGCCCGGAGTCCAGTGGGGAGAGTTACGAAGTTTAACTGCTGAACAATGGTGTGGGTGCTGGAATATTTAAATACAAAAGCTTTCTTATTGTTATATATATTTATTGAGCTCCCTACTAGGATTAGGAACCAGCCTAGGTACTTTTTATGGGTTCTGATTCAATCCTGATGGGCCATTTTACAAGGAAAAAGAAAAGAGACTCTGAAAAGTTCACTTGGTTTCCCCTGACTATTTGGATAAGCAGAGTCTGGATGCAAACCCAGTTGAGTCTGGATTCCTTCCACCATCTACCCTGCCTCCCAGGCCTGAGGTGTAGAATGTATTCTGGAAATACAAGTAGTCAGACTAGGAAGAGGAAGTCATCCCAGGCAGAAGGAACAGCAGGAGATGCATTCCCAGAATGGTGAATAGTTCAGAAAGATCAGAGCACAGTTATATGTTGAAAAAAAGAAGTAGGTTAGACTGTGAGCACTGGACTCAGTACAGTAGACTATAGAGGAGCTTCAGGGTCCATGTCGTGTGTCCCCAGCAAGATAAGCTTTTTTTTTTTTTTTTTTTTTGCCAGGGGGGCTGGAATCTTGCTCTTGTGGTCCAGGCTAGAGTGCAGTGGTGCGATCTCGGCTCACTGCAACCTCCGCCACCTGGATTCAAGCAATTCTTCTGCCTCAGCCTCCTGAGAAGCTGGGATTGCAGGCACCCGCCACCACGCCTGGCTACTTTTTGTATTTTTAGTAGAGATGGGGTTTCACTATGATGGCCAGGCTGGTCTCAAACTCCTGACCTCAAGTGATCCACCCTCCTCAGCCTCCCAAAGTGCTGGGATTACAGGCATGAGCCATCGTCCCCAGCCAAGATAAGCTTTCTTAAGAGCAGGCACCACAGCCTCTTTCTGTATTCTCACACCATCAAGTATGTATTCAATACAACTGGTGGAAAGTCCACAGGCTTTTCTGGATCATTTAGTTTCACGTCCCCATTGGGACCCCATGGTTCTACGCAGCTTTATGAATGCTGACTATCTGTGCCTCCAACCAGGCTTGGCACCTCAGAAACCAGTGACCACCTCAGACCAGGAGCAAACCTTCTCCAGTTGCCACTAAGTGGGCTAGGGCTATCTTTTCTACTTATCAAACTCCTGCCATTCCCTGGGGGTCATGTAATAGCATTCCGGGGGTCTTGTAATAGCAAAGCTGTCTGAAGATTATCTCAATAGCCCTTAAGATGTGCTAGACACTATTTGCATTCATTTAACCCTCATAACTTCCGGAACTAGGTTCTAATATGCCCATTTGACTGATGAGGAAATAGAAGCTTAGAGAGTCTGATCTAGAGTGCAGGTTTCCAATCCCAGTGCTCATTTTCTTAATCACTTAGCCATGATACCCATCAGGCAAAGAGATTAAGGAAATCTGGGCAGTCCCTCATGAAGGACCAAAAAAAGAAGTTGCTGAGATCTTGAGGAAAACACATCTAGCTCTGGCTTGCCACTCTCATCGCATCCGTATGCAACGAATGCAAGAATCATTTCACTAAGAAGTGACCAGAGAAACCCATTCCCATATGATTAGACCCTGGACTTCAGATGCCCTGAGAGAGGATTGGAGTCCTTCAACCTCCTTTCCTGAGGAACACCTCATCAAAGCCATCGCCATCTGCATCTATTCTTCTAGCTCCTTCCCTGCCACACTAATTCCATTTATGCAAATATGTTCTATGCCAGGTAGTGCTCAAGGGGCTGGTAATACAGCAAGTAACACAAATGACAAGATCCCTGCAGTCTTGAAGCTTAACATCTGGCAAAGGTGACAAGTAAAAGAGATGATTTTTTTTTTCTCGAGATGGAGTCTCACTCTGTCACCCAGGCTGGGGTGTAATGGCACACTCTTGGCTCACTGCAACCTCCACCTCCCAGGTTCAAGCAATTCTCCTGCCTCAGCCTCCCAAGTAGCTGATACTACAGACAGGCAGTACCACGCCCGGCTAATTTTTGTATTTTTAGTAGAGATGGGGTTTCACCATGTTGGCCAGGCTGGTCTTGAACTCCTGACCTCAGGTGATCCACCCGCCTCAGCCTCCCAAAGTGCTGGGATTACAGATGTGAGCCACTGCACCCAGCCCAAATGAGATGATTTCTGATGGTACACGCTATGAATGATAGAGATACTGGTGGCATGGAGCTGGGAGGCTGATTTAGAAAGTCCTTCCTGGGAGGTGACATTTTAATTCATACCCCAATGACAAGGAGCTACCCTTCAAGGCTCCAGGATCTACCTTATACTTGGCCAACTGAAAAAGACATTAATGATGATCTGGTCTCAACTTCTTATTTGTAAGTGAGCAAATAGAGGCTCAACGAGATTAAAAGACTAGGACAAGTTTTCCCAAGTGACTGCAATTTGTTTCTCCTTACTATTCTACAGAGACTTTTGATATACACATTTGAAATCTAGGCATCTTATATCTTGTTTTTAATACATTCATGGTTTTTTGTTTTTTAGACAGGATCTCACTCTGTCACCCAGGCTGGAGTGCAGTGATGCAATCATGGCTCACTGTAGCCTCGACCCCCTGGGCTCGAGCAACCCTTCCATTTCAGCCTCCCAAGTAGCTGACACCACAGACACATGCCACCACACAGGATTAATTTATTATTATTTTTTGTAGAGACAGGGGTCTCACTTCATTGCCCAGTCTGGTCTCGAACTCCTGGCCTCAAGTGAACCTCCCCCTTGGGCCTCCCAAGGTGCTGGGATTACAGGCATGAGCCACCATGCCGGACCACACATTTGTACTTATAATTTTATTTTCATATTGGGGAAAAGATGATAGGCCTTCACTTGATCAATAATTAAATTGAGGCTTCAGTTGGCTAAGTAGTTTGTCTAATGGCCTGTCACTAGCAACTGAATCAAAACTCTGATGATTTGCATTCCAGTCCTATGTTCTTTCCCCTGGGGAAGAAGTAGCTGCCTAGCCAGTGGTCTATGAATATAAGATATCATTACCAGCAACTTCACACCCTATGGTGCAGAGAACATACAAAAGTCAAAGATAAGCACAAGTTACTATCATAACACAGAAATTCAAAGACCCTGAGTAATTTGCTGCAGACTTCAGATGACTGGACAATCATGGCCTGAGGCAGTCCCTGCTACCCCCTCTTGCCTTCTGGATACAAGACTGAAAGCTGCCCTGGTGACACATTGCAGAGATTTTAGTAAATAAAGAAGAATGTGTTTCTCAGAGCCAACCCCCAAATCTTCATAGCTGGATCCAACCCAGACCGGGAGTCTTCATAGTGAATGAACCCTTAGGTAAGTGTCATATTTAAGTCTCATGACTTTTCTGCTTAAGAAATAAACTACTAATGGTTCCCAAACCTACCTGCACTGATCAGAATGATTCTGGGAGAGTTTTCAAATAAAGATCTTTCAATTCACACAAGGCCTGGAGACTTAGAAATGCCAAAGGTGAGAGCCTGGGGAATGTATGTTTTAAAATTCAGCCAGCCTGGAAGTCCACTGGTTTTTCTCATGTCTTAGTGCTGCAATGTGATACAGAGAGGAAACATGCCTGCTTTTATTATCTAGTGGACAAGCTAAGTTAGGCTGCATCCTTTAAAGGCTGCTTCCAGAAGAGTCTTCTCTGCTACCCAAGGCCCCTGTACCAGTAGGAAGATCCTGGGCGTATCCGCCTGGTTACCTGTGAAGTCTGTTGTCTCACTCCCTTTGGCTGCACATCAAACCCCCATACAACCCAGGGAAAGCTTTTTCTGAGATCGGTTTACCAATTTCTTTGTGAAGCAGACCCTAGCCTGCAGAGGTGAGGGGCATCTCCAGCAGAAAGAATCTCAGAGTGTGGATCCTCTCTCACCCCCAACCACTGCCAAAGGGGCCTGGCTCCCTCCCCATGGAACTCTTCTCTGTCCTAGACAGCCAGCTACTGGCTTGGAAAAAGAAAAAGGGAAAAGGAAAAGAAAGAAGGTAGTTCAGGCCCCGGTGGCCAGCACCCTCAAGGAGGACACGAGCAGTTCTTACCTGGAGATGGAAGAGGAGCCGCTCTGTTCGTTCGCTCAGGAATTCTGTCTCTGCAGGTGAGCACTAGGCTTGCAACTCACTGGACTTTGAACAAAGATTGATTTAAAAGCTAATGTATTTAACAGGGACATGTGGTCTGAATTCAAGTGACCTCTGTCCTGCTTCCTGCCAGCTGGCTGGGCCCTGAGCTGGAAAACCTGACAAACCTCAGCAAACCAAAAGCTCTGGCCCACCTGCCTGGCCCTGCGGGGAGGCCGCTGCTCGCCAGCCACTCCCAGAGAACAAGGAGCGGAGAGGGGGCGAAGGACAGCCAGGGAGGAGGTGCCTCCGCTTTCCTTGGTACTCTCCCTTTGGCAGATGCCTTGGTCACACCCAATGAACCCCCAATCCTGTTAGGATCCTCCAGTCCCCTATCCCGGGGTCAGGGCCAAGGCTCATACAGGAGCATCCTCAATCACTGAGGCCTCCCCAAGGAGCAGTAGCCTGTAAAACTCCCACCCAGGAGGCCAGTAAGCCCCAGGAAATGTGGCCAAGCGCTCAGGGCACCCATCCTGCTTCCCTCTGCCCTGGATTCTCACTTGTGTGCTCCCTAGGAGTTTAGCAAGCAAAGCCCTTGCTCTTATGTCCCAGGCTTCCTTCTTCTTATCCACTCACTCCCCTCTCTTTTTTTCTTCTCTTTCTCACCTGACGGTGCTCTTTCTATTCTCCAGCCTAGCGATAATTGTCTTCCCCTTCACACACTCAGAGCCTCTCGGGCAAGCCCAGCAGGGTAGGTGGAAGGCATTTTTACAAACCCCTCCATCCTGCTGCCTTGCTGCCCAAGCAGTAGGCTGGTGCCCGTGTGCTCAGCCCCTAGCCCCAGCCACGATTAGCAGCTGATCCCTATCAGCAGCACCCACACAGACAATTCTAGCACTGGCCTTCTCACTGACCTGAATCCTCAGCCTACAATGCAAATCAGGGCAAGAGATTGCTCCCGGCACTGAGGCAAAGCAAACCACAGGCCGAGGACTGGGTGACCTCACCCCTCTTCCACCCACACTGGAAGAGCCATTTGTCTTTGCTGGGCCTTGGCTTGGCCCCCAACAAAGACATGACCTGAGACCGTGGATAAACGGTTTAAAATGACAAACACTGAGCAGCTTCCCCATACCAGCTTATCTTCCTCCACCTTGGGACTAAGCCCTCTTTGCCTCCTCTGTATCTTTCAAAGCAGAAGGTAGAATGGGAAAGTCTGGATTTAGGATCAGAACACCTGAGTTCACTGCAATCCCAGCACTTTGTGAGGCCGAAGCGGGCAGATTGCCTGAGCTCAAGAGTTCGAAACCAGCCCGGGCCACGTGGCAAAACCCTGTCTCTACAAAAGGTACAAAAAGCTAGGCATGGTGGTGCATGCCTGTAGTCCCAGCTACTCTGGAGGCTGAGGTGGGAGGATCACTTGATTGAGAGGCAGAGGTTGCAGTGAGCCGTGATCATGCCACTGCACTCCAGCCTCAATGACAGAGCGAGACCCTGTCTCCAAAAAAAAAAATAAAGAAAGAACACCTGAGTTCAATTCTGACGCCACCATTTCCCAGGTGTTTGATCCAGAGTAATTCGTTTTTAACTCTCTGGGTCTCACTTACCTTCATCATGTATAAATAGTTGTTATTGTATGGTTTTTAGAAATTTTTAAAAATTGTTGTTTTTGTTGTTTGAGATGGAGTCTCACTCTGTTACAGCCCAGGCTGAAATGCAGTGGTGCAATCTCAGCTCACTGTAACATCCGCTTCCTGAGTTCAAGTGATTCTCCTGCCTCAGCCTCCCGAGTGGCTGGGATTACAAGTGCCCACCACCATGCCTGGCTAATTTTTTGTATTTTTAGTAGAGACAGGGTTTCACCATGTTGGCCAGGCTGGTCTGGAACTCCTGACCTCAAGTGATCCTCCTGCCTTGGCCTCCCAAAGTGCTGGGATTACAGGCCTGGTGTATTCCTTTTGTCTCTGGTTTATTTCATTCAATATGATGTTTGTGAGGTTCATTCATGTTGCTGTGAGTAGCTGTAGTTCATTCGTTTTCATACTAGGATTCCATTTACATAATGTCCAAATATAGGGCAGAACTTCGGGGGATTCCTGCTTAGGTGGTAACACACGACCCTCACTTCTGGTATGCTGGCAATATTCTAGTTCTTGAGCTAAGTGAAGGTTACACAGGTATTTAAGATTAGTTATCGAGCTATGCATTTTTGTTTCATGCACTTATTCTGTATAAATAATAATTAAATTATATTGAAATTTTAAACATTACAATATGTGTATAGCATACTGGAGTAAGAAGAAGCTCTTCAAGTGACCTGCCTGAAGATTTCAGCTGTGCTCAGCTCTGCGTGACCTATTCAAAAATGAAAGGGATCAATATCTTGGCATGCCAATAACCTACATGTGGCACACCTGAGCAATCTGGTCAGGAAGCTTTGATCTCTCCACTTCAATTTTTAAAGATTGGCTGGGCACGGTGGCTCATGCCTATAATCTCAGCACTTTGGGAGGTTGAGGCGGGAGGAATGCTTGAGTCCAGGAGTTTGAGACCAGCCTGGGCAACATGGTGAAACCCCATCTCTACAGAAAATACAAAAATTAGCTGGGTGTGGTGGTGCGCACCTGTAGTCCCAGCTACTCAGGAGACTGAGGCAGGAGGATTGATTGAGCCTGTGAGGTCAAGGCTGCAGTGAGTCACAATCATGCCACTGCATGCCAGCCTGGGCTACAGAGCAGACCCTGTCTCAAAAAAAAAAAAAATTAAATTGTGGTAAAATATTCATAAGAAAAAAATTACCATTTTAATCATTTTGATTATACAATTCAGTGACATTAAGTACTTTCACACTGTTGGGCAACCATCACCACCATCCATCTCCAGAACTTTTTCATCTTCCCAAAGTGAAACTGTGTAGCCATTAAACATGATTTTCTATTCCTTCCTCCCCAGCCCCTGGCAACCACCTTTCTACTTTGTTTCTACGAATTTGACTACTCTAAGCACCTTCTATGTGTGGAATCATATACTATTTGTCCTTTTGTGACTGGCTTATTTCACTTAGCAAATGTCTTCAAAGTTCATTCATGTTGTAGCACATTTCAGAATTTCCTTCCTTTTGAAGGGTGAATAATATTCCACGGTGTACATACACCACATTTTATTTATTCGTCCATCAAGGAATGGGTTGCTACCACCTTTAGGCTGCAGTCAATAATGCTGCCATGAAAATGGATGTACAAATATTTGTTCAAGTCCCTGTTTTCAAATCTTTTGGGTATTTGCCCAGAAAAGGAATTGCTGGATGATACATTTAATTTTTTAAGGAACCACCATACACCATACTGTTTTCCATGGTGGCTGCACCATTTTGCTTTCCCACCAGCAACATAGAAAGGTTCCAGTTTCCCCACATTCCCATGAACACTTGTTATTTTCTGTTTTTTGTTTGTTTGTTTTTTAAATGATGGCCATTTTAATGGGTTTGAGGTGACATCTCATTGTGGTTTTGATTTGCATTTCCTTAATGATTCATGATGTTGGGCATCTTTTCACATGCTTACTGGCCATTTGTATCTTCTTTAGATAAATGTCTATTCAATTTGCTTGCCCATTTTTAAAATCAAGTTGTTTTTGTTGTTATTGAATTGTATCATCTCAATTTTTCTTTATTATAAAACAAAGACTCAAAGAGGTGAAGTGACTTAGCCAAAGCCACCTCAGGCAGAAACATGGCTAAAAACGCTATGCTTTTGCTTTTATGGCCAACGCCCTTTCTACTATACCAGTCTGCCTGGCTCAGTGGGTATCCTCAAATTTTTCCTCCAACTTCAGGTCTGATTGTCCTAGTATGCATGTCCTACTACCTTGTCTTTTTAGTAGCTCATTAACTTACTCTGAGCCTGGAATTTTAAGCTCCAGTGGTTTTCTCTCCCTGTCTAGAGTCAATATTTATGACAGGCTCCCTTTCCACTCTCTGTTACTCTGGCCTCATCCCACCTTAAGAGGCAGACTGTGTACTCTGCATACCTTTGGAAGAATTTATTAGGCCAGGGTCCAGATGCAAGACTGAGATAAATGTTTTACAGCAGTGTAGGTGACAGGCTGGAGACGGGGCAATGCCACTTGGCTGCAGCACACACTGTGGCCCCACATGACTGCTGACTGGAACTTTCTAGTTCTTTTCAGTAACCAAGTGTCAGGACAGGGGAGGCCTGAGGATCCTTGGAGAGCTGTGAATTATTAACACTTGCAAGCTGGCTGCCAAGGATATCCGAGTAGTAATTCACTCGTTCTTCCTTTTCCCAGATGAGGGGTCAGAATACACAATCCTTTTCCACCATAAGAAAAAGGCACAGAACAAGAACATGCCATGTTCTAGGTTCCTGCATGTACCAAGGTCTGGTCTTGGCACTCTTGGAGTGTTGGTTAAAAGGGTATTTGGTTGCCCCTTTCTGAGAGATACAGAAACAATCAGTGGTCCTTGGGCAGTTTGGATTCTGCCTTAAAAAGCCAGACCCTCAAGGGCCCCCAAAGGTCCAGAATGGGGAACAGGAGAAGAGCAAGGAAAGTGTCAGGGATATCAAGGCTACAGCCTCAGCTTGACCTCATCCCTCTGGGGACCATCCCATCCAGAGGTAAAGGGTCAGTGAGAAAGAATCAGGAACCATGAACAGCCTAGTGGCCCAAGTCTGCATCTTGATTTAAAAGACATCCCTCAGCCGGGCACGGTGGCTCACACCTGTAATCCCAGCACTTTGGGAGGCTGTGGTGGGCAGATCACCTGAGGTCGGGAATTCAAGATCAGCCTGGCCAACATGGAAAAACCCCGTCTCTACTAAAAATACAAAATTATCCAGGCGTGATGGTGCATGCCTGTAATCCCAACTACTAGGGAGGCTGAGGCAGAAGAATCGCTTGAACCTGGGAGGCAGAGGTTGCTGTGAGCCGAGATTGCGCCACTGCATTCCAGCCTGGGCGACAGAGCAAGACTCCGTCTCAAAAAAAAAAAAAAAAGACATCCCTGCCAGGCGCGGTGGCTCATGTCTATAATCCCAGCACTTTGGGAGGCCAAGGTGGGTAGATCACCTGAGGTCAGGAGATCGAGACCAACCTGGCCAAAATGGCAAAACGCTGTCTCTGCTAAAAATACAAAAAAAAAAAAAAAATCAAAAATCTTCCAGGCGTGGTGGCATGTGCTTGTAATCCCAGCTACTTGGGAGGCTGAGGCAGAAGAATTGCTTGAACCCGGGAGGTGGAGGTTGCAATAAGCTGAGATCATGCCATTGCACTCCAGCCTGGGCAAGAGAACGAGACTCTGTCTCCGAAAAAAAAAGACATTCCACCTCAAAGTATTACCTCCCCCAGAATGGTTCCAGGGCCCCCTGACATTCTAGCTTGGAAAGCAAACTAATTGTGCCCATCCTGTTTTCCCTGTTGCTTAGAATTCTTGCCAGGATGCCGGGCACAGTGGCTGACACCTGTAATCCCTGCACTGTGGGAGGCCGAGGCAGGTGGATCACTTGAGGTCAGGAGTTCGAGACCAGCCTGGCCAACATGGTGAAACCCTGTCTCTACTAAAAATACAAAAAATGGGCTGGGCGTGGTGGTGGGCACCTGTAGTCCCAGCTACTTGGGAGGCTGAGGCAGGAGAATCACTTGAACCCAGGAGGCAGAGGTTGCAGTAAGCCAACGTTGTGCCACTGCACTCCAGCCTGGGCAACAGAGTGAAAGAGCGAAACTGTGTTTAAAAAAAAAAAAAAAAAAAAAAAGAATTCTTGCCAAGGAAAAAGCAATGCTTGTCTTTTTTTTTGGAAATGTAGTCTCGTTCTGTCACCCAGGCTGGAGCGCAGTGGCATGATCTCAGTTCACTGCAACCTCTGCCTCCTGGGTTCAAGTGATCCTCCTGCCTCAGCCTCCCAACCAGGATTCCAAGTGTGCTCTATCACACCTAGTAGAGACAGGGTTTCACTATGTTGGCCAGGCTGAATTTGAACTCCTGACCTCAAGTGATCCACCCACCTCAACCTCCCAGAGTACTGGGACTGCAGGCATGAGCCACCATACCCGACCAATGCTTGTCTTTATTATCCACTGAAGAAAGTACATTTTCTCCTCTAAAGCCCAAGTCAGCATGAGGATGGCACCATCCAGTTTGCCTTAGGGTAGAGTGCAGCCTCTGTGCCTCCAGACAACTGTAGAAGTGCCTGCAATTCCACTCAGCAGAGTATTTTTTTGCTAAGCACCCTTTGCCAAGTACTACCTATTCATTTCCTCTGGATCAATTGAAAATACCAGGGAGGGTAAATGTTAAATCTTTAATGGAAGAGTGAGGCATCAAGGCCTGGGACTCTTCGTGCCTGAGGGAAGGTTGAGAAAGAATGGCCATTGCCAAGTGTGGGAGACCAGTTTCCCCAACTTCTTCAGCCAAAGACAGCTTCGCAGGTGCCTTTCAGAGGAGCCCTGCACTGGGATTCACATAGTGTGGCTTGCAGGCAGCTCTTGGAGATGATGAGCCAAAGAGGATGGGGGACCTGCAGTTGCAGGCCACACCCTGTCACTGTGGCATCCAGCAGGTGGAGGGGCCTGTGATGGGGAAAGGCACATTCCCCTAGGCATTCACACAGCAGAGTGTAGCTTCGTGGTGGTGGGTGAGGGGGAACCCACTCCACGGTACAGACAGAGCTGTGACTGCAGCCATTTCTGCCATGAGGCTGGTGTGTCCTGGAGAAACTCAGGTTATCCCTGTAGAAATGGGTGTGCAGAGCCAGTGGCTGTGTTTGAGCCAGCAGCCCCACAGGCCTGGTCTCCCTCAGGAGGAGGCCTGGCCGCAAAGGAACTTGGTGTCCTCTATGACCGGAGAGGGACAAGACAGGCTCTATAGGACACCAAAGTAATTTGGGCACATTTTTCTGTGCCTTCTGTTTTAAAAGACATAACTTGAGAGTACCTGGTGAGCCATTCACTAGACCGGAAATTAGAATAGAGGCTGAGACAGACATTTTTTCCAGGCCTGCCCTGTCATCTTGATACCCAAACCCCTGAAGCTGCCACCTCTGTCTCCACAATAAAACAGCCCTGAGGTCAGGCATGGTGGCTCGTGCCTGTAATCCTAGCACTTTGGGAGGCCGAGGCAGGTGGATTACCTGAGGTCAGGAGTTCAAGACCAGACTGGCTAACATGGCAAAACCCCGTCTCTGCTAAAAATATAAAAATTAGCCCGGCATGGTGGCACGTGCCTGTAGTCCCAGCTACTCAGGAGGCAGACGCAGGAGAATCACTTGAACCTGGGAGGCAGAGGTCGCAGTGAGCCGAGATTGTGCCACTGCACTCCAGCCTGGGTGACAAAGTGAGACTCTGTCTCAAAAAAAAAAAAAAAAAGCAAAACAAAAAAAACCCAGCCCTGACTCCCTCTCCATATTTTATCATTATTCTATTACCAAGGACCCTGGGCAAAAGGCCAGCAGTGACAGTGGCTGGGGCAGGGGCTGAAATGCCTGCACAGCTTTGCTGTATGTGCCTCTGGCTCTGAGGCTTGGTTTCCTTCCAGAAAACTGTTGGCTGTGCTAGGTGTCAGTTCACCCTTCTCCAGGGGAGAAGCTGGGCCTCACACCAGCCCCTGGAGCCTCGAATGTGCTTCCTCACAGCCACTGGGGCTGTTCATCAACCATCACAGTAGGCCCTGAACTGGGCCAAGGTCAGAGTTACTCTCCCTTACCCACGCTCCCCAAACTCACACATGCTAAGCAACAAGGGGAAATGTGACAGGAGAATGAGCTCTACTCTTTACATGCAGGTGTAGCCTCTGGCACCTTCATGGCCTGGAAGTCTAACACAGCCCAGTGAAATGTAGAAATAGCTACAAAGCTAAAGTGACCTTTGGCTGCAGTGAACACACGAGACTTGGACTAAGCCGAGGCAGGTAGCAGGTCTGAGCCATGTATCTGACAAGGGAGACTGACAAACTGGACTCTGTTCAGAGAAGAGGGGAAAGGACAAACAAAATATTGGAACCATGAAAGCATTGAAATAATTATAAGAAATAATTGCAGGAGCTGGGGATATTTAGCCTAGAAAGGAGAAACTTTAGAATCATTAACTTTTTTCAGAGATTTGATAGACTCCCAAGTAGAAAGGAAAACTAGGTAATGCTAGCCAGGTGCGGTGGCTCACGCCTGTAATCCCAGCACTTTGGCAGGCTGAGGCAGGTGGATTGCCTAAAGTCAGGAGTTTGAGACCAGCCTGACCAACATGGTGAAACCCCTTCTCTACTAAAAAATACAAAAAATTAGTTGGGCGTGGTAGCGGTAGCTGCAATCCCAGCTGCTCAGGAGGCTGAGGCATGAGAATCACTTGAACCCAGGAGATGGAGGTTGCAGTGAGCCAAGATTGTGCCACTGCACTCCAGCCTGAGCAACAGAGTGGGACTCTGTCTCAAAAAAAAAAAAAAAAAAAAAGAAAAAGAAAAAGAACACTAGGTAATGATACTAGCCCACACCTGAGTACTTTTATATGCCAAGCACCATGCCAATTGTTTTACACACTTTCTCATTTACTCTAAACAGCAGTTCTGTGATATAACTGCAATTATTATCCCCATTCCACAGTTGAGGAAAACACAGAAAAGTTGAATGACTTATCCAAGGTCACATAGTAAGTGGTGGAGTCAGGACATAAATCCAGGCAGTCTGCCTCATGTGCCTGAGACTTGCCTGCCATCCATAGACATTTCCCATGTGGGGCCCTCAGCAGACTTCATTGAAAGTTAAAGGCAGGCAGGACTGACAGCAGCACAAGGAAGAATTTTACTGGAAGTATTCCACAAGGATATTATGTGGATACTTTGGGTGGTAGTGAGCTGCAGAACAGTAGAGAGATTCAAGCAGAGGATGCAAGCAGTTCGCAAGGAGCATTACAGCAACAATAGCACCAGGGAACTTGTTAGGAATACAACTTCTTGGACCACCCCAACCCCTGCCCTGAGACCCTGAATCAGAAACTCTGCAGCTGGGCCCAGCCATCCGAATTGGTCAAAGATGCCCTGCTGGTGATGTTAATGCATGCTCAAGTTTGGGAAACACTGGCATGCAAGTGTCTGCACACTTCCAGGGACTAGAAGACTGCTGCAGTCTCTTCTGCTTCCAAAACCCCATAATTCTACAGAAGTAAGATGGAAATACAATTCAATGTCCACTCAGTTTTTCTTTGTCTTAATGTTGAGTACTTACTATTAGTATCTTGAAAACAATCTTATCACTTGCTAAATTGTGTAACTGGACTCATATACCTTAGACATTGAAAGGCCCACAGGATACATATTTGGGAAGTTGTGGATGACCAGGAGGCAGCCTATATTTCAGCCACCTCGTTGCTTCGCTGACTTCCAAACCAGCCCCATATGTCCCTGCTCCTTGCTGGTTCATACTGTTCCTCTACCCTTGCCTTTTGAAATCCTGCCTTCTTTCAAAGCTCAATTTAAATGTCACATTGTCCACACAGAGTGCCTAACACTGTCTGCGCCCACAGGGCAGTCTCCTTTTCTTCCTCCCAACCTCCCCTGCTTCCTGGGTTCTCTCTCACTTCTGGGGTACTTGTAGCTCTTGGTGCATTCTGCTTCTGCTTCATCTCACCGGGATGCAGGCCTCTCTCAACGGTGTGCTTGCCTTGAGAGCAGGCCCCATTCAGTCATCGTCAACCCCGCAGGGCCTGGCACACAATAACCTTGTGAGAAGTGACCAAAAGCAACGTTTGCAGAAAACTGTGCGTGCAACTGTTTGCAGGATGGACAGACACTACATGGCTGGTGAAAAGGAAGTGCGCTGCGATTCACTTTTGAGCCCTGAGGTCTTTGCAGAACTTTGAGGTTTTTTGCAATAACCAGTATGAATACATGTGTGTCAGCTAGTACTTAAGCGGCCCCAACCTCACTCACCCACAACTCTGGTTGCCTTTAACTTCTCTTCATGTTGCTAATAATCACTGTTTTACAGCTCTTGGATGATAGGGAATGCTGAGTGCTCTCAGAGCCAACCTTTGGAAGGTTCTCATAGACCCAAGGAGGGAGAAGTCTCCATTTTAGAGAGCAGAGAGGTCATCTGTTTGAACACTATCATAGAGACAGCAAATAAGGATACTGGGATAGCAGAGACCAGGCCCAGTTTAGCAGTTTATGCCTGTGGGACCCGATATCCTGTGAGCTGTGGTGGACTGGTCCCGTGACGAGGATGATGGTGAGACACTCCTCTTCCCAACATGGGTTCCCAACCCCCAGGCTCCCAGAATGGACTCATTCTGCAGTGAAAGCTAACGCTTTGATGGAGTGAAGAAGTATTTCTTTTTTTGTTTTGTTTTTAGAGACACAGTCTCACTCTGTCATCCAGGCTGGAGTGCAGTGGCGCAATCACGGTTCACTGCAAGTTCGGCCTCCTGGGTTCACACCATTCTCCTGCCTCAGCCTCCCCAGTAGCTGGGACTACAGGCACCCGCCACCATGCCCGGCTAATTTTTGTATTTTTAGTAGAGACAGGTTTCACTGTGTTAGCCAGGATGGTCTCAATCTCCTGATCTCGTGATCCACCCGCCTCAGCCTCCCAAAGTGCTGGGATTACAGGCATGAGCTACCATACCCGGCTTGGAGTGAAGAAATATTTCTAATATCTGTCTCATCTGATGATGGCTTCAGTGGAGCCATCTGGGAGTTCTCAAACCCCAGAGCACCCTACTGTTTTTAGGACCACAGAGTATTACAATAACAGGAATAACAAGGAAAAGAGAGGCTCTAAACTAGTCATGAAAAATTTTCCCCCACCCTCCCTCCACCCTTGAATTCCTGGGTAGCCTGGCACTGGGTGGCAATCATGATAGGTGTTCCTCCAGGATCATGGGGCTTCCTGGTGTGCTGTGCCCTTTGGCACAGGGCCTGGCCCAGCCTTGCAGGACTTAGAGCCCAGTACTTCTAATTCTCAGACTAATGTTCCTGCCATCTAAGGGCACAACCCTAGAATTTAGGAACAATCGTAATCTCCCAAGCCATCACTGACCAAGGAAGAACAGAACAGAATAGAAATGGATGGGAAGCTGGGAGTGGTGGTTCAGGCCTGTAATCCCAGCACTTTGGGAGGCCAAGGCCAGAGGATTGAGCCCAGGAGTTCAAGAGCAGGCAGGGCAGCATAGGGAGACCTCATCCATACAAATCATTTTTAAAGTTATCAACTGAGCATTGTGGCTCACACCTGTAATCCCAGCACTTTGGGAGGCCAAGGCAGGCAGATCACTTGAGGTCAGGAGTTCAAGACCAGCCTGGCCAACATGATGA
Source organism: Pongo pygmaeus (assembly GCF_028885625.2). Classification (NCBI taxonomy): domain Eukaryota; kingdom Metazoa; phylum Chordata; class Mammalia; order Primates; family Hominidae; genus Pongo; species Pongo pygmaeus. The sequence continues at coordinate 108,977,945 of NC_072373.2, read as the reverse complement.
AACTCTGTCTCTACTAAAAATACAAAAATTAGTCCAGCATGGTGGCAGGCTCTCATAATCCCAGCTACTCGGAAGGTTGAGGCAGGAGCATCACTTGAGCCCAGGAGGCGGAGGTTACAATGAGCTGAGATCACACCACTGTACTCCAGCCTGTGTGACACAGCGAGACTCCATCTCAAAATAAATAAATAAAAAGTTATCCAGGTGTGGTGGTGTGCACCTGTGGTCCTAGCTGCTTGAGGGGCTGAGGTGGGAAGATCACTCAAGCCCAGGAGGTTAAGGTTGCAGTGAGCCATGATTGCCCCACTGCACTCCAGCCTTGGTGACAGAGCAAGATCCTGTCTCAAAAAAAAGGAAAGAAAGAAAAAAAAGAAAAAAAATGGGTGGGTGGGAAGATAAGGTCAGTCATTCATCCTCCCCCCCACCACAACAGGACCATTTTGGTGCCTCCACTCGTTGCCTCCCCTGCTCACTACCGCCCTCACCCAAGCCTTCTTGACAGCTCCCTGCCCTTCTTCCCTTTCAGCCTGGAGCAGCTGTGTTCTCTGTCCTACTTCTAACCAAAACCTACTCTCAGGAGAACACTTGGTACCTTTCTTTATACTTGAGAGGACATTCTGTCCTTTTATCTTCTAGTTATTCTATCATCAGTCCTTTCCTTATTATGAATTAGCAAATACAAAATCTTTGTTCCCCAGGGTAAAGAAAAGAATTTTAAGAAGTGGTTTTTCTCAGCCCCCTCAGCACCCTAGTCTATTTCTAACACCAAAAAGACAAAACAAGGGAGAGGAAAGGAGAAGGAGATGGAGGACCAGTTGCAGGAGAGAAGGGAGGAAAAAAATCCACAGTGGGGGTGGCGGAAGATCTATGACTGCTAACAACCCATTCTGTGGTTTTCAAAGAGTGAATATAACAGCTATGAAAGTGTGAGCAATGACGAAACTGGAGAGATAGGGTTTTAACAAGATGCAAGAACAATCCGAGGACTGAGAGCCATTTCAACGTGAGCCCCCAGTCTGAGAACAGGAAAGAAGAACTTCTGTCTTGAGGTAAAAGGGCCTGCTGGGGACCTGGGGTCCAGGCGAAGGGATGGGATGGTTGACAGAACTGCTCAGGTGAGGACAGGCTTCCCATGAGGTCCCTGAGAAACCTGCCTTTTGGAGGGAAATGTCCTCTGCCCTCTGGAGCCTGGGGAGAAGGTTATTTCTGCCCACCAGACCAGCATGCTCGCTTTTCTTCCATGGGCACTCAGGGATCCTGGCCCCATTCTGACATTCCTCAAATGGAGGAATTCCTCAAATTACCAGAGGAAAGTTACCAAAGTTTAGATCTGCTGGAGCTCTTCAAGGCTTGACCTGAGACAAGCCGGGAGGTGCCACGGGGCTTGGAGCTGGCCCTGTGAGGCACCTCTGGGGGAAGTTCATGTCCTAGGTAGTTCATGTCATGGACCTCTTGGAGGTCCGTGAATAGATTTATTCATAGGATTTGTGAATTGGGAGAAAAATACATCTTTATTTTCACTAATCTTTAATTGAAAGTCAGCACTTGCTTCAGTTATGAATGTAGACAATGAACCACAATAGAATTTGCCATCAATAGAAAACACAAATATTTTCAAATCTCATTACAGTTGTTATAGATTTCTCCAAATGTCTTAATGCTCAGCACTACTACAGAATTACAACAGTTGTTATGCTGATGCCAGATTTAAAGAAGCATATGTACTGCTCTACCATACATTCTTCTAATGTTTTGACAACTGTCTTGTCATAATATGTTTCCTTTATTATCCCATGTACCTTATTAATTTTTAAATGTTATTCTGAGAAGGGACTTCATATGCCTTCCCAAACCACCAAAGAGGTCCATGGCGCCTTTATGTCAGGCACCTGCTTTGGTGTGTTGAGCAGGAAGCCTGAGATCTCAGACAAGAGCTTCAATGGGCCCCCAGCCCAAACCTCTGTTTACTAACAAGCCTGGTTCTACTTTAAGGCAGTTGGGGTTGTGGAGATTGAAAAAGAAGCCCCTTCACAGCTGCAAATGAGATCTTTCTGGGCATCTTTTTCAGTGTTGTGGGAGATCTGTATACAGAGGTATTTGTGGAGCTCAGAGCTGACCTTCCAGCTCCTATGAGAGGTTAGATCCGGGCTCCGGTGGCAGAGGAAATGGAGTCTCTTCCTTGCCATCTTGTCCCCACCCTCCCCAGAAAACCTCTGGCAAAGCTTTATGTGTCATCTAACCGTCACCACATTCCTATGAGGGAGCTTTAAACACAATAGGAATGTGAAGCTGAGTGAGGTCCAGCAATGTGCTGGTGACACAAAGCTTGGATTTGAACCCAGGAGTCCACAAAACTCCAGGACCCCCTCCGAAGGTGCGGGAGGGAAGAGTTTCCCGCCGTCTGTGAGCTGTCGCCTGAGAGAGGCACTGGGCCCTGGGGCCACCAACGCAGCTCAGGAGCCTCGGGGAAGATCAAAGATGAGGATGCCAACTCCACGGGCACCCTCCCCCCTGCCCGCGCTGGGGCTCACAACGTTTTAAGAGGGGAGACCCGCCCCTGGCGTGTAGTGGGCCCGGAAAATTCCCAGACTTCTCACGACCACCCGCTCTCCCCCTACTGAGGGCCAGGTGCCGCTCTAGTACACGCTGCGTCCCCAGGACCCACCAGGCCCAACTTTGCACCCCATCATCTCCCCTCCTAGTTTAGACTTTCCCTGGCTAGCCCCCATGCTCGCTGGATGGCCCATGGCTGGAGTGACGCGGGCCAACGCGGGGCAGGTTGGGGGTCACTCGGCTTTGGCTGAAAGGCAGCGCCCTCTAGCGGCCAGAGTGCGAAATCAGCGCCGCCGGCTCCGCGCTGCCCGGCCTGCATCACACCAGGGTGCTCCCCTCCTGGGCACCAAGGTCATTTCCCAGAGCATCCTTGCCCAGTGACCCCGCCGCCCCCCAGCGCTGGTGAGGGTCCCACAACAGACTTGCATGCTCTTCTTCAACTCGGCCCTAGGCACCGCGAAGCCTGGCCACTCCAGCGGAGTGACCAGCTGCATCAGCCCCTCCGAGCCTGTCCGCCTGTCCTCTCTCTCCTTGGAAGCGGTCCCTACCCTGCGCCCCTCCCATCCCGCTGCACCAGTCCCTTAGGAAACACGCCTAGAGAAGGGACACGACCTTGTCAACATTCCATAGCTACCTAGTGCGGAGCAAGGACTGGAAGCCAGATCTCCTCGGCCCATTCCCCACCTTAATTCACCCACCGTTCTTTAGTCACCAGCTCCCCAGAGCCCACAAACATCTATGAAGGCCTAACTTCATTGCCATCTTGCAGCCTTTCCACATCCCTCATCCAGAATTTCTCCTTTGCTGCCCCTTGACACTTTATGACCTTATTACTGTTCTTAGTACAGTCATTCTTGTGTTAACAGCTGTTCGTGAATGGATGAGTGGCTGTGAGGAGATGGACAAAGGGGACTCCAAGAGAAAGACTCTCATAACTTGGGTTAGAGTCCTGCTCCACAACTTAGGAGCTGTGATTTTAAGCAAGTCACAAGGCCTCTCCAAGCCTCTATATGCTTCGTACAAATAATAAATTTTTAAAAATAATAATGGCTTAGTGTTTTATAAGGACTAAACACAGTCTTGCAGGTAGATGTGCCTGGAACACTGTCCATTGATTCCAATATAAGAAAGCATACAAATAATCATAGCTATCATTTATTGAGCCCTTACTCTCTGCCAGGCACTATGCTAAGTAGTTTACATAGGTGACCTCATTTGACCCTCACAACCCTAGGAAGAGAATATTTTGTCACCATTTTATAGGTCATTAAGAGATTAAGAAACTTGCCCAATATTACACAGATAGTAAGTCTCAAAGCCAGATCTGAAACATCCTGGTCTGACCCTAGAGACCATTTAACCACTAAAATGTCTGCCTCTGCTGTGTTAGTGATCTCTCTGTGCCCCATGGTGCCTGACACATTATAGATGCTCCGTGTTTCTGAAATATGTCTATTTATTAAAGGCTGAGCATAGTGCCTGGCCCAGGAGCCTAAGAAACTTGACCAAGTCATGCAACTATTAATTTTTTTTTGTTTTTATTTTTGTTTTTTCGAGACAGAGTCTTGCTCTGTCACCCACGCTGGAGTGCAGTGGCGCGATCTCGGCTCACTACAAGCTCCGCCTCTTGGGCTCACGCCATTCTCCTGCCTCAGCCTCCCGAGTAGCTGGGACTACAGGCGCCCGCCACCACGCCCGGCTAATTTTTTGTTTTTTTTTTAGTAGAGATGGGGTTTCACCGTGTTAGCCAGGATGGTCTCGATCTCCTGACCTCGTGATCTGCCCACCTCGGCCTCCCAAAGTGCTGGGATTACAGGCGTTGAGACACCGCGCCCGGCGCCACTATTAGGTTTTAGGACCAGGATTTGAACACAAACACTCTGGCTCTAGAGTCTATGCTTTTTAACCATAATTCTGGGCTGAATGAATAATTGCAATCCTTCTTTATCTTCCTCTTTGAATAAAATGATGCTTTGTCACTTAATATTCCATGTTTCAAGAGTCACCAGGACATTCTGGTGTAGCATGAAGGTATGATAACACAGGAGAAGGAACAAGGAGAGGTCAAGGCTAGGAAAGAACATTGGGGCCATACCATGAGCTGCTGCTGGGATGTTTTATTAGGATTGTGACAAATGTATAGATAAGTACAGAAGAAATTAACAATCGTCTCTACTTAGATTTTCTTTTATGTTCCTTAATAGTACCGTATAGTTTTTATCCTATAGGTCCTATTCGGAATGTTGTTACATTTTTCTGGACATTTGATGGGTTTTTTTTGTTGCTATAATGAATGGAACTTTTTCTTCCACCATATTTTCTGACTAATAATTATATCTAGGAAAATTTTTAATCTTATGTATTAATAAGTACCTTATCATATTTATATACACTAATTTAGTTTATTATTTTATACAAATTATAATTACATAACATTCTATTCTGTGGATCTGCAATAATTTATTCAACCATTCTCACCAGTGGGTCTTCACCTGTTTCCTTTTTTTGTGGGGGCAGGAAGGTGACGAAGTTTTGCTCTGTTGCCCAGGCTGGAGTGCAGTGGCGTGATCTTGGCTCACTGCAATCTCTGCCTCCCAGGTTCAAGCAATTATCCTGCCTCAGCCTCCTGAGTAGCTGGGATCACAGGCACCTGCTACAACACCCAGCTAATTTTTGCATTTTTAGTAGAGCCAGGGTTTCACCATGTGGGCCAGGCTGGTCTCGAACTCCTGACCTCAGGTGATCCGCACGCCTCCCAAAGTGCTGGGATTACAGGTGTGAGCCACCACACCTGGCCTTCACCTGTTCCTATTTTTTTGGTATTATAAACAATGCTGCAGTGAATATCCTTGTACATATATACTAGCACACTCATGCTTTTATTTCTGTACGCTATAGCCAAAGGGACAGGGTATGTGCATTTGAAATGTTAATATATAATGAGTATTCCCCCAAAGCTCCATAACAATGTATAGTTCTACCTAGAGTGAATGATTGCACATATTTCTTCTTACCCTTACCAAAATTTGATTTATTTTAAATTTTTGTTCATTTAACAGGTGGTAATTCTGAAATTCTGAACTCTGAATTTTTAATTTGTACTTCCCTGAATACTTGTAAAACTGAAAAACTTTTTATTGCATTTCGTCTTTTGTGAACTGCCTATTCAGATACTCTATCTTTTATTGTTTCTAATAATTCTTAATTAAGTTTTTTGGGTTTTCCAGATGTATGTTATATCACATATAAATAGTAATAAATTTGCCTTAAGATTTCCAATATTTATACCCTTTGCTTTATTTTCTTGTCTAAATATAATGGCAAACACTTTCAGAACAATGTGAAATAACAGAAATAACAGGAAGCATCTCTGCCTTGCTCCTAATATTAATAGAAATTATCCCATATTTTACCATTAAATATGATGCTGAAATTTTATCTGAGATATACATTTCTCCATTAAATTGAATAGTATTCATCCATTACCATTTTACTTAGGATTTTAGTGGGAATTAATGTAAGATGTTATCAGAAGGTAATATTGACTTTCTTTTTTGATCCAGTAGTATGTTAATTAATAGATTTCCTAATATTAAATCATCCAAGAATTTCTAAAAATGAAACCTTATTCCATTTGTCATGGTGTGTTATATTTTTAATATCTTGTAGGATTGTTTAATTTTTGTGTGTGTGTAATTTTTGATTTTGGTTTTCTTGAGACAGGGTCTCACTGTCAACCAGGCCAGAGTGCAGTGAAGATCATACCTCACTGCATCCGTGAACTCCCGGGCTCCTCCCACCTAAGTTTCTTGAGTAGCTGGGACTTCAGGTATGCACCACCACACCTGGCTAATTTTTGTATTTTTTGTAAAGACATGGTCTCACTTTGCTGCCCAGGCTGGTCTCAAACTCCTGGGCTCAAGTGATCCTCCCACCTCGGCCTCCTAAAGGGTTGGGATTACAGACGTGAGCCACCGCAACTGGGCCTTTCAATTTTTAAAAATTTAAATAAAATATTATAAAACAGAATACAGCAGCATATGAAAAGAACAACATACTAGGCCGGGCACGGTGGTTCACACCTGTAATCCCAGCACTTTGGGAGGCCAAGGTGGGTGGATCACAAGGTTAGGAGTTCAAGATCACCCTGGCCAAGAAGGTGAAATCCCGTCTCTACTAAAAATACAAAAATTAGCCTAGCGCAGTGGCAAGCGCCTGTAATCCCAGGTACTCGGGAGGCTGAGGCAGGAGAATCGCTTGAACCTGGGAGGTGGAGGTTGCAGTGAGCCGAGATTGCGCCACTGCACTCCAGCCTGGGCAACAGAGTGAGACTCTGTCTCAAAAGAAAAGAATAACATACTATGACCAAATGGCTTCAGTTTTTGTTTGTTTGTCTGGGACTGCAAAGATGTATCAATTTTAGGAAATCTATTAATGTAGATCACCATCTTAATATATCTTAAAGAAAAATAATATCATTTTAGTTGATATTTAAAGGCAATTAATAAAACATTCACATCCATCCTTGACATTTTAAAACTCTTAATAAAATAGAAATAAATGTATATTCCTTAACAAATACATCTCATTCTCAAAGCTACTATAATACTTAATAAGGAAACATTTAAGCATCCCCCATTAAACTTAGAAAAAAGACAGATTCATTATTACCATTATTATTTAATATTTTTTCTGGAGATATTAACCAACACAATTAGAAGAAAGAAATCAGAGATATAAAATAGAAAAAGAAGTAATTATCATTATTTACACATAATATGATTGCATAACTGGAAAATCCAAGAGAATCAACTGAAAAATGATAGAATTAAGGGAGGGGAGCTGGGTATGAAATTAATATCTAGTAAAACAAATAGCCTTTCATATATGAACAACAATGAAAAATTAAAAGATATAATGAATGATATAAAGAGACTGAAAAAATAAGTTAAAAGATACAATGAGTGGAAACAACAGATGCTGGCGAGGATATGGAGAAATAGGAATGCTTTTACACTGTTGATGGGAGTGTAAATTAGTTCAACCATTGTGGAAGACAGTGTGGGGATTCCTCAAGGATCTAGAACTAGAAATACCATTTGACCCAGCAATCTCATTACTGGGCATATACCCAAAGGATTATAAATCATTCTATGATAAAGATGCACAAGTATGTTTATTGTGGTACTATTCACAATAGCAAAGACTGGGAACCAACCCAAATGTCCATCAATGATAGACTGGATTAAGAAAATGTGGCACATATACACCATGGAACACTATGCAGCCATAAAAAACAATGAGTTCATGTCCTTTGCAGGGACATAGATGAAGCTGGAAACCATCATTCTAAGCAAACTATCACAAGGACAGGAAACCACACTGCATGTTCTCGCTCATAAGTAGGAGTTGAACAATGAGAACACATGGACACAGGGTGGGGAACATCACACACTGATGCCATTCTGGGGGTGGGGGCCCGGGGGAGGGATAGCATTAGGAGAAATACCTAATGTAAATGACAAGTTGATGGGTGCAGCAAACCAATATGGCACATGTACACCTATGTAACGAACCTGCACATTATGCACATGTACCCTAGAACTTAAAGTATATTAAAAAAAAAAGATATAATGGGTAAAAGATGACATTTTCAATAGTGAAAAAGAGTATGAATTACTCAAGAAACAAACTTAGCTAAGAAATGGACGAGGACTTTATGAAGAAAACTTCTATACATACCTGAGACACACATATTTGAAAAATGAATTATCACATTCTCGGATCAAAAGAATCAATGTCACAACAAATTCAGTTCTCCCTAAGTTAAAATATAAATTGAACATATCCCAATTTTAAAATACCAGTAGGACTTTTTCTTGGTGGTACACACAGTAGGAAGGGTGAGACTCGATGAGCTGATTATAAAAATCAGAAAAATAAATTTATAGAAAAATTATTGTTTTCCCCTTGTGAATTTTAAATGCTGTGAATGTAATTACCTCTTCAAAAGTTATAAACTACAAAACTTTAAATATATTTTAAAAACTTATACACACATAGAGAGGATTGTTTAAAATAAAAATGTATTTATTTTATATACATAATGGCAATTTGCCCTTTTTGACCTAATGATATATCATGAACATCCCTCCAGGCCCATATTTATAGAAGTATCTCATTCTTTTAATAATATATAATATTTTGTCACATAGATTAATTGAAACTTATTAAACCATTTCCCTATTGATGAAATTCAAGTGTTTGTTTTTCTTCAGTTTGTTTATTTTGAAACAGGAGTAATTTTTCTTAGGATTAGAAGATGTAACTATAAAAAGTAAAACAATAAAAATATTGAAAGAAAATTATAGCCTCAATTGGAGGGAAACTTTCCTAAACAATGCAGGAAACCCAGACAACTTAGAGGAAAAGATAGATATGTTGTATTTAGTTACATACAACGTAAACTTTCTTTCTGAAAAAAAGCATCATAAAAAAAGTGAAGAGATAAACAACAAATTGGGAGAAAGTATTTGCCTAAAAAAAATGGCAGATGGGTTAATATCTCTAATACGGAGAAAGTTCCTAAAAGTTAAGAAATGTAAAGAATATGAACACACAATTCATAGACAAGGGAATAATAATGACCAATAAGCATATGAAAAGATCCTCAACCTCACTAATCATGGAAATGCAACATAAAACAGATCTAATTTTTCATCTATCAGACTGGCAAAAATGTTAAAGTACAGATAATACCCAGAGCTGGCAAGGGCACGAGGAAATGTACACTATCAAGCATTCTTGGTGAACATCTGATTCTCAACAGCCTTTTTGGAGAGCAATCTGATTATAGTAGAAAAAAAGTTTTAATCCTCATATTCTTTGACCCAGCAATCCAATTTAACTTAAAAAAATATATATGAGAAAATAGCCTTTAGTGTCTCCCTGTGTCTCTCCCTCCCCGGCTCCCAGTGTATCTCACTTGGTTTACCGCCTCACTTCCCAGCCAGCTGGACTCTCATGCCCAAGCCCTCCTCTACCTCCATCATACTCTAGCCAATCAAAGCAAGAGCCTGGGATGGGAAGATGGTCTTGGAGCCCTGGAAGGCTTTGTCTAGTGGGTCCCCCTGTGCTTTCAGGAGACTGAAGCCAAGGATACCAGCAGAGCCAACATTTGCTTCAAGTTCCTGGGCCTGCTGACAGCGTGCAGGATGCTGTTGGAACCCGGCAGAGGCTGCTGCGCCCTGGCCATCCTGCTGGCAATTGTGGACATCCAGTCTGGTGGTAAGGATAGGCCCTAGAGCAGAGACAATCATGGGGAGGATCCTGGGCTTGTGGGAAGGGCTGGATCCCGTGATTTTCTCTGGTGGGGAAACAAAGGACTCTTTTTTTTTATTTTGAGGGAGTCTTGCTCTGTCACCCAGGCTGGAGTGCAGTGGCGCGATCTCGGCTCACTGCAACCTCCGCCTCCCAGGTTCAAGCAATTCTCATGGCTCAGCTTCCCAAGTAGCTGGGACTACATGCCACCACGCCCGGCTAATTTTTGTGTTTTTAGTAGAGACGGGGTTTCACCATATTGGTCAGGCTGGTCTCGAACTCTGCCTGACCTCAGGTGATCCTCAGGTGCCTGGCTGACTCACTCTCCTTGACATTAAGGAAAGGGTTAAAAATATATTGTCTTTTTCTTTTTCATTAGAACTGATACTACTGCCTCTCTATCAGACATTCTGTCTCTGCTATGTGTTTCAAAGAGCCTGGTAATCTGCGCCTCAACCTAAGATTCCTTTAGACTCTTATATACTATAAATTTGTGAAATCCAGGTTTGAGATCCAGATACTGCAATCTTCATTAACTTCAGCAGCTAGTTTAACCACTCTGTGCCTCAACTTGTGTATTTATAAACTGGGAACAGTAATACCCGTCTCTATGGCTATACTGAGGATTTGATATACAGAAAAGCACTCTAATAGAGACCCTATAGAAGTTCCAGCTGGAAAGTAGAAATAAAATATAAACCATTTTGGAGTTAATCAATGGCTGGGATTGCAGGTCTCCCTCAGATATGGGTCTTGGAAGACCCATATCTCTTACTCTTGTAAGAGAATGGCATTTAATATGTAGGGGGCAGCCTCCATCTCTGCCTCTTCACCATTTTCATGCGAGTGAATTTAGTTTACTGTGTATACCAAGGGGAGCCTTACAAGGAAAAGCAAGTCATAGCGGATCAAGCTGCCAAGGGAGTAGGGGAGGGAGCTGGCAGCCTCAGCATCTGCCGGATGAGTTTTTAGCAGAGAGCTGGATTTAACCAAGGTTGGGGTTTTGCAAGGATCCGTCACCGTAGGAGTAAAGCTAAGGGAGCTGAGGGTGGATATAAGGGAGAGATTATAATAATGGACTACAAAATATAAACTACAGAAGGAAGTGAAGTTTGAGGAGAGTGAGGGGCAGTACAAAGTTGGCAGGGCCAATGCATTGCAAAATTAGTTTAGAGACACCCATTGAGCCAAAACATCCTGGGTTAACCCAACTATTTTCTCCACTTCTGTATCCAGGTTACAGATTACTTACAGGGAAAATCAAGTGGGCAGATTGGCACCATCAGAGTCATGGTCTTTGGATACCAATGGTCCCTCAATAATTCGTCTGTTTCTCCAGTCCATTCTCACTCCATTTCCACACAGTGGCTGTTTTTAATCATCTCTGGTATTTCTGTGGTCTCTCTCATCCTATATTTCTTAGAAAAACTTTTACTCATCCTTCAAGTCTCAGCTCCAGCACTAACTTCACTGTGAAGTTTTCCTGATTCTTCAGACTCAGGAATCTCTAAGATTCCTCAATTATAATAACTGTGGAATTAAATTGTAATTTTTTGCTAATTTGTTTTTATATTAGGCTTTAAACTCTGAGAGTGGCCAGGCACGACTGTTCATGCCTGTAATCTCAGCAGTTAGAGGCAGGAGGGTTGCTTGATGCCTGGAGTTCAAGACTAGCCTGGACAACATAGTGAGAATCTGTCTCTACAAAATAAAAAATTAGCCAGGCATAGTGGTGCATACCTGTAGTGTTAGCTATTCAGAAGGCGGAAGCAGGAGGATTGCTTGAGCCCAGGAGTTCAAAGGTGCAGTGAGTTACGGTTGTGCCACTGCCCTCCAGCCTGAGTGACAGAGCAAGACCTTGTTTTAAAAAAGATTTTTTTTAATTAAAAATCCCCGGTCATCTAATGGTTAGGAAAAAAAAAAAGGTCTGACAGTGGGGCTCACGTCCTAGTCATCATAGCCCCAGCAGGGCTTGTCAGAGTGAATACCTAAACGTATTTGTTAAGTGGAGGAACAAATAAACCTATGAATTAATGGATGCTTTGGGCATATTATTTAGTCCCTTAATTTTCATTTTCCAGATGAATAAACTACTGCCCAAGGAGTTAGGTAACTTGCTTACAGTCACACAGCCATCAATAGAGCTGGAATTTGTATTTCCTGTCTGCCAGCACTACTGCCAGGTTCTGCTTCAGTCCTTCCTTGAAGACTTCTAATGATAAGAAGCAGTTACGGTGAAATTCACAGAATGCTACCTGATCTCTGGGTAATTCTTCCCTTTCCATTCCAGGATGCATTAACATCACCAGCTCAGCTTCCCAGGAAGGAACACGACTAAACTTAATCTGTACTGTGTGGCATAAGAAAGAAGAGGCTGAGGGATTTGTAGTGTTTTTGTGCAAGGACAGGTCTGGAGACTGTTCTCCTGAGACCAGTTTAAAACAGCTCAGACTTAAAAGGGATCCTGGGATAGATGGTGTTGGCGAAATATCATCTCAGTTGATTTTCACCATAAGCCAAGTCACACCGTCGCACAGTGGGACTTACCAGTGTTGTGCCAGAAGCCAGAAGTCAGGTATCCGCCTTCAGGGCCATTTTTTCTCCATTCTATTCACAGGTGAGTCTCTAATACTCCTAATGCCACCAGGTGGGACAGTGAGCAGGGTTGACAGCTGGAGATGTAACCAGATGGTTTGGATCCTGGAAAGGCAGTTTCCTTCTTCCTCAATCCTTTTCCAAAATCCCCATTGGCAGATGCTGCCTTTCTTCAAAGTGCACATATAAACATAATCTCATTTTGTCTTTAATTTTAAAACTCTTACTTGGGGTGGCCATCGAATTTTTACTGACAGGGAGATGGTGACACAGGGGTTGAAGAGACTTGTCCAGTGCTACTCACTGACTGGTGAAAGTAAAAACAGATAGAAATTAGGCCTCCTGGCCAGGCATGGTGGCTCATGCCTGTAATCCCAGCATTTTGGGAGGCCGAGGTGCGCAGATCACCCGAGGTCAGGAGTTCAAGACCAGCCTAGCCAACATGGAGAAACCCTGTCTCTACTAAAAATACAAAATTAGCCGGGTGTGGTGGCGCATGCCTGTAATCCCAGCTACTCAGGAGGCTGAGGCAAGAGAATCGCTTGAGCCTGGGAGGCGGAGGTTGCAGTGAGCCGAGATTGTGCCATTGCACTCTAGCTTGAGCAACTAGAGCGAAACTGTGTCTCAAAAAAATAAAAAAATAAAAAACAAGAAAAGAAAGAAATTAGGCCTCCTGATTCCCAATTCAGAACTCTCCCAGAAATGTGGCTATATTTCTAAATTCAGGCAGACAACGAGATTAGGTTTGAGATAATATGGGTATCTGTCTTAAGGAGCATTTAGTTGGAAGAAACAGAAACCAATTCAAAGTACCATAGATTAAACGAGGAAAAAATAAAGCAAAAAAGTACAGCTGGCCCTCATGAGTTCTAGCTCCTGGAATCGGAAACTAGAAAGGGGACAGGACGCAAAACAGTTACTGTTTCAAACTCTGAGGCAGCAAGGCCTCTGGCTTCTGCATCTGTCTTTCACTCTATGCATGCTCCCCCTGCTCCATTACTACTTTGGCATATTCTAAATATGGCCACTCCAGCCCCAGCTTTATGTGGCTTCCTTAAGTCAAATTGTGCCCAACAGAAAGTGTCTCTCTGTGTTCCTATATTCCCAGACAATAGAGCAAGCCTTCAAAATTCTGTGGGAAAAAAAAAAAGTTTACCTAGAATTATATATTCAGCCAAACTATAAACCAAATGTAAGGAAAGAAAAAAGACACTATCACGAGATGCAATGACTCAAAAAAATTTGCCTTCCATGTGATCTTTTCAAAGAAGCTACCAGAGGATGTGCTTCAGTAAAACAAGAAAGTGAATCCGTAAAGGGGATAAAATGAGATACAGGAAACAAGGAATGTAACAAGGAAGTTCTAGGCTGGACACAGTGGCTCATGCCTGTAATCCCAGCACTTTTGGAGGCCAAGGTGGGAGGATCACTTGAGCCCAGGAGTTACAGATCAGCCTGGGCAACACAGGGAGACACCATCTCTAGTGGAAAAGAAAAAAAAGAAAGGAAATTCTAGAATTAAAAAAGGGCAGTTAGTCCAGAAGAGAGCAAGAGAAAGAAGACTCTGGAAGGGAGATCTCTAGGAGGTAAAAATGGAATTGACAGATCATCTTTCTAAAAGCCCATTAAAGACCCGATAAAAGGATTAAAGAAATGGATATGGAAAACTCTGCCATTAAAAAAATAAAATCAGGCTCTAGAAAAAACTAAATTTTACAAAAGAAACATAGCACACAACTTGATTTTGCAAAAAATAACACAGAATCCAAATTATGTAAACATGACTAATTTAAATAAAATTTGTGGTACAATTATTTTTAGAAGAATGCAGAGAAGGAAAATGGGTGAAAGTATAATCCTCATCTACTATATTCTAGCACATCTTCATCTACTATAGCAGAAAGCCAATAGAAAATGTCTAAATTTTATCACTAGGAAGCAGCAATATGAGCATATTATTTAGGAATATAGTAAGACATCTCGAAGAGTTGACAGTGGTTGTCTCAGACAATAAGCCTAGGAGGATAAAAGGGCACTGCTATTATTCTCTATGAACTTTTACAACTATCTTACTTCTCCATGAACTTACAACTATCTTACTTTTTTTTTTTTTTCTTTTTCTTTGTTTTTTTGAGACAGACTCTCACCCTGTGGTCTGGGCTGGAGAGCAGTGGCGTGATCTCAGCTCACTGCAACCTCAACCTCCAAGGTTCAAGTGATTCTCCTGCCTCAGCCGCCCAAATAGCTGGGACTACAGGCACACGCCACCACTCCGCCGCTAATTTTTTTGTATTTTTAGTTGAGACGGGGTTTTGCCATGATGGCCAGGCTGGTCTCAAACTCCTGACCTCAGGTGATCTGTCCGCCTCAGCCTCCCAAAGTGCTGGGATTACAGGTGTGAGCCACCGTGCCTGGCCTATCTTACTTTTTAAGAAAAATAAGTATAAATTACCCACTCACCACCCTCCCCCCATGAAAAACTGGCCCAGAGCCTTTGAACAAATGTTTTTAATCACCTCCTATGGTTCCTAGTTAATTCAAATTTTCAACTTGTTTAGTTTGATTGACTTTGTTCCTTGTTTCCTGGTGTCTTCCTGTCTGATCTAGCTACAGCATTCAGCACTTCTGACTATTCCCTCCTTCATCAAACTGTCATCTCTAGTGGCTTCTGTGACTATACTCTCCTGGTTCTCTACCCGCCTGGCTGTTCTTTTGTCTTCTCTATTTTCTCCTCCCACCTCTCAAACATGAGTATTCCCCCAAGACTCACTTCTCACCCCTTCAGCCTTTTCTCTTTACTCTCTCTCCCTAGTTCTCACCTACCCATGATTTAAACCAGCACCTCCCTGCAACTGACCAGCAAATCAACTTCTCCAGCGTGAACCCCTTTCCTACGTTTTAATTAAACGTTTAAACTAAAAACTGTACTCCTAGCTCCTGGATGTCCCACCATTTCCTCAAACTCAGTATCAAAGCTATCCTCCTGAGACCCTATTTCTGTTCATGACTGAGTCAACTTTGGTTCCTCCTTTTTTCTTAACCCCCAATTCAGAGTTACTAAGTACTGCTGTTCTTCTGCACAGCAGTACTTAGTGGGGAAGAATAGCAGTACTTTGTTATTCCTTTTCTTCCAAAGGTGTTTTTCAGGTCATCACCTCACACTTAACATATTCCTATAGTCTCCTAACTAGTGAGTCCCTTGAGTTCAGCAACTGTGCCCTACTCACCTTTATATCTCCCACACCTACCACAGGGCCTAGCACTGAGCTGTTGCCTAATAAATGGTCCAGCACCTCTAAATACTGTTTCTGCCTCCAATCCATTCTACATACTACCACCAGCTTGTCTTTCCAAAATGCTATTTGTACATGCCACATCACTCAAAGTTTTAATGGCTTCTCACTATCTATGGGATAAAGTCTAAATTACGTTAGCCTGTCACTAGAGACTCTATAGCATTTCATTCTATTTATGTGAATACATTGCTTCAGTTAAACTGCACTAGTGGATACTCCTCTTTCATTCATCTAACAAATATGTATTGTGCATCCCAGGCCCAGCGCTAAGCCTTGGAGAACAGAATGAGGTACAACACAGTCCTTGCTCCTTATTACCTAAATCCTGTTCTCCTAATATATTATTTTAGTTGTGAAGATTCTCCCTAAGAAAGAATGTTTTTCTCATCTTCTCAGCATATTTAAGTATTAGAGTCAGTACATCTAGATGGTTCCCCAAATGTGGAAATTAGGTGCATTTTGGAAGGTTAAACTAGTTAAGAAGAGACAGGTAACAGATAATAAACAATGTCAGGGTGGGTGGTGGCTCACGCCTGTAATCCCAGCACTTCGGGAGGCTGAGGCTGGCAGATCACTTGAGATCAGGAGTTCGAGACAAGCCTGGCCAACATGGTGAAACCCTGTCTCTACTAAAAATACAAAAATTAGCTGAGTATGGTAGCACGCACCTGTAATCCCAGCTACTTGGGAGGGTGAGGCAGGAGAATCACTTGAACCTGGGAAGCAGAGGTTGCAGTGAGCCGAGATTGTGCCACTGCACTCTAGCCTGGGTGACAGAACCAGACTCTGTCTCAAAAAAAGAAATAATAAAATAAAATAAAAAACAATGTCTGCCATTTACTGAGTGCTTACTGTGGGCCAGGCATTGTGCTAAGTGATATTACATTATTTAATCTCCATGGTCTTTTGCGCTATTGTCCTGTGATAACTCAAGCTTGAAGATAATTTATGTTCATCCAACTAGTAAATGATGGATAAAAATCCAGATCTAGTCCAGGTGCAATGTCTCATGCCTGTAACCCCAGCACTTAGGGAGGCCAAGGCAGGTGCATCACTTGAACCCAGGAGTTCAAGACCAGCCTGGGCAACATAGTGAAAACCTGTCTCTACAAAAAATACAAAAATTGGTTGGGCATGGTGGCACATGCCTGTAGTCCCAGCTACTAGGGAAGCTGAGGTGGGAGGATCGATTGGGCTCGAGGCATGAGGCTGCAGTGAGCCATGATCATGCCACTACACTCTAGCTTGGATGACAGAGCAAGACCCTGTCTCAAAAAAACAAAAACAAAACAAACAAACAAAAAAAACCCAGATCTATTCCAAAAGGGCAAGATTTTAACTTATGCTAAATTGCTTGACCCACTCTAGAAAATGGGGCTATTTGGGGATACCCAAGTCCAAGGTGACTAAGCTGTTTCAGCTATCTCTGTGGCAAAACTTTAGAATTACTTTAAGATCTATCTGCATCTCTAGTGTCTGACACACAGGAGATTCTATACTTATTTATGACTGCTTAAGTACATCATCATTACCCACAATGTTAAAAATACTTATTTGGGCAACGAATTACAGCGGGAGTAATCCTTGGAGATGATAAAAGAGACGTTATGAGATGATGCAAAAGGAGGTACTGATGATTTCTGAAACCTTCCCCTGATCCATGATTCTCTTTTGAACCAGAGACAGGGAACTACACAGTGACGGGATTGAAACAAAGACAACACCTTGAGTTCAGCCATAATGAAGGCACTCTCAGTTCAGGCTTCCTACAAGAAAAGGTCTGGGTAATGCTGGTCACCAGCCTTGTGGCCCTTCAAGGTATGTCCAAAAGAGCCATAAGCACCCCAAACAATGAGGGTGCTATTATATTTCTGCCACCTTGGTTATTCTCCAGGAGGAGAAGGTTGGAAAGGAAGTCCAGAGGGAGAGAAAAATGTTACTCAAGCCCTGGCTATCCACAGGAAAGTTCAAACCAGTTTCACTGATCCAAAGGCACAAAGGAGGAAGACAGATAAATCAGACTTTTCAATGGGTAGGAGGTAAGACTCATTAGGAAAGGCCTATGAGAGAGGCAATTTAGTACAACTACCTCTACTCGCTGCATGAACAGAGGGCTACAAGTTGAAGCAACAGATTTTTGGCTATTAGAGGAAGAAAAGGCAAGAGACAGACTTGGTTTGGAGATGGGTTTTGAACAATGCAGCTCCTCAGCAAAGGCTGATGGCCAGATTGAGTATATTAAACACATGTAGCTGAGTCCTCTGAATGCCATTTACCAATATGGATTAGCATTTTCCCTATAACAAAAAGTGAAACTTCCAATAATTTGTCATAACGTTTTTGCATAACAAGCAACTGATTCAGGTTTTTGCCTGTCCTTGGCAATCTTAACTCCATTTTATTTAGGCATTCCTCAAATCAATAACTACCACTGTTTTGAGTGGCATCAGAATGTAGGCTCTATGTATGTAAGGACTTTGTCTTCTTTACCCCAACGAAAAGTCCCACACATATAGGAGGCTCTTAATAAATTTGTTAAAGAACCTGTACGATGAATCAGATGCTTTACACATGATGATTCTAACCTTATACAACCCTTGCAAGCAAACATCCCCTGGTTACCATCAGGAAACAGACACAAGGAAGTTAAATAGGGCCTGGTGTGGTGGCTCACGCCTGTAATCCCAGCACTTTGGGAGGCCGAGGCAGGCAGATCCCTTGAGCCTAGGAGTTTGAGGCCAGTCTGGGCAACACGGCGAAACCCCATCTATACAAAAAAATACAAAAATTAGTCAGGCATGGTGGCACACAACTGTAGTCCCAAGCTAAGGCACAAGGATCACCTGAGCCCAGGTTGGTTGAGGTTGCAGTGAGCCATGATCATGCCACTGTACTCCAGCCTGGGTGACAGGATGAGACACTTTCTCAAAGGAAAAAAAAAAAAGAGTGAAATGTTGCCCATCACAGCAATTAATACAGATCCTTCTCACTCTAAAACCTTACACTCAGTAATGATCTACTATACCTCTTACCTCCCTCACCACCCCATTCATTCTGAGATTGACTCCTCCCCTTTCCAGAAACAGGACTACCTAACCATTCCCTATTCCAGTCCCTTATTTGCAAGTCATCAAAAGAAAACAGAGATTTCAAAAACAGAGACCTTATCTGTAATCCTTGGTAAGGATCTTCCAAATTTAAGCCTATGCCAGTTTTCAGGAGGAAACATGAATATGAAACAGTCTGACCTTTAGACATAATTTTTTATTGACTTTAAATTCCCTTGGTTAGGCTACTGTAACCAGTAAAATACATTTTATTTTAGAATAAAAATTCTAAAGGGGAAATTGAGTCTAGCCATACAACCTACTACCAGTTACTATCTTTGATTCCCAAATCATCCTAGAGCAAAAAAAAAAAAAAAAAAAAATCATCTCTGGGCTTTTTTTCCTTTTCCACTCAGGTGAAGAGAATGAGCTTTTGAATCCAATTTTTCGTTTTCTCCTATATTCAAGTAGCTTTAAAGTTAACCAAAGGAAAAAACCAAAGCTCAATATTTGATTAAACAAGAAAATATACACTACTTAGCTTTCTTTTCTTTATCCTTCTTCCCCAACTCAAGGCTTAGTAGAATTATTGAAAGAGGCAGTATTCAGTAAAATAGTACACATGCTTTTTCAGGTCCAGAAACACCACTTAGATCAAGTTATCATGCTTACATGTGGGGAAAAGGAGGAGGGCGTTTCCTGGACCTCTGTGCCTCTCTCAGCTCATGAAACTAATTTCAGTGAATATCCTTGTCTTATCACTGCCAACAATTCAGAGCTATACGTGGAAAACCTACCTTCAACTTTTTGAGTGGCATCTATTGCTTCTTTGATTGTTCCTTCCAGCAAGGAGCGATCAAAGGCTAGCCCCCTTCCCACTCCCACCAGAATCAGATTTGCTCAAGATTACAACCCTAATTTAGTAATAAGACGCAATACATAAAATAGTTCCCACTTTCCTTTTCCAATCCCTTTACAGTCATGAGGGCCTATCAAGCACACATCTCAGGACAGGTCAGACTTTATTATATCAGGTATCTTGTTGCTATTCTAAGTTATAAGGCAGTAATACAAACTTTCTTTTTCTTTCCACAGCTTCGTAAGCCTTGTGCCAAAACTTTCTAAAACAGCTACAGCAAGATGAGTCTGACTCTGGCTTAGTATCTTTCTCATTACAACAGGCACAGAGAAGAATGCAACAGGGCACAGGGGAAGAGATGCTAAATATACCAAGAATCTGTGGAAATATAAGCTGGGGCAAATCAGTGTAATCCTTGACTTTGCTCCTCACCATCAGGGCAAACTTGCCTTCTTCCCTCCTAAGCTCCAGTAAATAAACAGAACAGCTTTCACCAAAGTGGCTAGTATAGTCCTTAAATATCGGATAAACATATGCGTTTTTGTACCCCAGAACAACTTTTCCTCCCTCTTCATCAACATAGTAAAATAAGTCAAGTCAAACAAAATGAGACCACCAAATTTTGGGGGAATAAATTTTTATTTAACACTGTAAAGGAAAGAGAGACAAAACAAGCAAAGATAGGTAGGACAGAAAGGAAGACAGCCAGACTCAGTGACTGACTTGGCACGAAAATGAGGAAATGCAGACAGACCTCAACACTCAACAACATCCACACAGCACTACTGGAGGAAGAGGAAGATTTGTGCAGACCAGGAGCACCACAGACTACAATTGCCCAGCTTCAACTAAATACTTGTTAACCTCTTTGGTCACTTCTCTTTTTAAATAAATGCCCATAGCGGTATTTGGAGTCTTTTCTTTTCTCCTAAATCCACAAACTCTATTCTTTCTCTTTGGACGATGACCTCTTGTCATAGTTAAGCAGAGAGTGGGCAGGATATTCCTGATAGGAGGAACTACATGAATAAAGGGGTAAGAGCACAGAAATTTAGCTACAGCTCCATGGTGAGCCATTAAAAGGAAAGAGACACTTTACCTGTGCTCCTTGGCAAGGACCTGCCAAATGTGGGAGCTAAGGTTTGTGGGAACGGAAAGAGATATGGCTGAAGTAGATGAGTAAGACCCTTATTAGTGATAGCGTTGAACCTCAAACTAAGGATTTTAGACTGTATCCTATGGAGTTAAAAGGACTAGCCATGCAGTCAAAAAGACCTGGATTCAAATTCTGACTCTGCAACATACCAGCTATTTGTCATTGGGCAAATGAATGTTTTTTTTTTTTTTTTTTTTTTGAGATGAAGTCTCACTCTGTTGCCCAGGCTGGAGTGCAGCAGCACGATCTCAGCTCACTGCAACCTCCACCTCCCGGGTTCAAGCAATTCTCCTGCCTCAGCCTCCCAAGTAGCTGGGATTACAGGCATGCACCACCATGCCTGGCTAATTTTTGTGTTTTTGGTAGAGATGGGGTTTCACCATGTTGGCCAGGCTGGTCTCAAACTCCTGACCTCAAGTGATCCACCCACCTCAGCCTCCCAAAGTGCTGGGATTACAGGTGTGAGCCACCGCACCAAGTGCAAATGAGGTTTTGAGATGCTATTTCTGTTTACCTATCTGTAAAAAGGGATATTGCCTACTGTATCTTCTCTTTCCACAGGATTGTTCTGAGAATCAAAATGAGAGTCTGGATTTGGAACCCAGAGCCATTTGAATTCTGACTCCAAAGTCTCCAAAGCTTTCTCCACTACATCACATTCATTTTAATCTTTCTCTACCTGTTTTAAATGTTAGTTCTGTGTTTCTAACTAAATAATAAACTCACACAGGTAGAGATGTCTTTTGTTTTTACTATTCAAATAATCTTCTGGAGCTACTCAACAGTATACAATCACTGGAAGTCTCAGAAGATATATCCAACTATAGGAAAGGTTTCAGCCATTGTACTATACTAATTATAGTCCACATATAAAAATCGGTGACACATAACCACAGAAAGGAAACATGATCACTGCTCAAGTTTATGAAGACATTTAAGAGCATCAGATTACTAGCTCTGACTTGAACTAAGCAGAATATATACAAAGCAATCACACTTTGTACATACCAACTGAGTCTTGCTTCTAAAGAGTTTATTTACTCTGCTTATCTCAAGACTTGGTTAAACAGAAATTTAAAATACTTGTGTCTTGGCTTTCAAAATGTGTTGATACAATTGACTTCAAATAAGCCTACAAATTTCCATGCATAATAGGTAGTTTTCTGGACACGCATCTTAGCCCTAATCTATATGAGTGATTCACAACCACGGGTTTTGAACCTGTGAGGCCATGAGGTTATCAGAAGGAATCTATATACCATAATCTTCAGCCTGAATAAATATCTTTCAAATATTTGTATATACTATATTTCAATTGGATGTAGATTCTGGTGTGACTAATAAATTGACCTAAAAGCATTACTGAAATCATAGCTTTTTGTTACATATTCTTTAATCAAAAATACTAATAATATGGCTATCATGTTGCTGGAAGGGAATCTAATAATTTGGGGGTTTGTTTTTGTTTTGAGACAGGGTCTCTCTGTTGCCCTGGAGTGCAGTGGCACAATCTTGGCTCACTACAACCTCTGCCTCCTGGGTTCAAACGATTCTCCCTCCTCAGCCTCCTGAGTAGCTGGGACTACAGATGCATGCCACCACACCTGGCTAATTTTTGTATTTTTAGTAGACATGGTGTTTTATTGTGTTGCCCAGGCTGGTCTCAAACTCCTGACCTCAAGTGATCTGCCTGCCTCAGCTTTCCAAAATGCTGAGATTACAGGCATGAGCCACCATGCCCAGCCAAGAATCTAATAATTTTTGGACCTTGAAAATTGTATTTCTTATTAGAAAAAGTAAAGAATCACAGGGCTTACATCCTATGATCACAGATCTAAGTGTTCTGGCTGAAAGAGGAAGAAGGGGCAACATACAAACTACACTTTTGTGGACACCAAGTGTAGTTTGGCAGGAAAACATAAAGTTTGCATGTATAAAACCTTAAAAGTTGAATGCCTATAATGTACTTGTCTGTGGCAGGTATGAGAGATCGAAACCTTACAATGTCATTGGGATCAGACAAGGGCTCTATTTTGATCCTGGAAAGCATCACCAGCTGTACACATTGTGTTCTATGCATTCTATTTTAAACCCCTGGAGCAGCTCAGTGGCTCCCCAGCTGAATACTGAGACACTGACATTACTGCAGGCTAGGATTTCCCCCTATAGGACAGCCACTTGTGATACTTACCCCATCAAAGTTTTCCTCCATCTTACTGTGACAGAACCTAACATGAGATTCATTCAGGAAATTCTCAACAAGAGTACTCTATCCTATAAGTCGTCCCCAATCCCCAGATCTCCAATGGATTATTCTTGTAAACAGCACTTTTATCTTCTCATCTCTCTACCACAGAGGCCAGAAAAGGTTTTCCCCTAACATCCAAATACCTATTCAGATACCAGCCCTGCTCCTTCTCTTAAAATCTGTCTTCTCACCTGGGCGCGGTGGCTAATGCCTGTAATCCCAGCACTTTGGGACGCCGAGGTGGGTGATCACTTGAGGTCAGGAGTTCAAGACCAGCCTGGGCAACATGGCAAAACCCCGTCTCTACTAAAAATACAAAAATTAGCTGGGCATGGTGGCATGTGCCTGTAATCCCAGCTACTTGGGAGGCTGAGGCAAGAGAATCGCTTGAACCCAGGAGGGGGAGGTTGCAGTGACTTGAGATCACGTCACTGCACTCCAGCCTGGGCGAAAGAGTGAGACTGTGTCTCAAAAAAATAAAAATGTGTCTTCCACTTCTTAAGCCCCAAAGCTGTTTTGTTGTTGCTGTCATTTAAAACAGACACAGACTATGCTTCCCCCCTGATTTATTAAGACCGACATATTTAATTTGCATTTCTTGAGGGAATAGCACCTGGAAACCAGGGAGAAAGAAGCTGAAGCACGCAGGTCATGAATTATTCAATTTGGTGTCAATAATTTGTCAGAAAAATTTAAAAAAATCAATAGATAACTGTATTGTAGTTCAACTGATTATAATATAGAAGCAATGGATGATGAACACCCTTTCCTCAAAGTCATTTATTCTCAACCTTTGGAAATGATTAGGTTTTTACCTCCAGTGAATCCCTTCATCACAGAGCATAACGGTACCAGCCCAAGCCAACAGTGCCCCATACCAGAGAACTCAGGGAAACAAAGACCCTAAAGGTTATGTACAATGAGAGAATCAGACTGTGAGGCTCCAGCCGTCTTCTGTATCCCTGCTCACTTTACCTCAGTGCACACCATATCCCTTCTTCCTCCACTGTGAAATGTGCATACACGTGTTTGTCTGTGAATATATAAATATCTCTATTTACACATATATACATATATAAAAATGTGCAATACAAAGACATAAGCAAGGGGTTTTTCCTAATAACTATTTAATCAGAGACTGATCAGAGAAAAAACAAGTTCTTCCCCTCAAATTTTCCTTCTAACTTGAGAACCAATTCCTGGACCAATTCCTGCTCAAAGAAAACATTTAAGAAGCACCTATCAGCTGGGCGTGCTGGCTCATACCTGTAATCCCAGTACTTTGGGAGGCCGAGGCAGGTGGGTCACCTGAGGTCAGGAGTTTGAGACCAGCCTGGCCAACATGGTGAACCACTTCTCATAGAGACACATTATTAACTTGGTGAAACTTAAGTGGGATGAGGAGCACTCTGTATACATGTATCATTTCTGTTTTTCCTCGTTGTGATGGTTAATCTTATGTGTCAACTTGACTAGGCCACATGATGCCCAGATATTTGGTCATACAGTATTCTGGGTGTGTCTGTGAGGGTGTTTTTGGAAGAGACTAACATTTCAATCAGTAGACTGAATACAGCACATGGCCCTCCCTAATGTAAGTGGCCCTCATCCAATCAGTTGAAGGTCTGAATAGAACAAGTAAGGGAGAAGTCCTCATGCCTGACTGCTTGAACTAAGACCTCAGTCTTTTCCTGCCTCTGAACTGGAATGGAAACATCAGCTCTTCTAGGGTATCCAAGCTGACTTTCAGACTGGAACTACACCATCAGCTCTCCTGGATCTCTAGCTGGCCCACTGCAGATCTTCGGACTTCTCAAACTCCATAATTGTGTGAACCAATTCCTTATAATAAATCTCAGGCTGGGCATGGTGGCTCCCGTCTGTAATCCCAGCACTTTGGGAGGCCACGACAGGCAGATCACCTGAGGTCTAGAGTTCAAGACCAGCCTGGCCAACAAGGTAAAACCTTGTCTCTACTAAACATATAAAAAATTAGCTGGGCATGGTGGCAGGTGCCTGTAATTCCAGCTGCTTGGGAGGCTAAGGCAGAAGAATCGCTGGAACCCAGGAGGCGGAGGTTGCAGTGAGCTGAGATTGCG
This sequence comes from Pongo pygmaeus, assembly GCF_028885625.2. Taxonomy (NCBI): domain Eukaryota; kingdom Metazoa; phylum Chordata; class Mammalia; order Primates; family Hominidae; genus Pongo; species Pongo pygmaeus. Next base: position 108,952,772 of record NC_072373.2, on the reverse strand, counting down.
CCACTGCACTCCAGCCTAGGCGACAAAGCAAGCCTCCATCTCAAAAAATAAATAAATAAAAAATAAATAATAATAATAATAAATCCCTGAAGAATCCTAACTCCTCAACATAAATTAACCTGTATATCTGAGGTGCCTCCCATTATAAGAAGAAACACAACAGATCCATTAAGTGAGACAGGTCTGGGAAACAGCAAAATGAGTCTCACACCCTCTATCCATCAAAGCAAAATAAGTGAAGAAAATTTCATGTAACTTTGTCTGATGCTGTTTGCTATACTGTGTATAAAAAGGCAGACCCCTATCCAGTACTTTGTTTCCACCCTTTTTAAAGCTACCCAGATCCTTTCTAGTTCTCTAGCTGTAAGTAAAACTACAACTGCCTGTCCTGGCATCTCCAGACACTGACAAGCAAATATGTCCGGGGTGTCATAATTTTTCTGAGACAACTGATATTGTGTACTTGAAAACTGCAATGTGTCCCAAGTTCAACATAGCCTTCCTTCATCTAAGTAGTGGCCAAATATTCATAATACACCTCTAACTTCCTTCCATCCTCCTCCTCAATTCAAAACCAGTGTGTATTCTCAAGCTACATTTCAGGGGCAACGCACAGTAAGTAGATCTCATTCCTCAAATAAACAATCACTACATAGGTGTAATATGGGAGGTATATGAAAAAACATATTTTATTCTCTCTGGGCCCAAATGAATCATACTTTCTGGTCACAACTTTTAGAGGCAGGCTATTATTTCAGCAGGCCACTCTCTCACTTTTTCTTTTCCCTCTCTGACTCCTTCATCCTCTATCAAAGTACAGAGAAACGTTATCTCTAGCCCCCTTCTGTCACCCACAAATCAGTGTATGATAGTCAACAAAAACTGAGGAAAGACTTCTAGCCAAGAAAAAGACCCATTAAAGAGTGGTGTTTTTGTTCTGATCATTCTAAACTGATCATTCTGATCACTGTTGATGTGACAATACAAACGGTGCCCCTCTGTACCTTTTTTTTGGTACACCAACAGCTGTTCTACGTCCCCATCATTTCCTTTTGAGACCTTGAAGTTTCAACAACATTCTTGACCTTCTTAATTTATCCAATGTAAAACACTTGAATACTACAAAGAGCATGTGCATGGGACACTACTAGGCTGAAAAAATAAGGCCTACCCCTCCCAGGCCAAGCTGTTTTGGACATGATCACACTGATCAGTATGAGTCCAAGTATAGCCAGAACCAAGCAGAAAAGGAAAGTTTCAGAGATGAAAAACAGGCTTAAAAATTAAAATGTGACAATGTAAAATCTTAACTCCTGAAGACCAATGAATTACCAAAAACAGTGAACTGGCTGCAGATGCCTACTGTCTCTATTTCTGTGAGGCAAATTATTTTAAGATTACTAGGAAAAAAGACAGTAAACAGTGAGTTGAACACTTTGAGAGGTTGAGGCAGGCAGATCACTTGAGCCCAAGAGTTTGAGACCAGCCTGGGCAACATGGCAAAACCCTATCTCTACAAAAATACAAAAATTACCCAGGAATGGTGGCACACGCCTGTAGTCCCAGCCACTTGGGAGGCTAAGGTGGAAGGATCACTTGAGCCTGGGAGATCGAGGCTGTGGTGAGCTGAGATTGTGCCACTGCACTCCAGCTTAGGCGACAGAAACAAACAAAAAAATCAATGAGTTGGAGATTTTTTTTTTTTTTTTTTTTTTTTGAGATGGAGTTTCGCTCTTGTTGCCCAGACTGGAGTGCGATGGTGTGATCCAGCTCACCACAACCTCCACCTCCTGGGTTCAAGTGATTCTCCCACCTCAGCCTCACGAGTAGCTGGGATTATAGGCATGCACCACCATGCCCAGCTAATTTTATATTTTTAGTAGAGACAGGGTTTCTCCATGTTGGTCAGGCTGGTCTTGATCTCTTGACCTTGTGATTCGCCTGCCTCAGCCTCCCAAAGTGCTGGGATTACAGGCGTGAGCCACCGCGCCCAGCGGGAATCATTTTTTAAAATCTCAGAAGCAAAGATCTCAAACATCTGTCTTTCTGTGCCTGTATGCTGCCCAACTCATTCCCAAAAAGGAATGGCAGTCAGATTCCTACCAACATAAGGCTCCCAATATATGTTATGTAGGTTTCTGGGGAAACTACATCAACTGAAGTAGTCTTTAAAAATTAAAATAAGAGGCCAGGCGCGGTGGCTCACGCCTGTAATCCCAGCACTTTGGGAGGCTGAGGCGGGCGGAGCACTATCCTGGCTAACACGGTGAAACCCCATCTCTACTAAATATACAAAAAATTAGCTGGGCATGGTAACAAATGCCTGTAGTCCCAGCTACTCGGGAGGCTGAGGCAGGAGAATCACTTGAACTCGGGAGGCAGAGGTTGCAATGAGCCAAGATCGTGCCACTGCACTCCAGCCTAGGCGACACAGCGAGACTCCATCTCAAAAAAACAAAACAAAAAAAAATTAAAATAAGAAAACCAAAGCACACAATGATAAACCACTTTTCTCTTCTTGCTGTAATTTTTCTTTGATTTGCTCTCTGGGGATCAAGACAAAACAAAATCATTAGTCTTAGATTCCTGAATTTGACCTCGCCTCATAGCTAATGTGATCAAGAGTAGTTTTTTTTTAAAATACAATTAAGACAAAAAGACTTTATATCAGCAGGACTTTAGGGCTGTGGTTCCACTGTTTTTATGGTAAAATACACTAATGGTGGGGCAGAGGTTGGAGAAGGAGGTGGAAACATCCGTTACAAGCCAACATGACAGACAGCAGGACCCTAACTAGACTTTAAGGAATTAATTCTATTTAGATGGGGGGAGCCCTACATAATTAAGTCTCACACTTATAAAATTATCACTCTGAATTCAGGGACAAGAGGCATTTGGTTGTAGATACAATTCCATCTGTAGATACTAACTTTAAATTTAAAGAAGAAAAACATTCATTGCATTTATATTATGTGTTGTTTCTTATGTGATTCCTAAATCCATCTACTAATTTTTTGTTTTGATACAATTTACAGCTATGGTAAGATGATTACCACAGCCCTGATTCAGGTGTGGTCTTTAGCTTCAGAAAGTCCATCGGTCATGTAGCTGACTGTCATTGCTAAATCTGTTGCTTGCAGAGGCCTCAGTGCTCTGGCTTTGCCGAGTAGAGTCCTCACCATTTAAGCTCTTCCTACATACAGGACATGTGTCATGCTGAAACAGAAAAGTATTAGTCTATGTGAAGATCCTGGCCTGAGAAGCTGGGAGTACTGCACACTTAAATAACCCTGAGAATTGTCACATCAAAAATTATGACATGGAATAGAAAAACAATAGGGAATGCATCCTCATACAGCATGCACTGGCTCTAAGGTGTGATACCAGGATATCTCCCAAACAGAACTTTAAGCAGAACTGACAGGAATAATTCTAGGCCAGCAAGTTAATAACAGCTAACACATACCACCAAACAGAACTAACCAGAAACAGTGAGTGATCTATGACAAGAGGGTAACTGCCCATTACTTCCCATATGGTCTAGAGCAGAGGTCAGCAAACTTTTTGTTTAAAGGGACAGGAAAACTGGCCGGGTGCACTGGCTCACACCTGTGATCCCAATACTCTGGGAGGCCAAGGTAGGTGGATCACTTGACGTCAGGAGTTTGAGATCGGCATGGCGAAACCCTATCTCTACTAAAAACACAAAAATTGGCTGGGCATGGTGGTGCACGCCTGTAATCCTAGCTACTCTGGAGACTGAGGCACAAGAATCACTTGAACCCAGGAGGTAGAGGTTTCAGTGAGCTGAGATCACGCCACTGCACTCCAGTCTGGGTGACAGAGTGAGACTCTGTCTCAAAATAAATACATAAGGGACAGAAAATAAATATTTTAGGCTTTGCAGGCCATACCACAGCTGTTACAACTAATCAACTCTGCTGATGTAGCACAAAAGTAGCCACAATCTATAAACAAAATGAACATAGCTGTGTTCCAATAAAATTTTATTTACAATAACAGGTGGCAGGACACAATGACCTGTAGAACATACTTTGCAACCCTTGGTCAGAAAAGTTCCAAACAAATAACAGTACCAGAGTTAGCCAGGGATTTATGGGATAAAATCTGATCTACTTGGATCTCGAGGAACTGTTAACTACACCTTTACTCTGAATCATCCCCCCAAGAAGCCATGACTTGCTGTACTCACCAGTTCTAGCCATGGCACAATACAACTGCTGTGAAAGAAGTGATTGCAAGGTAACTGCCGGACTTCCTCTTCAACTGTGTAATCTTCTTTGCATACTGGACACTCTAAACCCATATCTGTTGAAGAAGGAAATGCCTTTTAAAGTAAACAAGCAAAAGGAAGGAAGAAAAAACCAACCCAATGTCTCTACCAACCCTACGAATGCATAAAGAAAAGACACAAGAGATGAAAGAAAATGTACACCCAAGTAGCAGGCAGCTAAGAGGCATGAATTATATTTCAAAACGAGGGTAAAGGTGGTAGTAGACAGAGACATGAAAAGGAGGAATGATGAATGGGGCCTACTCCAAAAAGGCCTACATAGGAACTATATAAGGCCTATTTTTTGATGTAAAGAGTTGGAAGAAATAAACTGGGGCTTAGAAGATCTGTTCAATAAAACAGGAAAAATATCTTCCCAATGTGTGACAGCCCTCTGGCAGTTAGTTGCCACTGTCAATCTGTCCACCATAGCCAAGGGATTCATCTCAGCAATCTTAGCAGTGCAGTGTCTCAAGCCACTTGCCACTTTCACCATGCTCTTTTCAACATGGGATGAAGCATCCTATTTCAGTGTGGCTGCCCTAAAGTCCTCTGTAAAAATTGTTAATGAGGGTGAAGGCGGGTGGATCACGAGGTCAGGAGTTCAAGACCAGCCTGGCCAAGATGGTAAAAACCCTGTCTCTACTAAAAATACAAAGATTAGCTGGGTGTGATGGTGGGCACCTGTAAACCCACCTACTCGGGAGGCTGAGGCAGAGAATTGCTTGAACCCGGGAGGCAGAGGTTGCAGTGAGCCAAGATTGCGCCACTGCACTCCAGCCTGGACAACAGAGCAAGACTCTGTCTCAAAAAAAAAAAAAAAAATTGTTAATAAAAGTTATACCAGAAAAGAAGAAAATACCAGAAGCTATACCAGAAAAGCTATACCAGAAGTGGTGCTGCAGAACTGCAAAGTCAAAGTCTAGCTCAGGTCACCAAATCAAGAGACAGAAAGCCCTCTTCTCTGAGAAGAAACAGTCATGAACTATACTGGGAGCTCCAACCAGCAAGTTTTGAGTTTCCCAAATTTGGCTAATACTGTCAGCTAGTCTATACGCCTAGTGGCTGGGATATGCTCCATGAACCAACAGCAGATAAGGCATTTGGAGCAGTACTACTACTTAATAGATTTACTCCTTACTCTCCATTCCTATCACCTTAGCCCTAATTCTTTTACTTCTCATGCCTAGTCTGCTGCAACAGCCTCCCAGCTAGTATCCCAAATTCCACGGTCTTAACCCTCCAAATATATCCTATACTTTGCTACCACTTAATTTTCCCTCAAACCAGCTCCACAGCAATCCTCAGCTCCTCTTCATTTGGATTCTCAGCTGGCACCTCAAAAATCAACAAATTAAAAAATGTAAAACATCACCTCATCTCCTTACCCAAACCAGGGCCCATTCACTATTTCCCCGTCCCTTAAGATGGCAGCACCATGTTTATAGTTACAAAGCTGTGAAATCTCAGAATTCTCTTTGACTCTTTCCCCTCCTTCATTCCATTATGCAATGAGTGAGGAAAGCCTTTCTCCAAAATGATCTTCTGAATCCTTTCCTTTCTGTTAGTATTGTCACCACCACCTGAACCTCATCTGGACTGCTGCAACAGACTAAAATCCCTGTTTCTGCTCTCTGTTGCTTCCAATGTTTCATACACTGTCTCGCTTCCAATGTTTCACACACAATCCCCTAGACTAATCTTCCCTAAAGACCACTTTACCTGACTCACACACCACGTATATTAGTTCATACTTTTCCTTAAACAGAATGACCTAAGATGGCCCATCTTGTCTTTGAAATCTCTAACTCTAAACCTGAATTGATGGGAACAGAAACTCCCAGTCCAAAATGCTGTCCCTTGTCACTAAATTCCTCAGTGCTTACAAATAAAATAGTATCTATGACTAATATACCTAACTGTACCTAACACAAAGTAGATCTGAAACAAACTCCCAGCCTATTTTTTTTCTTCTCCTTTCCCCAATGTCAGTATCATGTGTCCAACACAGTTTTTAATCATTTGATGAGTTTTTCTTCAACTTGTTACAATCAAGTCTTATCTATCTTTGTACCTCTTTATTCCCAATGGCACTTAAAAAAGAGACATAATTGCTCAGGAAATACCAACTGACTAACCTAATAAAGGGGTAGGAACTTTCCAGATTTGGCACCCAGGTAGGAATTTTAGAGGGCTATAGCTTCACTTAAAGGTCCTTAATATAGGAAGGTATTGGGATTTTTTTCTTATTTATCTTTTTTGTCTTTTTATTTTGTTCACTTTTTAAACTTTTCACCTGTCAGAAGATACTGGGATTTTGAACAGAGATCAGAAGATGACAGCATAAGTATAAAAATGAACCTACCAACTTGTTCCTGAGTTACTGTCACTGTTGGAAGAGATGTGATCTTTTCCTTGTCAGCTGGGGGAGGGCCTGTGTTTTCCAGTTGTCCTAAAAGCTACAGAAAAAGAGAAAGAAAAAGACGAAGTGGCAGACATCTCAATATCCCTGGAGAGGGAACTGCTCCAGCTGAGAACAAACAGTGCAGACATTAGGTATGTTAGTTACTCTTACTTCTGCAAGGCTCTGAGAGGCTTGGGTTTCCCCTTTCCTGCTGCCAGAACACTCATAATTGCTTTACAATTTCAGAGTGACATTCGTATAAGTCTACAGACAAACCCATGATTGCAAGGCCCACCTCTAGGCATAAAGCAACTTCAGAGGCAGCAAAAGGGTTGTGATGTCACGAGTAAAACTATAGCTTAATAAAAAGTAATACGTAACTGGTCCAAAAGCTTCATCTGCTGGAAGAAGAAAAAAGCGAGAGTATGAAAAGTAGCATAATGTGAGCCAAGAAATAGGTAAATTACTGCCTATAAGAAGACTGAATATAAAGGACATGCTTTCTAGTCTCAGAAATCCACAAGGGAAATGAAAAACCAATCAAATTAAAATGAACATAAACAAGTGGAAGCAATTATACATGGCACGGGAATACCTTGTTCTCTGCTTCCTTCCCCTACTTTGCTCCATCTAGCAGAAATCCCTGCTTCAACACGTGAGGAAACCCTCCTTTTTTTGTGAAATATTTGTTAATAGAATCCTTATAGAACTGAGCAAGAGAGACCAAAAATACAAAATACTATTCGTTATAGAAGTCTTTTCTTCCTATGGAGGTGAAACCATCTTCCAGAAATTCCCTCAGACCTAGGAAGTGCATGGATGCTGAGCTAACCCCATAAATCATTCATCCCTTTAGTAAAATGGAAACCCCAAAGCTCAAAATATTAGAGAAAGCAGAGTGACTGCCATTTCAGAAAGTAGCAGAAGGAAAGCAGGAAGCCTGTGGAACCATGAGACACACTGAACAGACACCCTCAAAAGGCAGCTCCTCACCTGGGTTACAATGGCATCAAGCCCTGTCTGACCCCAGGCATAGTCCCCAGGGTTGGAGTGCAGCATCCCGCTCCTATACATGAGATGAGACAGACAGCATTAGATGGAGTGACCAGGCTCTGCCTTACACCACAGAAAAAAATTGGCAGAGGGATCCTGTTCTCTCTCAGAGCTGGAAAGTCACTAGTCCTCCAGGATCAAGAGGCAAAGAATTCTGTACATTTTCAAGATCAAACAGACTATCCAGAGATAGTATCTCATCCTCTAGGAATTTTACTTAACTAGAATATAAAATGTGAAGCTACCTAAAGTACCACATGACATGCCAGAACAAAAAGAGTGACTCATTGCCTGTTGGTTTCAAAAATTTGTGTTTTCTGTGCCCACTTATATTAAACACAGATGGAGCTGCTTTTTAAGGAGAGTTTTCCCTTCACGACTGGTCAAAATCTACAGCAAACATCCCTCACTATAATAGGCCGCCCACAGTTCTGGACAATGAGGAGCTTTCAAGTAGAGAAGCAGCCATAGCAGTCTCTCTGAATCACAACTTAGAGCAATTATAAAAGGGACTTGGCAACACCTTTTTTTTTTTTAATTTTCCCCCAGAGCTGCCGGTACACTACCAGCAGAGTTCCAGACTACTGGATGACAGAGGTCCTAAAAGGACTGAGGTTCCTTTGAGCAGAGAAACCTTCTGGGCCACAGTTAGAAGCAGCAAATAATTTCTCAGACAAGAAGAAATTCCATCTTTAATCCCATCATACATAAGTGTCACTCTGATACTGAATTACAGCCTATTGTTTCTTCTGACAAATCCTCTTACTTTGAAAAAAATAAAGTTCAGCATAATGTTTTCAATTTCAGAAATTCTTAAGGAGTAGAATATTCCTGTGTAGTCTACTGGGGAAACCCACAAATCAGATACCAAGCCTGGCAGGGACCATCTCATTTTCTACCTCAATACAACTCTCAGACCTGAATATAAAAGGAATCAAGACATTTCTAGCACCCAAACATCCTGGGGGACCAGGACAGCCTTCCTGAGCCTGAATAATAAAAAAAAAAGTTCTGATTAAGTTTGGGCTTAGCAGCCTCCAGTTACATCTACATACTCACCTATGCAGCTCTTTTTTTTTTTTGAGATGGAGTCTCTTTCTGTCACCCAGGCTGGAGTACAGTGGCGTGATCTCGGCTCACTGCAACCTCCGCCTCCCGGGTTCAAGCGATTCTCCTGCCTCAGCCTCCGAGTAGCTGGGACTACAGAAGCATGCCACCACGCCTGGCTAATTTTTTATATTTTTAGTAGAGACGGGGTTTCACCATGTTAGCCAGGATGATCTAGACCTCGTGATCACGATCTCCTGACCTCGTGATCCGCCAGCCTCGGCCTCCCAAAGTACTGGGATTATAGGCGTGAGCCACCGCACCTGGCTTATGCAGCTCTTTTTCTCTACCGCACAGAAATGACAGCACCTAAAATGATGTCACTCCAATAGAGTAAGATAGAAAGCAATTAGTTACTTACCAGGAAAAAGGGTGTGGAGATCCAGGAATGGCAGAATTTGCAAAGAATCCTGCAAAGATGTGTTGTAGTATTCTGTTAGAGAAGAAAATATTAGATAAGACAACAGACTAATGAAAGTAGTCTACAGATATCCATGGCTGCCAAATCACCAACTACTTCCCTAAACCAAAATGGCTTTTCATTGGCTAGTACACAAGAGACAGCATCAGAAATCAGCCTGCCACACAGCGGTGTGCTGTTTTGCTATTATGGCTATCTTCCTGAGCTCTGCTATCTTACAGATTAATAGATTTTTGTGAATTAAGCTGGAAAGGGATCTGATGGTATGGTATAGTTTTTCAAACTATGTTCCTTGTATATCTGACATCAACATAAGAAAGGGTTAAAAGGGACGTCGAGCCAGTGGAATTCTGGACCCACCTCCCTTTAACAAGGGTAGTTCCATTTTTGTATGTTGTACACACTGGGTTTCTGAATAAGAGATATCATTTAAAGGGTCCTTTAAAAAAAAAAGTTTAAGCAATAATTCTATGTTAAGGTTGTTTCAGATGATTATAACACAAACACATATAAACACACACATGCTTACCATTTCTCACTCTGAATACTTAAGATGGCACAGGTACACAGTTCTTTATACGAATGAGTCTTTGTTACCCAAAGAGATATTGGAGTGATGCCTCAGCAAAAGAAAAACCTGAAGAAATTGTTCCAATAGATCTTCTGTGTTCTGGATGACACGCAATTTTTCTTCTTTTTTTGAGACGGAGTCTTGCCCTGCCGCCCAGGCTGGAGTGCGGTGGACCAATCTCGGCTCACTGCAACCTCTGCCTCCCAGGTTCAGGCAATTCTCCTGCCTTAGCCTCCCGAGTAGCTGGGATTACAGGCACCCGCCACCACACCCGGCTAATTTTTTGCATATTTAGTAGATTTAGTAGAGACGGGGTTTCACCATGTTGACAAAGCTGATCTTGAACTCCTGACCCCAACCTGCCAAAGTGCTGGGATTATAGGTGTGAGCCACCGCGCCCAGCAATAATATGCAATTTTAAGTCCCTGGTTCCCACTTTACTTATTAGGCCAATTAATATAACAATGGCAGTAGCCAACATTAGACTTTCCCTGCTACTGAAGTTCAACAGCAGCTAACTACACTATTCCGTTTGTTTGCTTGCTTTTTTGTATTATTTTGCATTATTTATTTTTAACTGACAAAAATTGCATATATTATGGTATATAACATATTTTGAAATATGTATGCACTGTGGAATGACTACATCAAACTATCAACATATGCATTACCTCACAAACTTATTTGCAACAATAACCCTTAAAATCTACTCTCTCAGCAATTTTCAAATGTACAAAACACTGGTGGTTGTTTTTTTTTCTTTTTTTGAGATGAAGTCTTGCTCTGTCACCTAGGCTGGAGTGCAGAGGCACCATCTCGGCTCACTGCAACCTCCGTACCCCAGGTTCAAGCAATTCTTGTGCTTCAGCCTCCCAAGTAGCTGGGATTACAGATGCACACCACCACGCCTGGCTAATTTTTGTATTTTCAGTAGAGATGAGGTTTCACCATGTTGGCCGGGCTGTCAAGTAATCCGCCTGCCTTGGCCTCCCAAAGTGCTGGGATTATAGGCATGAGCCACCCCACCTGGCTGAAAACATTGTTATTAACTACAGTCACCACGTTGTACAACAGATCTCTTGAACTTTTAACTGAAATTTTGTGTCCTTCAATATCTTTCTAATCCACCCCCTCTGCCCCTCAGCTCCTGGTAACTACCATTCTATTCTCTGCTTCTATTAATTCATTGTGGTTTTTTTTTTTTTAGAATGCTTCGTGTTGTTTTAAAAATACGTCCAAAAATTATTTGATAATCTTCCCTTCAGTGTGGGCTGGACTTGGTGACTCACTTAACAATACAATATGGCAGAATTGATATCTGTGACTTCCAAGACAAGGTAAAAAAAAGCGGGGGAAATGGCCAGGTGTGGTGGCTCATGCCTGTAATCCCAGAACTTTGGGAGGCCGAGGTGGGTGGATCACTTGAGGTCAGGAGTTCGAGACCAGCCTGGCCAACATGACCCCATCTCTACTAAAAATACAAAAATTAACCGGGCATGGTGGCACGTGCCTATAGTCTCAGCTACTCAGGAGGATGAGGCAGGAGAATCACTTGAACCCGGGAGGCGGAGGTTGCAGTGAGCCAAGATCGTGCCATTACACTCCAGCCTGAGTGACAGAGACTTTGCCTCAAAAAAAAAAAAAGGTGGGGGGCCGGGGGGAGTGCTTTCTTCTTGCACTTCTGTCAGATCAATCACTTGCTCTGGGAGAGTGCCGTATCAAGCAGTCCTATAGAAAGGTCCATGTGATGAGGAACTGAGTACTCCTGTCAACAGCCAGAACAAACCTGCCAGAATATGTTTAAAGCCTAGTCAATCCTATACTGCAGCAGTGACCAACATCTTGACTATAAGCTCATGAAATCCTGGGCCAGAACCACTCAGCCATGCTACTCCCAACTGAACCTGTTCCTGACCCAGTGAATCTGTGAGATAATAAATATTTGTTGTTTTAAGCCACTAAGCTCTGAGATAATTTGTTATATGGCAATAGATAACATACAGATTTTGGTATCTGGATACCGGTGCTGCCATAATAAAGACCTAAAACGTGAGAGTATCTTTGGAACCCAGCAGTGGGGCAGAAGTTAAAAAGGACTTTGAGGAGAGCATCAGTGAAGTCTGAAGAGCCTTAAAAAAAAAAACAGAAAGCACTATGGCCTTTGAAGAAGTTAAAGGTGAGAGATTAAGAAAAGGCAGAAAAAATCTTATTAGAAACTGGAGGGAAAAGGATCCTTGTTATATACTGGCAAAGCTGTTGCCTTACCATAACATGGAAAGTAGATGCTGTGGTCCAAAAACTGGTTGATAATCTAGCTAAAGAGATTTCTACTTTTGAAAGTACCTCCTGGCTTCTTGCTGCTTACTTTAAAATGCAAAAGAGGGATGAATTAAAGGAAGGACAGTTAAACAAAAAGGACAGAATTATACAATTCTGAGAATTCCCAGCATCTCCAGATTAGTAAATGACACTAAAATTAAGAAATGGATTTTAAGCAAAGATCCAATCCAAGGCACTGCTAAAAGACTGATTTCAGATGAAGCCAAGGATCAGACTATAACAATTCTTTGTTAAGACCTCAGAAAGGGCCAGGCATGGTGGCTCACACCTATAATCCCAGCACTTTGGGAGGTCAAGGCAGGAGGATCACTTGAGGCCAGGAATTTGAGACCAGCCTGGCCAACATGGAGAAACCCGTCTCTACTAAAAATACAAAAATTAGCTGGGCATGGTGGCACACACCTGTAATGCCAGCTGCTCAGGAGGCTGAAACATGAGAATCACTTGAACCCGGGACGCGGAGGTTGCACTGAGCCGAGATCGCACCACAGTACTCCAGCCTGGCTGACACAGTGAGACTGTCTCAAAAAAAAAAAAAAACAAAAAAACCACAACCTCACAAAGATCTAAAATGGTACCTAAAGAATCATTCAGTTAGAAAATCAGACTAAGAAGCTTAAGGGTGTTATGTTAGTTTCCTAGGGCTGCTATAACAAACTACCACAAACTGGGTAGCTTAAAACAAAAGGAATTTATTCGCTCACTGATGTGGGTGTCAGTAGGGTTAGTTCCTTCAGGAAGTTCTGAGGGAGATCAGTTCCATGATTCTCTCCTGGCTTCTGGTGATGTTTGACAGCAATCTTTGCCATTCCTTGATTTGTAGACGTATGCCCCCCCCCAACCTCTGCCTCTGTCATCACATGGCTTTCTTCTCTTTGTCTTCTGTGTTCATGTCCAAATTTCTAGCTTCTTTTTTTTTTTGAGGCAGAGTCTTGCTCTCACCCAGGCCGGAGTGCAGTGGTGCGATCTCAGCTCACTGCAACCTCTGCCTCTAGGTTTAAGCGATTCTCACGCCTCAGCCTCCTGAGTAGCTGGGATTACGGGCATGGGCTACCACGCCTGGCTAATTTTTGTATTTTTAGTAGACATGGGGTTTTACCACATTGGCCAGGCTGGTCTCGAACTCCTAACCTCAGGTGATCCTCCCACCTCGGCCTCCCAAAGTGCTGAGATTACAGGAGTAAGCCACTGCACCCAGCCAAATTTCTCTCCTTATAAGACTATCAACCATTGGATTAGGGCCCTTCCTGATCCAGTGTCATCTTATTATAACTTGACTACATCTGTAATGACCCTATTTCTAAATAAGGTCATATTCACAGTGACCTTATCAGGGTTAGGACTTGAACACAGCTTTTTGGGGGACACAATTCTACCCACTACAAGTGGTATCTCTCAGCAATCCCAGCAGAAACCCAAGGTGGAAAAAGCCTATTTAGAAGAGATTGGTGGATGTGGCTTTTGCCTAATGGCATGAATCCCAGTGAGATTCACAGGATACTCGAAGTTTTAAAAAGAAACACTGTCAGCTTAAACTGAAAGGTGGAAAAATAGTACAAAATGAAAACAGGTCTCTGGGCCCTCAAATTTCTACCGGCAAGAAGCAAGCTAAGAAAGCTACGCAGCTACAAATATGAACTACTTTTAATGGAAAAGAAAGGATGACTAACAGGGTGGACTCCAGAGTCACAGAGAAGAACTCCTGGGCAGAGGTAGAAGTCCTAGTCAAGGAACTTCTGACATTTGTCTAGACAACTATCAGAATTGCTATCAACCAGCAACTTCTTTGTGCCATCATTTTCCCTTTTGGAACAGGAAATCTCTATACCTGTTCAGAATCACTGCCTGTCCATATCATTGTATGTTGGGTGTGTGATAGGTAGTTACCTGTCTCTTTAGTTTACAGGTCTTCACATCAAAAGGAAATGTACCTGAGGAACTATACCCAAGGAGCCACACCCACACTTGGACCTAGTTAAAAGGACAGCTACCTATATTTCAAGCTGATGCTATAGAAGAAGGAGACTTTTTTGATAGGTTTTAGGAGAAAGTGAGTGCATTTTGCACATAGAAGAAGTGTAAATAATTTGTGGCTAGAGGGCAAACTGTGGTGATTTTAAAATACATCCATAAATTCTTTAGAGGTGGAGCTAATTCTCTTCTCCTTGAATGTAGGCTAGACTTAGTGATTCACCTCTTACAGACAAAATGTAGCAGGAATGACAGTGTGTGACTTCCAAAATTAGGATATAAAAAAGATATTATGGGTTTTTTTCCTTCTTCCTCTATCATTCTCTTGGATCACTAACTCCAAGAGAAGCTAGCTGCCAAGTAATAGGGACATTCAAGGAGCCCTACGGAGAGGCCCAGATGGTGAGGAACTAAGGCCTCCTGCCAACAGTCATGTGAGTGAGCCATCTTGGAAGTGGATGTTCCAGGTCCAGTTAAGTGTTCAGTTGACTGTAGCCACAGCTGACATGTTGATTATAACCTCATAAAGCCCTTCACCAGAACCACCTAGCTAAACTGCTCCCAAATTCCTGATCCTCAAAAATACTGAGATAATAAATATTGTCATAAGCTGTTAAATTCTGGGGTAATGTGTTACACAGCAATAGGTAACTAATATACACCCACCTATTTGTCAGTGACAAGAAGAGCAAATTATCACATGCTTAAACTGACTAATAAGTAAATGGTAATAATCAAGTTTGAGAGATAGCCTAGTTCTTGAAGCTGTAAAAGTCAATCCTATATGAATGCTTGGAATTACGAGGGACAATTCACCAGCAGCTGATCAGCTGATGATTCCTCTTTCTTGGCTACTTACTCTCTGGAAGTCAGATGTTAGTCCCATCTGTTTTTGTAGCAGTAACAGAGACTGCTCAGGGTGGCCCCAATGCATAAGAGCTGTTGCTCGGAGAACAATAGTTGACAGAGCATTTACAATGAATTTTGTTTATTAAAAAAAAAAAAATATATTTTCTTGTTAAAGCTAAATGTCTGGGGAAGATGTGGAGGGAAGGAAGATAGTGTATACATTTAATTTTAGAAACTCACAGAAGAGAAAAATCAACCCACTGGGTCTGGAAGGGATAAAACCAGGTAATAGTCTTCACACAGTTTCCAGAGCTGTACCCTCTTTGGCTTTTCCTCGTACTTCCCTGGCTGTTTCTTCTCAGTCTCCTTTGCTTATTCTTCCTTATCTTCCAAACTTCTAACCATCGAGGGCCCAGGCCTCGATTGTCTGAGCTCTACTATTTCCTATCTTGACTTCTTTGACCACTTTATCCAGCTTTATATTTTTAAATACCATATATAGGCCACAACTTCCAAATTTTATCTCCAGCCAAGACCTCTGCCTACTCAACATTTCCACCTGTGTAACAAGCACCTCAAACTTATTATGTCCCAAACTGAATGAACTCTTAAATATTTTCCTCCAAACTTACTCCTCCTAATGTTCCCCATGTCAGTGGATGGTGGCTCCATTTTTCTTGTTTTCAGGCCAAAAACCTTGGTGTCTTTACTCGTCTTTCTGTTACACCCCACATCCAATCTGTCAGTAACTCCTATCATGGATATTGCCAAACTGCATCTGAAACCAAACCATTTTTCACTACTCTCACCCAAACCACTGGCATCTCTAGCTTATATTAATGCAATAGCCTCTTAAATGGTTTCTCTGCTGCGTCTTTGCCTCACACACCTTGCAGCCCCCCATTCTATTTTCAGCACAGCAGTTAGAGCAATCATTTCAAGATATAAATGACACCTAAACTCTCCACTGGAATAGAAGCTCATAATTGCCAACTAGGCTTCATATAATCTAATACCCACCTCCCCATTCCCACTCCCATCAACTTCTCCTACCATTCCCCTCACCTTCTCTGCCCTACATTGGTCTCTCCTTGTTTGTACATCCCTACACTTCCTTGGTGTCTATTCAGATACTTTCTCAATAAGACATTTGCTGACTATGTTCTTTTTGAAACTTCACTTCAACCATATTCCCTATCTCCCATCCCTGCTTTTCTTCCACCATAGCACTTACTACTGCTTAAAATTCTATTTATTTTGATCATCTTTCTCCATTAGTACTTAAGCTCCACAAGGGCAGTCATTCTTGACTATTTATTGACTATTGTATGCCCAACATCTGGCACATAGTAATACACAATGTCTGTTGAATAAATTAAGAGACCTCTTATGGGGCCAGGCAAAGAGGCTCACACCTGTAATCCCAGCACATTGGGAGGCCAAGATGGGAATACAAGACCAACCTGGACAATATAAGGAGACCCCATCTCTACAAAAAAAATTTAAAAATTAGCTGGGCCTAGTGCTGCACACCTGTGGTCCTAGATGCTTAGGAAACTGAGATGGGAGGATCACTTGAGCCCAGGAAAAAATCAATTAATTAAGAAACCTCCCCTAGATGGGCTCTGATATGGTTTGGCTGTGTCTCCACCCAAATCTCAACTTGAATTGTATCTCCCAGAATTCCCACATGCTGTGGGAGGGACCCAGGGGGAGGTAATTGAATCATGGAGGTCGATCTTTCCCATGCTATTCTCATGATAGTAAGTCTCATGAGATCTGATGGGTTTATCAGGGGTTTCTGCTTTTGCTTCTTCCTCATTTCTCTTGCCGCCGCCATGTAAGAAGTGCCTTTCACCTCCCACCATGATTCTGAGGCCTCCCCAGCCATGTGGAACTGTAAGTCCAATTAAAGCTCTTTTTCTTCCCAGTCTTGGGTATGTCTTTATCAGCAGCGTGAAAATGGACTAATACAGTAAATTGGTGCCAGGAGTGTGGCATTGCTGAAAAGATACCAAAAATGTGGAAGCGACTTTGGAACTAAGTAACAGGCAGAAGTTGGAACAGTTTGAAGGGCTCAGAAGAAGACAAGAAAATGTGGGAAAGTTTGGAACTTCCTAGAGACTTGTTCAATGGCTTTGCCCAAAATGCTAATAGTGATATGGACAATAAGGTCCAGGCTGAGGTGGTCTCAGATGGAGATAAGGAACTTGTTGGGAACTGGAGCAAACATGACTCTTGTTATGTTTTAGCAAAGAGACTGGCAGCATTTTGCCCCTGCCCTACAGATTTGTGGAACTTTGAACTTGAGAGAGATGATTCAGGATATCTGGCGGAAGAAATTTCTAAGCAGCAAGGCATTCAAGAGGTAACTTGGGTGCTGTTAACCAGTTTTATAAGGGAAGCAGAGCATAAAAATTTGGAAAATTTGCAGCCTGACTATGTGACAGAAAAGAAAAACCTATTTTTTGAGGGGAAATTCAAGCCAGCTGCAGAAATTTGCATAAGTAGCAAGGAGCCTAATGTTAATCCCCGAGACCACAGGCAAAATGTCTCCAGGCCCTGTCAGAGACCTTCACAGCAGCCCCTACCATCACAGGCCCAGAGACCCAAGAGGAAAAAGTGGTTTTGTGGGCTGGGCCCAGGGTCTCCATGCTGTGTGCAGCCTAGGGACTTGGTGCCCTGTGTCCCAGTTGCTCCAGCCATGGCTGAAAGGGGCCAACATAGAGCTTGGGTTGTGGCTTCAGAGAGTGCAAGCCCAAAGCCTTGGCAGCTTCCATGTGGTGCTGAGCCTGCGAGTGCACTGAAGACAAGAATTGAGGTTTGGGAACCTCCACCTAGATTTCAGAAGATGTATGGAAACACCTGGATGCCCAGGCAAAAGTTTGCTGCAGGGGTGGGGCCCTCATGGAGAACCTCTGCTAGGGCAGTGCGGAAGGAAAATGTGGGGTGGGAGCCCTCACACAGAGTCCCTACTGGGGAACTGCCTAGTGGAGCTGTGAGAAGTGGGCTACCATCTTCCAGATCCCAGAATGGTAGATCCACTGACAGCTTGCACCAATGCGCCTGGAAAAGCCACAGACGCTCAACACCAGCCAGTGAAAGCAGCCGGGAGGGAGGCCGGACCCCGCAAAGACAGGGGTGGAGCTGCCCAAGACCACAGAAACCCACCTTTTGCATCAGCATGACCTGGATGTGAGACTTGGACTCAAAGGAGATTATTTTGGAGCTTCAAAATTTGACTGCCCCACTGGGTTTCGGACATGCACGGGACCTGTAACCCCTTTGTTGTGGCCAATGTCTCCCATTTGGAATGGCCGTATTTACCAAATACCTGTACCTCCATTGTATCTAGGAAGTAACTAGCTTGCTTTTGATTTTACAGGCTCACAGGCAGAAGGGACTTGCCTTATCTCAGATGAGACTTTGGACTTTGGACTTTTGGATTAATGCCTAAATGAATTAAGACTTTGGGGGATGGCTGGGAATGCATGACTGGTTTTGAAATGTGAGAACATGAAATTTGGAGGGGCCAGGGGCAGAACAACATGGTTTGGCTGCTGCCATGTTAGAAGTGCCTTAGCCTCCCACCATGATTCTGAGGCCTTCTCAGCCATGTGGAACTGTTAAATCCAATTAAACCTCTTTTTCTTCCCAGTCTCAGGTATGTCTTTATCAGTAGTGTGAAAACAAACTAATACAGGCCCCAATCAAATGTATCTTGAAAGATACATACAATCTATTAAGATAAAAAACATTATAAAATATGTGTAGTATAATCAATTCAATTTCAATTATATAGATGTAATTATCATATACATGTATTTAAAAAGGTCTACAAGATTACACATCAAGGTGTAACTATGGCTATTTCTGGATAAGGTTGTCTTTTTATTCCATACCAAAACAAATTTTTTTTAATAAGAAAAAAAAAAGTTAACCAAAAAAAGTCAGTTCTCAAAATCTGAGATGTGATCAGTGGTCAGAAATCTATGGTCCAAGAACCTAGGGTTAACTTCAGAAGAACATATTCTCTAGGTGGGAAATCTTAAAACATATTCTTTACACAGCCATAAAAAAGAACGAAATCATGTCCTTTGCAGCAACATGGATATAGCTGGAGGTCATTAGCCTAAGCAACTTAACACAGAAAACAGAAATACCTCGTGTTCTCACTTATACATGGCAACTAAACATTGTGTACACAAGGACACAAAGTAAGGAATAATAAACACTGGAGATCACAAAAGGGGAGAGGGAGGGAGAATGGCAAAGGTTGAGAAACTACCTATAGGGACTATGTTCACTGCTTAGGCCATGGGATCATTAGAAGCCCAAACCCCAGCATCACACAATATACCCGTGTAATAAACCTGCTGTTCTGTGAGTTACCAGGAGAGCAAATTTTTAAAAATTAAAAAATAAAAACCAAATCTGTACATGTACCCCTGAATCCAAAATAAAAATAATAAATTTTTAAAAGAACGTATTATTTAGGTGGGACACCTTCTTAGAAGTAATGTACCCTACAAAGCAAATCAGAAACAGCTTACTGCTAAAATCAAAGAGGCTTCCTTTATACAGCCAGGAAGGAGACTAAACCACCAAGCTAAAATGTAACAAAAAAACAAAAGAGTAAAGCACAATAAAATAAAAATGGGGCTGGGCGCAGTGGCTCACGCCTATAATCCCAACATCTTGGGAGGCCGAAGCGGGCAGATCACTTGAGGTCAGGAGTTCGAGACCAGCCTGGCCAACATGGCAAAACCCCATCTCTACTAAAAATACAAAAAATTATCCAGGCATGGTGGCTCATGCCTGTAGTCCCAGCTACTTGCGAGGCTGAGGCAAGAGAACTGCTTGAACCTGGGAGGCAGAGGTTGCAGTGAGCCAAGATCACACCACTACACTGCAGCCTGGGTGACAGAGTGAGACTCCCTCTCAAAACAAAACAAAACAAAACAAAAACAACAAAATAAAATAAAGATGGGTTTTAATGTAGTAAGTGCAGACTAATAGGTGGTAATCTCTATTACTTGTCTGGAAAATATGAATGTGCTGGTGTTGACCTAACACAAAGGAAAAAACCTAACAAGCATTAATATTTTACCGTCCTAAAAAATTATTTGAAGTGAAATATGTGTAATTCCTTAGCATTTATCACAATCTGAATGGAATTTCTCTTAAAGATCATGCAATTTCCTTGCTGATTCTATATGTACCAAACAACCATCTGATTGCTTTTGATTTCTTGATACCTGAGAAATTCAAAGATAAGAGTATGCTAACAAACAAATGAGTTTTGTAGTCACTGAAACAGAATACCCTCAGTTATAAATTTATAAATTAATCTGCTGGCACAGGTCAGATGCACTTACAGTCAGATAAGATGAGCTAGTCTATTCAAGACCTAATTAACTATCATTCAAAAGCTGCAGATTAGAGGATAAAGCACATACTTTAGGGACACTGAATAAATATTTGCAGAATGAATGAACAATGTGAGAGTTCCCTGTCTTTGTGTTAGTAAAAAAGTTCTACTCATGCCAATGAAAAAGTCAAAGAAAATGGACCTCATTTCAGGGAAACTTATTAAGTTGGTGTGAGGAACACACTAATAATCCCACAAAGGCTAATCTCTGACATCTGATTTCTTAAATACAAAGTACTCTTTTTCTTGAAATGAGGTCTTGCTCTGTTGCCCAGGCTGGAGTACAGTGGCGCAGTCTCGGCTCACTGCAACCTCCACCTCCCAGGTTCAAGAGATTCTCCTACCTCAGCCTCCTGAGTAGCTGCGATAACAGGCAACCACCACCATGCCTGGTTAATTTTTGGATTTTTAATAGAGATGAGATTTCATCGTGTTGGCCAGGCTGGTCTGGAACTCCTGACCTCAAGTGATCCACCTGCCTCGGCCTCCTAAAGTGCTGATTACAGGTGTGAGCCACAGTGCCCGGCCATTAAATACAAAGTACTCTGTCTACAGTGAAACCCGTAGAATGAACAGGAATCTGAGATGTAGCCCATGGAAACCATAAGTGGAATGCCCATATGCTCCTTCTCAAAGCAAGAGGAGAAAACTGTTATCAGAAAGAAGCCATGCTAAAGTTCAATCAATTTTTTAAAATGTATAAAACATGAAATTGTACTTTCAAAACATACAGTGACATCGTAATGACAATTACTGTAAAGTAACAACCATATGGAACAATCTAGGCAGGCCTGCTAGGTGGGTATAGTAATAGGCCCCAAAGATATACTGTGTTTATTTATACTTGTATGAAAGAAAAGAGAAAAGAAACTGAATTAAAAACTTTCAAGTTCTATTTACTGATATACTGGTGCCTTGGAAAGAAAGTTTCTGAGAAAATTAGGGAAACGCTTAAATCTTTGGTTAAAAAATAAGTGAGAAGGCTACTTAATTTAAAATTTTTGACTTATACTAAATAGTTATACTAAAATTTTTTAGTATAAGTAAACAGTTAAAAATCTCACCAAATACAAATATTTTCATTTTTGCACTATCCTGGCTCCAAAATTTAACTGCCTTTATACTCTTAGACAATTTACCTAAACTCTCTGTGCCTCAGTTTCTCCAGTAAAATGGAGATATTCACAATACCTTCTTCACAGGGTTATAGTGAGGATTAAACAAATGAATACCTGTAAAGCATTTAGACTAGTTTCTGGCACATACTCTTAGCTATTATTACTACTAATTCCTATGTTTTTTATACTTTTTAGAGACATAATTACAATTATCCACTTATTCAAAACAAACATGTTTAGTAGCCACTATAAAACCGATACTGTACTAGAAGCTGAGAATACAGAGATAAATAAAATACTACCCTATACTATCAACCTCAGAAGTAACTGAAAAGACTGTAATAGATCTAGTTCCCAAAAAGATACCAGGTCCAGATGGAATTACAGGTAACTTGCATTAAACCTTTAAATAATAGGTAATTCCTGTGTTATGTAAACTATTTCCAAGCATAAGAATACAGCAAGTTTTCCCAGTTCCTTTTATGAAACTAATCCTGACACCAAAACTTGATAAAGAGACTCACCCTCTTTTGAATAAATGTAAAAATCCTTAAAAAAAAAAAAAAAGATAAGGAACAAATCAACTCCAATAACGTGTTAAGAGACTGCAGCCTGGGCAACCTAGTCTCTACCAAAAATTGAAAAATTAGCCAGGTGTGGTGGCACGTGCTTGTAGTCCTGCCTAGTTCATAGGCTGAAGTGGGAGGATTGCTTGAGCCCACCGAGTTTGAGGTTGTAGTGAAACATGATCTTGCTGCTGCATTCTAGCCTGGGAAACAAAGTGAGACCCTGTTTCCCCAACCCCCGACCCCTAAAAAAGAGAGATTAGCGCTCCTTGACAAAGCAGCTTGAATAAAAACACTAGAAAACATTAGAAAACCTACTTGTTAATAAAAATGCATTAACTGTTTAAGGGAGAAAAACTCTAAGGTCATTTTGATAGGACTGCAAAGGGCATGTGACAAAATCATTAGTCATTCTTAATTAAAAGCCCCT
Source organism: Pongo pygmaeus (assembly GCF_028885625.2). Taxonomy (NCBI): domain Eukaryota; kingdom Metazoa; phylum Chordata; class Mammalia; order Primates; family Hominidae; genus Pongo; species Pongo pygmaeus. Next base: position 108,930,217 of record NC_072373.2, on the reverse strand, counting down.
AATAAATTATGAATAAAATTAAACTTTCTTAGTGTGATAGTGCATATATTAGGAACCAAGAGCAAACAAGTTTAACAAAGAAACACTAATTCATTCTCACTGAAGTCAGGAAAAAGACAAGGATGCCTATATTAAACAACTTTGTTTTGGTAATATAGTCAATATAACAGATAAGAAAAATAAGAGGCATAAACATTGGAAAGAAACACAATATTTGAGGATGATATGAGTGCTAACTAGAAAACTAAAGAGAATAAAATGAAAAACCATTATAGTTAATAAGAGAATTCAATTAAGTAACAAGATGAAGGGTAACAAAAAGCTTGCCAGCAATAATCAGTTAAAAAGTTAAATCAAACTATGAAACTTGACTGAATGATGAAAAAGTGTCCTGTATCTTCTACTCAATTGGCTGTGAACCTAAAACTGCTCTAAAAAATAAAGTCTATTTTAAAAAAGAAAGAAGAAGAAAGGGAGGAGACAAAGGAAGAAGGAAAAAGAAGGAAGAGGAAGAAAAGAGGAGGAGGAAGAAGATGGGAAGAGAGAAGGAGAAATAAGAAAGAAAAGGGAGGAAGAAAAAGGAAGGAGGAAAAAGAAAGGAAGGAGGAGGAAGAAGAGGAAGAATGAGGAAGAAAGACTGAAAGAGGAAGGAGGAAGAAGGAGGAAGAAGGAAGAGGAAGACAGAGGAAGAAGAAAAAAGAACCAAATAAACTGAGACCATGAGCCATGGGCCTGAGAAGTTTCAATATTACTAAAAAGTACCAGCTGGGAGCAGTGGCTCACACCTGTAATCCCAGCACTTTGGGAGGCCGAGGCAGGCAGATCACCTGAGGTCAAGAGTTCGAGACCAGCCTGGCCAACATGAGGAAACACTGTCTCTATTAAAAATACAAAAATTATCCGGGTGTGGTGGCGGACGCCTCTAATCCCAGCTACTTGGGAGGATGAGGCAGGAAGAATTGCTTGAATCGGGAGGCAGAGGTTGCACTGAGCCGAGATTGCACCACTGCACTCCAGCCTGGGCGACAGAGCGAGACTTTGTCACAAAACAAAACAAAACAAAACAAAAGTACCACCTGTCCCCAAATTAATATATAAATTCAATGCACTTTCAATCAAAATCCTAATGGGATGGGAAAAGGGGCAGAGATTGAAAAACTGCATCTAAAATCCATTTGGAAGGGTAAACACAAGCGAAGCATTAATAAACTTTTGGTTCCTCAGCAAGCAAACTAAGAATTTTTTTTTTTTTTAAAGAAAAGAACAATAATGAGGGGCACCTTCTCTACCAGTTTTCAAATCATAGTATAAAATCATAGTGAGTACACCAGGATGGTACATGAAAAGAAAACAAAAATAAAGACCTACAGCACATAATAGAGAATCCAGAAAGAGAAAGGTAAGTATGAAAATGTATACATAATAAAGGTGACATTTCAAATCAGATATGCTATATATTACGCTGTAAATAATTGGATATGCATATGGGGGGGAATTAGATCTTTAACTCAAAAATACACAAAAATACTCCCCACCCACCAGAGATTTGGGCATAATGCCCAATCAGGGCCAGAAACCTTCCACAAAAGTCGATGGATGGGCAAGCCTGTAATCTCAGCACTTTGGGAGGCCATGGGTGGATTACTTGAGGTCAGGAGTTCAAGACCAGCCTAGCCAACATGGTGAAACCCCAACTCTATTAAAAATACAAAAAAATTAGCTAGGCATGGTGGCATGTGCCTGTAATTCCAGCTACTCAGGAGGCTGAGGCACAAGAATCACTTGGACCTGGGAGGGAGAGGTTGCAGTGAGCTGAGACCACACCACTGTACTCCAGCCTGGGCAACAGAGCAAGGCTCTGTCTCAAAAAAAAAAAAAAAAAAAAGTTGACAGATGGACATATCCTCTGGGATGAATCCTCCATAATTCTTGTAAACTTGGAGCCACCACTGGCTATCTTTCATTTTACAAAGGGAGAGCCAACGTGATAACACAGGAAAGCAGATTTGAGAGAGAAAGAATGACAGACAGATGAACATAACATATTGACTGACCATCTAGATCCACCTATAGACTTCTAATTTACATCAGTGCTTCTCAATGTCACTCCTAGGGAGTGATTTAGAAATCTGAGGGGGCAGTTTTGCTAGTCACAATAAATGGTAGGTACCATTCACATTTACTAAGCAGGAAAAATGAGTGCTAGCTACCCTGCAATAAACAGAAGGACAGCCAGGCCCAACAAAGAACTGTCCTCCAACATGCATACTCTGAACATTCTGCCTGGACATTCATTTGGTGAAAAACTGCCTATAATTAACTGAGACTAAATCCAGCTCCATTCCACACATAAACACAAATTACTTTCCATTTGGTTTTAATATATACTGAATTTTCCAGGAATATAACTATTGTGAAAACTGAGGGAAGTTTATGCTTCCCCACAAACCCCAGAAATTTCCTAAGAGTTCTTCACCATTTTGAAAAATCATAACATTGTACCAACAATGCTTGTGGCAGATGAACTGTAAATATAATCCTCTTGCACTGTCTGCATTTGTAGCTATCATCTTAATGATTCTATATAAAGAAGCAAGCACCTACTTTTTCATTTTGTCGCCCAGAATAGTTATGGCTAGGCATTTACACATTAAAATACATACATTCATATATTATTTTTGTTTCTCCTTTATATTAATTGAAGAACAGTATATATATGCATATGTGTTTTTATTATGTTTTATAGCTTATCAATGAATTTCTAAATCAGGATAGTAGAGGGCATTACAAGATAATTGTTATAAAAGGGAAATGCTGGGTCTGATATAGCTAACAACGATTTGAGTTATGTGAACCAATACATTCTAGTTTTTTGGGTTTTTTTGAGACAGAGTTGTGCTCTGTAACCCAGGTTGGAGTGCAGTGGCGCAATCTTGGCTCACTACAACCTCCGCCTCCCAGGTTCAAGCGATTCTCCTGCCTTAGCCTCCCAAGTAGCTGGGATTGCAGGCACGTGCCACCATGCCCAGCTAATTTTTTTTATTTTTTGTAGAGATGGGTTTTTGCCGTGTTGGCCAGGCTGGTCTCGAACTGGCCTGGAGTGATCCACCCACCTCGGCCTCCCAAAGTGCTGGGATTACAGGCATAAGCCACCGCGCCTGGCTGGTTAGTTTTTTCCTAAGTTATATTAAATTGAATTTCTATCACTTGTAACCAAAAAGAGTTCTAACATAACCACAAAAAGCATTAAAGAAAATATAGAAATTAATTTTTTAATCTTGGAGTAAGAAGAGCCTTTTTGTTTTGTTTTGTTTTTGTTTTGAGACAAGACAAGGACTCACTTTCTGTTGCCCAGGCTGGAGTGCAGTGGTGCAATCACTGCTCAGTGCAGCCACAACCTCCCAGGCTTAAGCGATCCTCCCTCTCATCCTCCAGAGTAGCTAGGACTATAGGCACATGCCACCATGCTCAGCTGATTTTTCATTTTTTGTAAAGATGAGGTCTTGCCATGTTGCCCAGGGTGATCTTAAATTCCTGGGCTCAAGTGATCCTCCCAGAAATTTGAGACCAGCCTGGGCAACATAGTGAGACCCCATCTCTACAAAAAAATTTAAAAATTGGCCAAGCGTTACAGGCATGGTGGTACATGCCTGTAATCCCAGCTACTTGGGAGGCTAAGGCAGGAGGATTGTGTGAGCCCAGAATTTCGAGGCTCAGTGAGCTATGATCATGCCACTCTACTCCAGCCTGGGCAACAGAGCAAGACTCTATTGCAAAATAAATAAATAAAGAAGAAGAAGAAAAAAAAGTAATTTCAAGGCAGAAGAAAAAAGATTAAAAGGGTTGAATTCAGTGAACTAGATCTATTCAATAAGGATTTTAAAGTATCCACTGGGTCTGCAATTATTAATAGAAGGTCACCAGGGATTTTAGTGAAAGGAGGGCCAGACTACAGTAGGTAGAAGACTAATGAAAGATAAAAAAGTAAACACAAACAACTCTTAAGAAATTTTATTGAAAAGAAAAGGAAAAAGATTACTAGGCAGTAAATGGAACAGTAATTCTCAATTCTGGCTACAATAAGAATAACTTTAGGAGCTTTTAAAAATTACCAATGCCTGGTTTCACAGACTAATAAAATCACAGTCCCTGGGGATGGAGTCCAGGTACCAGTTTAAAAGATACCCTCAGTGACAATAATGTACAGCCAGGATTGAAAAATACAGAGCTAAAGAGTAAAACGGTGGCCAAGGGGCATTAACTGGGAAAGAAAGCAGGAAGAGGAAGATGGATAATACAAAATCCCAGATGAAACAGCTAGAGAATGGGTCAGAACACGGGCTGATAGACTTGCCTTGAAAAAAACAAAGAACACCTCACCTCAGGAGGCTGGAAGGAGAAATGAAAGTTGATATAGAGAAGCTGGGCACAGGGATTTGGGGAGTTCATGCCCAAGGCCCCAATTTTCATAAAGGAGAATATAAATCAGCTTCTGAGGATCAGCTATTGGATAGAAAATTTGAAGAATGAAATTTAGTGAAAATTCAAAATATCTGTTGAGGGAATGCAAAACAAAAGCCTAATCAAAAGCATGAAATCTAGTGGAGATTAAATGCACCTTACTATCTGCAGGGGCATGATTGGGCACATTTATGTGACTTTTCTAAAGCAGTACTGAACCATCCCCTAATAAAGGAGCAAGGAAAAGTGAATCACAGCACTGCTCCAAAATTGGCCATTTAATGGGTGTAATGGAGGGGGAAAAAAAAAAGGTGCATAGGAGGTAAAAGTTTAGATGAACTGTAGTTCAGAAACTCAATAATGGGATCTCAAATCTCAAACAGGTAAAGAAGGGAAAGTAATCTATACACAGTTTAACTGGCACAGGATATAGCAGCTTTAACTCTGGGTGCCATAAGCTATTAAAACAATGTAAGATTTTACTGATTTTTGTCCTAGACAATCTCATTAAATCAGATTTCCCATATCCTGTATTTGTTCTATGAAGCGATGTCTGCAACTAACTTTGAAATGCACAAAACATAAGATAAACTAATGGAGAGATAGATGGATAGATATGTAATAAAGCAAGTATAGTAAAATGTTAATAAAGCCTAGAAGGTGTGTGTTGGGGGAGAGGGGGAGTGTAGGCTCTAGAACAGCACTGTTCAATAGAACTAAGATAATGGAAATTTTCTATAATATGTTCTGTCAAATATGATAAGTATTAGCTACATGTGGCCAATGAGCACTCAAAATACAGCTATTTGGGATTGAGGTACTTTGAATTTTGAGTTTTATTAACTTTTGGTTATCTTAAATGTAAACATATAGCTACATGTGGCTAGTAGCTACCATATGAGACAATGTCGCACTATATTCATATAGCCCTAGATTCAAGTCTTAGATCCACCAATGGCTGTTACTTTATTTCTCTGAGACTCAAGTTAATTATTTTATAAAATGAAAACAGCAATAGCACCTATTACTTCAGATAAAGCATGAAGCACAGTCCTCTGAATATGGTAAACACTTAAAATTAACGTTTATTATTCCAACTAAATGAGATACATGAGCAAAACCATCTATTTGACTCATCATTGTGTTCCTAGTGTCTAGTACAGTGCCCCATACAAAAGACACTCAACAAACATTTATTACATGAATGTTTTTACAGTCACAAGACTTCATATTTATCCTATTAAATTTTTTTCCTTTCTTTACAAAAAGCAGATACTTGATTAAATTTCATGTTAAGTCCATTGTTCCAATCTGTTGAAATATTTAATCCTAATGCCTAATATATTTGATACCCTTTTGAAATTTTGATAAATATACTGCTATAGTTTGAATATGCCCTCCTCAAAAATTCATGTGTTGGAAACTTAATCCCCAGTGGAGCAGTGTTGAAAGATGGAGACTTTAAGAGATGACTCTCCCGTGAGTGGATTAAATGCCTTTATCCTGGAAGTGGATTAGTTATTGTTGAGTGAGTTCCTAATAAAAGGATGAGTTTGGCACCTTTCTTTCTTGCTCATGTATGCTCTCTTGCCCTTCTGCCTTCCAACATGGAATGACACAGCAAGAAGGCCCTCACCAGATGTGGATCCCTCAACCATGGACTTCCCAGCCTCCAGAAATATAAGAAATGAATCTCTGTTCTTTATAAATCACCCAGTCTCAGGTATTCTGCTATAGCTACACAAAATGGACCGAGACACATATCATCTATAAATTAATCTAAGACATTAATAAAAATGTTAATCACAGACATAACATTTCTCACTCTCTGATTTATCATCGGGTAAGTACTAACATTCAATTTAGCTTCACTTTCATCCTTTCTACATATGTCCATCTTGTCCACAAAGGTAATAAGTATGAGACCCTTATAAAGATTAGATTATACCAATTTGTCCTTCATTGAAACTACCTTAAATAGAACTTAAAATACAACAACTCACCCTTCAATAGCTGGAGATCTGTCAGGACGAGAACTTCCTCGAGATCTGTATCTCCGACCCAATGGCAACCGTGGAGGTCTTGCTCCCCAGAAGTCAGTGTGAGTCTGGTGACCCCTTTCATTGGCTCTATTATCTTGGTCCAGTGGATTGCTACTTAGAAATGGTCTAAAATCTTGAAAAAACATCGTGTGATCCAAATGGCCCCAAAGCTAGTAAAGACCAGAAATAAGTCACATGTTAGAAAAATCAATCAATAAACAGCTGGATTGTTTACAGTTTTTTATATTACAAATGGCCACTGTGAATATTACTGTATGTCTTCTTCTGCAGAGGTACCAGAGTTTCTATATTTTTGGTCTGTAAAACTATTACATGATCTATACATCTTCAACTTTACTGGGTAATGACAAATTGTTTTCCAAACTGGTTGTAGCAATTTAAACACCCACCAAGTGTTTAAGAGTTTCTACTGTGCCACATCCTGGCAAGCACTTGATATCACAGGACTTTTTTTAAAAAAAGTTTTTAACAACTGGTGAACAGAAAATGATTTTCCATTGTGGGGTTTTTGGTTTTGCTGTGTAAGAAAAATTACAAATGTTTAATTAAAATGCGTATGTTTCCGTCCTATGCCAAAAAGAAAATTTAATAGATCTGTGGTGAGCCTGAAGACTCCTTTTAGCGTTTCTTACAGGGCAGGTCTATTAATAATGAAGCCCCCTCAGCTATTTATCTGGGTATGTCATGATTTCTTCTTAATTCCTGAAGGACAGGTTTGCCAGATTTAGAATTCTTGGTTGGCAGGTCTGTCTTTCATCACTTTAAATATGTCATCCCACTGCCTTCTAGCCTCCATGGTTTCCACTAAGAAATCAACAGAAATTCATCTTATTTAAGATCCCTTATATGTTACAAGTTGCTTCTCTCTTGCTGCTTCCAAGATTCTCTTTTTATCTCTGGCTTCGGAAATTTTAATTATAATGCGTCTTGTATGGATGTCTTTGAGTTTATCCTTCTTGGGTGTTAGCTGAGCTTCTTGGATGTGTATGTTCATGTCTTATCAAATTTGAAATGGTTTTGGCAATTATTTCTTAAACATGTTTTCTGCACCTTTCTCCCACTCCTTACCATGATACATATGTTGGTATCCCACACATCTCCTGGACTCTGTTCATTTTTCTTCAATCTTTTAAATGTGTGCTCTTCAAACTATATAATTTCAGTGGACCTATCTTCAAGTTTGCTGATTCTTCTGTCTGCTCATATCTTTTGTTGAGCTCCCCTAGTGAATTTTCATCTCAATTATTGTAACCTTCAGCTCCAAAATTTCTCTTTGCCTACTTTTAAAAATTTCTCTTTATTGATATTCTCTATTTGTTGAGACATTATTATCTTGAATTCCTTTAGTTCTTTCTCCATGGTGTCCTTTAGCTCTTTGAGTATACTTAAGATAGCTGATTTAAAGTTTTTGTCTAGTAATTCTAGTATTAGTGCTTCCTCGGGGTAGTTTCTGTTCATTTCTTTTTTCTTGTGAATGAAGCATATTTTCTAGATTCTTCACATGCTTCGTAATTTTTTTTTAAAAAACTGAACATTTATAATGTGTAAAAAATAAAACAAAAACAAAAAGAGATGGATGCAGTGGTGTGTGCCTGTAATTCCAGCTACTCAGGAAGCTGAAGTGGAAGGATCGCTTGAGCCAACGAGTTCAAGATTAGCCTGAGCAACACAGCAAGACCACATTTCAAAACAAATAAACCAAAAAGAAACAAAAAAAGAAAAAGAAAAGTAAAATGCTCGCCAGGTCTCTGCTGATTAGCTGTTGAGGCACTCCTTCAAAACTTAGCCAGGGCCTTTATAAATCTACCTGAATATTCACTTCCTGTTTGTGTTGAACCTAAAGACAAGCCAGAGGTGAAAGCTAATGGCCTTCTCAGGTCTTTTCTGAGCACGCATACTGCCCTGAGCTGTGCACTTGGCTTTCTAGTTTCTCATCCACAATAGCTTTTCAAAGCTCCTATTCCTCCACAAAAACTCACTCTACAGCTTTTCCTCTCAGGCTTTCAATATCTTATTGTTTGCCCTGTTTTTTTTGTTTTTTGTTTTTTTTGTTTTTGTTTTTTTTGTTTATTTTTTGCTCCTGGTGGCAGTCCTTTGGGGAAAGGACAAAACAGAACACACAATCCCTTAGGAGGAAGAGTGTCCACTCTCTGGAATCAGGCACCAGCATGGGGAACACAGGCTGTCATCTTCAAGATTGCAGCCATACCAGGAAGGGAGGTGAGGCTAGGGTAAGCTAAAATGCCACAAAGATCTCTTATCTTGTTTCAGTGCCCTTTCTTCTGGCGAAGTATTTGCTTGGCTGCTGTAAACCTTTGATTACCTTTCCAGAGTTTTGATAAGCTAAATTCTGACTTTTCTGTCAAGGTGTTTGGTGTTTCTGCACAGGGATGACCCCCAGAACTCCTACTCTACCATTTTCGCCGACATCACCCTGTCATTGTGGTTTTAGTTTGCTTTCCCTGATACGAATATACCAATAAGGCTAAACATCTTGTCATGTAATATTTACCAGCCATTCATATGTCTTCTCTTTCCCCCGACTTTTTTTTTTGGTGTTTTAGAAATCCAGACATTTCTTTCTTTTTCTTTTTTTCCTTTTTGAGATGGAGTCTTGCTCTGTCGCCCAGGCTGGGGTACAGTGGCACGATCTCGGGTCACTGCAACCTCCACCTCCTGGGTTCAAGCCATTCTCCTGCCTCAGCCTCTCGAGAAGCTGGGATTACTGGCATGTGATACCACGCCCGGCTAATTTTTTATATTTTCAGTAGAGATGGGGTTTCACCATGTTGGCCAGGCTGGTCTTGAACTCCTGACCTCAAGTGATCTGCCCACCTCGGCCTCCCAAAGTGCTGGGATTACAGGCGTGAGCCATGGCGCCCAGCCACATTTATTTCTTAAATTTAAAACTTCTTCTTGTTAAATCACACTGAGTTTACTTTTTCAGTACTCATCAGTTGTTTCAACTAAATCAGTTTTAAATCTCTATTCTTTCTCTTTTATGTCTTGTCTTGCTTCATGTCTTTTGTCCATTTTCTTATTGAACTGACTTTCTAATTGCCTTAGCATCTTTTTTAAAATTCTGTATTTTAATAGTTAATTCCTGGTAACAGAAATGCAACTGATTTTTGTATATTGACCTTAGTATACAGAAAATTTGCTGAACTCTTAATAATTCTAATAATTTGTGTACACAGAAAATCCAAAAACAGGCTGGGCACAGTGGCTTATGCCTGTAATCCTAGTACTTTGGGAGGCCAAGGCAGGAGGATAGCTTGAGCCCAGGAGGTCAAGACCAGTCTACAAAAAATTTAAACATTAGCTAAGTGTGGTAGCATGCACCTGATGTTCCAGCTACTCAGGAGGCTGAGTGGGGAGGATCACTTGAACCCAGGATCTTGAGCTCAAGCTCATGAGGTCGAGGTTACAGTGAGCTATACAGAACCCTAATTATATGCTATGTTTTTTCCTATACATACATACCTTTGGTAAAGTTTAACTTATAACTTAATTTATAACTTAGACATAGTAAGAAATTAACAACAACTAATAATAAAATAGAACAGTTATAACAATATATAATAATAAAAGTTTTGTGAATGTGGTCTTTTTTTTTTTGAGACAAGGTCTCAACTCTGTCGCTCAGGCTGGAGTGCAATGGCGTGATCACGGTTCACTGCAGCCTCAATCTCCTAGGCTCAAGTGATCCTCCCACCTCAATCCCCCAAGTAGCTAGGACTACAGGGACGTACCATCACACTCAGCTAATTAAAAAAATTTCTTTTTAGAGATGAGGTCTAATTTTGTGGCTGGTCTCAAACATCTGGCTTAAAGTAATCCTCCTGCCTCGGCCTCCCAAAGTACTGGGATTGAACCATGAGCCTCTGTGCCCCACTTTAAAATATCTTATTGTAGCCAGGCGTGGTAGCTCAAGCCTATAATCCCAGCACTTTGAGAGGCTAAGGCGGAGGGGGGATCACTGAGGCCAGGAGTTCGAGACCAGCCTGGCCAACATGGTGAAACCTTGTCTCTACTAAAAAAATAAAAAAATTAGCCGGGCATGGTGGCATACGCCTATAGTCCCAGCTACTCAGGATGCTGAGGCATGAGAATCACTCAAACCCAGGAGGCGAACCCAGGAGGCGGAGGTTGCAGTGAACCGAGATCACTCCATGGCACTTCAGCCTGGGCAACAGAGCAAGACCCTGTCTCAAAAAAATAAAAATAAAAATAAATAAAATAAAATATCTTGTTGTAGTACACTCACATGTTTTCAGGCCATGGTTGACCACAGGGTAAGGGGGGGACTACTGTACCAATTTAGACTCCTACCAGAGTATAAAAGCTTACATTTACCCCTACTCTGACCAACATTTTTTTTTTTTTTTTTTTTTTGAGAAGGAGTCTCGCTCTGTCACCCAGGCTGGAGTGCAGAGGCACCATCCTGGCTCACTGAATACTCCGCCTCCCAGGTTCAAGCCATTCTGCTGCCTCAGCCTCCAGAGTAGCTGGGATTACAGGTGTCTGCCACCATGCCCAACTAATTTTTGTATTTTCAGTAGAGATGGGGTTTCACCATGTTGGCCAGACTGGTCTTGAACTCCTGACCTCAGGAGATCCACCTGCCTTGGCCTCCCAGAATGCTGCAATTACAGGCATGAGCCACTGCACCCAGCCTGACCAACATTTTCTAAGTTTTAAAAATTCTAATATATAAGCTGAAGAACAAAAAGTAATATGCAGACTAAAAACATCAATTAGATTTCTCGGCCAGGCACAGTGGCTCACATCTGTAATCCCAGCACTTTGGGAGGCTGAGGAGGGTGGATCACCTGAAGTGAGGAGTTCAAGACCAGCCTAGCACGGTGAAACCCCGTCTCTACTAAAAATACAAAAAGTTAGCTGGGCGTGGTGGAGATGCCTGTAATCCCAGCTACTTGGGAAGATGAGGCAGGAGAATTGCTTGAACCCAGGAGACAGAGGTTGCAGTGAGCTAAGATCGCACCATTGCACTCCAGCCTGGGCAACAAGAGTGAAACTCTGTTTCCAAACAAAAAGATTTCTCTAAATACTGGTGACGTAAAATACCTTTTCATTTTAACTGCCATTTGCGCTTCTTATCAAATCTGCCTTATTTCCCTTTACTTTCTAGTTATAGTCTTCATCTATTAGAGATCACTGGTTTCTAGTCTGAAAAATGGTCTAGAACACAAGAATTCTCTTGACCCAAAATTCCAAAGTAAACGTGACATTTAAAAACCTAAAACTATACTTGTCTTCAACAAGTGAAAAAGTACGAGCAGACTCCTCCATGTTCTCAATCATCGATCTCACTAAGGTGAATTATAAGAAGAAATCTATGATTCCCTTACTATATACAATTCCACAACATTTGCTCACAGAAAACAACTCTCAAAGTAACCATTAGTTTCATTATAATATAAAAATGAAATATTTAAAACCTTGACTGGAAGAAAAATCAAGCACCAAGTTCATAATAATCTGCTTTGATACTAACATACTTTAGATGACTATAAATTGTTACCACACCTAATAATATATAAAATTTCTAAAGGATCCATGCTTAAAAACAGCTTCAACATCAGCATGAGGCATTTTTCTACTAGTATACAAAGTGCAAATTAATAGTAACAGTCAATGTGTTTGTGGCCTATTTTAATCTCAAAATAATAGTGTACCCTGACCAAAGAACACGGGATAGAAAAGCACACCTCACAAATTTATACCAAATCAGCACTAAGGATAAAAATAGCTTCAGGTCATTTGTCTCTGAGTAGACTCAGATAAGCATAAAAGAAAGAAAAAATAGCTCATACAACAAAACTGGGTATTCAGGACACAGCTTACATAAGTAAAAACTAATAGGGAACACTATCATAGAGTTTTGCTAAAACAGTCTAAAGAATCACAGAGACAGTTTGACAAGTTTTGCCTTGAAAAACTGAAAACATTACTCTGAATATAAGTACAACGACAATATTTCTGAAAATATTTGGGGTGAACTATTTACACATTCAAAATAAAAAACAGGATGGACAATATCTTCCATTTAGCAGAACTTGCTCTACACTAACCATGATCACATCAGCACTTCTTAAAATATTATGGTCTGTTCCTCAATGAGTTAAATAGTTACCATATGACCCAGCAATTTCACTCCTAGTTACATAACCAAGAAAATTAAAAACATATGATCACACAAAAACTTGTACAAAAATATTTACAGCAGCATTATTATTCATAACAGGCAAAAAGGGTAAACAACCTAAATGTCCATCAACTGATGAAGAATAAATAAAATGCGGAATATCCATACAATGTAGTACTATGCAGCCATAAAAATGAATGAAGTACTGATACATGCTACAGCATGGATGAACCTTGAAAACAGTATTCTAAGTAGAAAAGAGTCAGTCACAAAGGTTCACATATTGCATGATTTAATTTATAACAAATATCCTATATAGGCAAATCCATAGAGACAGAAAATAGATTAGTGGTTGCCTAGGGCTGAGAGAACTGTGGAGAAATATGTAGTGACTACTAATGTGTATGGGGATTCTTTTGGGGATGATGAAAAAGTTCTAAATCAGTGGTAATGGTTGTACAACTCTGTGAATATACTAAAACCACTTAGCTGTACACTTTAACAGAGTGAATTACACAGTATATGAATTATATCTCAAAAAATAATATTAGAGTCTATAAAGATGAGTCAATTAAGGGTAAATAATTTTATAATTATTAACCTTAGAAATGTAATCTCGAAAAAGTTCACAGGCGATTTTGTGAAAACATTAAAGCAAAGTAAGGAAGATACTCACCACCCCGAAATGTTTCGTGTGCCTTTGTAATCCTTCCCTCCTGCCCCTTCCCATCCCCAAGCAACCCCTGATCTTTCTGTGGTTTGCATTTTCTAGAATTTTATGTAAAGGGCATCATATTGTATGTACTCTTCAACAGAGGAATGATGTAGATGATTAGTGAAGAGCAAAGTCTAATCTCTAATGATTTCGCATTTCTCCAGCAAGTGGAGTTCATGTATTAGGAAGTTGCACAAATGCAAAATAAGTTGTTCTGATTATGTGTGCCTGCTTTGCAGCCTCTAATTCTCAGGTAGGTCATCCTGTATAAACTTAGGATGTCCATTTGGCCACAGTTCAACTTTGTGTTCCAATTCAGCTGAATAAAAATTAAATTTTTATATCCATCTGTCTGGTGTTCTATGTTTTATTTCTCAGTATGTTCTAGACTCAGGCAGAGGAAGTATGATCAACAATCAACCATCATATATAACTAGACATGCCTAACACAAGATAATAGTGTAATAAATATAATGTAGCCATTAAAGAATATGAAGTCCTAGATTTTTTTTTTTTTTTTTTGGAGACAGGGTCTCACTCTGACACCTAGGCTGGGGTGCAGTGGCACGATCTCAGCTCACTGCAACCTCTGCCTCCCAGGCTCAAGAGATTCTCCCACCTCCACTTCTCGAGTAGCTGGGACTACAGGCATATGCCACTACACCTGGCTAACTTTTTATTTTTATTTTTTTAGAGACAGGGTTTTACCGCGTTGCCCAGGCTGGTCTTGAACTCCTGGGCTCAAACAATCCGCCTGCCTCCGCCCTCCCAAAGTGCTAGGATTACAGGCGTGAGCCACCACATCCAGCTATAATTCTAATAACTATAGAGAGACAAGTAAAAGGTTTATGACATAATACCAAGTAAATTTTTCGAGGCAGAAATACAATATACTCTTATGACAGCAACTCTAAACAGTTATGAGGTATGCACATGAGAAATGAGAAGTATTTTGCTAAAAAATGCATAAAGCTATAATCAAGTAATGAGAATATGGGATATTTCTCTTTTATTTATTTATTTATTTATTTATTTATTTATTTGATACAGAGTCTCGCTCTGTTGCTCAGGCTAGAGTGCAGTGGCACTATCTCAGCCCACTGCAACCTCCGCCTCCCGGGTTCAAGCAATTCTCCTGCCTCAGCCTCCCAAATAGCTGGGATTACAGGCGCCCGCCACCACACCCGGCTAATTTTTGTATTTTTAGTAAAGACAGGGTTTCATCACATTGGACAGGCTGGTCTGGAACTCCTGACCTCAAGTGATCTGCATGCCCAGCCGATATTTCTCATTTTTAAAAAAGCTTAGGCCCAGGCACGGTGGCTCACGCCTGTAATCCCAGCACTCTGGGAGGCCAGGACGAGAGGATGCCCTAAGGTCAGGAGTTCTAGACCAGCCTGGCCAACGTGGTAAAACCCCATCTCTACTAAAAATACAAAAATTAGCCAGGTTTGGTGGCGGGAGCCTGTAATCCAAGCTACTCGGGAAGCTGAGGTGAGAGAATCACTCGAACCCAGGAGGCAGAGGTTGCAGTAAGCCGAGATCGTGCCACTGCACGCCAGCCTGGGCAACAGAGTGAGACTCCATCTCAAAAAAACAAACAAAAAAAAGCTTAAGGTTGTTATTTTTCAGTAACTATGCCTTAGGACAAAATCTGAAAGGAAATGTACGGAAAAGGGAGCTCTTAGAATAGTGAAACTCGGCCGGGCGCGGTGGCCCACGCCTATAATCCCAGCACTTTGGGAGACCAAGGCGGGCGGATCACGAGGTCAGGAGATCGAGACCATCCTGGCTAACACGGTGAAACCCTGTCTCTACTAAAAATACAAAAAATTAGCCAGGCGTGGTGGCACGCGCCTGTGGTCCCAGCTACTCAGGAGTCTGAGGCAGGATAATCGCTTGAACCCAGAAGGCAGAGGTTGCAGTGAGCCGAGATTACGCCACTGCACTCCAGCCTGGGCAACAGAGTGAGACCCCATCTGAAAAAAAAAAAAAAAATAGTGAAACTCAAGATACATATTTTTAAATTTTTTACTGCCACTATAATGCTGCTTATGTAACAAAAACAAATTTTATTTAAATACATATAAATCAGACAGCTCAGAGCACCCTGCCCTCTTGTGCATATCTGAGAGCTCTTTTTTCCAGAAAGCCATATATCTTATTTTCTCCTAATCTGAGGCAGCAGCCAGAGCCACTCTTGCACTGAAGCAATCCATTCAGGTAAGCTGAGACTCTAAGATCGGATGACCCACTGGCACCAGGTCACGGGCAGAAGTTTGCAAGTAATCAATGAAACCTTCAGATAGCTATGGGGCTCACTTTCTAGATTACCACCAGGAAGCTTAGTATAGCAATGTCTTCTCTCTACAAACTGCTAGCAACATTTTCAGATTGACTCTCCACTGGCCCTCACACATTATTCAAACACTGCTCTCATGTAACTGGCAACCCTCCCCTACCTTCTCTCTATCCCATTAGTCTCTTATCTCCGACCCCAGTCTCATTTAAAAAAAAAAAAAAAGTCAATACTGATTTTGTCAGAAATTTTCTTGGAATAAGCCTCTTCTAATATAGACAGTATTTTAAGAATTCAGCTATTAGTAAATGTTACTTATAGAAAATAACCACTTCATTGTACAAGCAGCTCCAGCTAAAGAAAAACAGAGCAAAACTGAGCATAAGTCTTTGCTGAAATTACCAACTAAAGCAGGGAAAAGAAAAACAACTTTAGTTTCTATATATAATTTTATTTCTAAGTTTTTTCTTCAGGGACATGAGCATAAAACCTTATAGCTTATGAATACTATTTTAAGATATTTTTCACATCTTTGCTTATCTAAATTCCACCTACTCTTCAAGGCTCCAGTGCAAGTTTTACCTTCACTATGAAGTCTTAATAATGGCTAAAATGTTTCAAGCACTCACTAGATGGCAGGCACATTGCAGTCTACACACCTAGCATGTATTAACTCATTTAATCCTCATAACATCCCTATGAGGAAAGGATGATTATTTCCCAATTTACAGACAAGGAAACAAGAGAGGCACTGAGAGATTCTAAGTAACTTTGCCCAGGTTACACAGCCAATAAGTGGCAGACACAGGATTTGAGCTCAGGCAATCTGATTCCAGAGGCTGTGTTCTTAATCACTGTCATATGACCTCTCCTCACGACCCTGGCCCACCTTATCTCTTCCTTCTACTATACTTGTTACATATACCCCAGAATAAATTTATTATACACTTTTCCTTTTTTTTTTTTTTGAGACAGAGTTTCGCTCTTATTGCCCAGGCTGGAGTGCGGTGGTGCAATCTCCGCTCACTGCAACCTCCGCCTTCTGGGTTCAAGCGATTCTCCTGCCTCAGCCTCCCAAGTAGCTGGAATTACAGGTGCCCACCACCACGCCTGGCTAATTTTTTGTATTTTTTAGTAGAGATGGGGTTTCACCATGTTGGCCAGGCTGGTCTCGAACTCCCAACCTCCCGTGATCCACCTGCCTCGGCCTCCCAAAGTGCTGGGATTACAGGTGTGAGCCACCACGCCCAGCCTTCCTTGTTTTCTTAAGTGTTTGCACTTGCTCCATGACAAAATTTTAAGTTCCTTTCAGGCAAGGCAACCGTGACATTTACTTCCTGCCCCTATTTCTAGGACAGTGCTATGTATGAAACATTCAGTATATACTTTCAGCCAGGCACAGTGACACCTGCCTGTAATCCCAGCTACTAGGGAACCTGAGGTGGGAGGATCACTTAAGCTCAGAAGTTCGAGTCCAGCCTGGGCAACATAGTAAGGCCCCATCTCTTAAAAACACACACACACACACACACACACACATACACACACACTTCTTAGCTAATTTATTAAAAATCCCTGGCGACATCTAAAGAACACGAAGTTACAAGCTATGAATCAGCACAATTACTTTAACACCTGAAGGATAACTCATGCCATCAGTGTCGGATTTAGCATTACTAAAGTTAGGAAACTGACTACATATATTTATTTTTCTTCTTACTCAATGCATTTCTTCCTGGTGAGTCATACCTACAAAATTGGCAGACTGATCTATTTCCATTACCTAAAAGAGAACACTAAAGAAAAATCAAATGAAATTTCTTCTTCTGCATATGCATAATCAGTAAGTGACAATCTGTGTTATCACAAATAGCACACACAAGGGGAAAGAATGCTGAAATCATAAAGGCTTCCAGTACTGGCAAACAGAACACATTTTATTTTATTTTATTTTTTTGAGATGGAGTCTCGCTCTGTCACCCAGGTTGGAGTGCAGTGGTGCGATCTCGACTCACTGCAACCTCTGCCTCCCGGGTTCCAGCGATTCTCGTGTCTCACCCTCCCATGTAGCTAGGATTACAGGCGCATGCCACCATGCCCAGCTAATTTATTGTATTTTTAGTAGTGAAACACGGGGTTTCACCACGTTGGCTAGGCTGGTGTCGAACTCCAGACCTCAGGTGATCTGCTCACCTCGGCCTCCCAAAGTGTTGGGATTACAGGCGTGAGCCACTGTGCCTGGCCCAGAATATATATTAAATAATGTTTTTTAATCCATTAAAATGGGAAAATAAAAATGCAAGTTCAAAACATGATCTGTCTGGAATCACTCTAATCAATCCGGGCAGTTCAGAGTTAACCAAAACTCTTAATACTGGATATTAAGAAGTAGCACAGACCATAAGCCGAAAAACCACTCTAAATAGAACAGGACCATTACCCAGACAATGTTGATAAATCTAACATCATTAAAATGTGGGGGCTACAGGTCTTAAAATAATTTTCAAATAATAAGGGAGAGAAGCTTAGGGTTTTACAGGCTTCTTATTAAATATTACTTTTCAAATATACTACTAGTACAATTTCAATTTACATACAAAACAGTGAAATATTTTGCTATCTCTCTAGGCATTTCAGCTATCTCTGGAAAAGGCTAATGTGATCCTAAAACAAAGAAATCCTGATTATGGGATTTAACTTATTTCTTCCTTTTAGCATCTGTCAGCTTTCTAGAGCTGAACAAGTTGTATGGCAATATAGGGTACACATACAAACAACCAAAAGAAGAACACCAGTGTTTTTTGTAGGCTGGCTGGTTTGTACCTTCTGGGCTGTAGTCTCTAAATAATTAAAAACAAAGAGTATTAATGCCACTGAATTATACACTTAAAAATACTTACAATGGTTTCTTTAAAAAAAAAAAAAAACACAACTAAAGAGACTTTAGGTCAATGGACAAAGTGAAAAAAGAAAATTAGTCTGGATTTAATATAAAATGGTATTCAAGAATGAAGACTAATGCCCTATTTTCAAATCACAGTTAAGATGTGTTTTTCTCAAAAAATATGGACGCCACATTATAAGAAGATATATAAATTATTTACAGACCCCCTCTTGGGATCTGAAAGGCAAGTAAACATCCTTAATCTACACCAAACTACTGTGTTGACTAGAGGTAAGCCCTGGAAACCAGTACCTCTGTTCAAGGTTGAAGACTATTTCATTGTGACTTCGACAACTCATCCTGGCCTGCACTTTACCTGGTTGTCACACCACTAAAGCAGAGTCTGCAACACTGTTATTTCAACAACAGCAAAAGCTTTTTATTCTCACCCTGTGTATACAATAACAAAGTAGAAAACAAGAATTAAAAACACTACCAGTTTAAAAGAATACAGTTTGAGGCTATTACTTTCTCCTAATCAAGGGTTTATCAAAGGTAACACGCCCAAGCCCCAGCTACTGAAAAGATTTGTGAAAACACAAATCTTCCCAAGGGTTACTATGGCCCACATTTTTTCTTATACATTCAGTTAAACTCTGATGTTTTGCCACACTGGAAAGTTAGTATCTGCCATGATTTTAACACCTAACCGCTTCTTAAAGAATTCCTACAGCTAAAGGAAAACTTACCTCTGCAAAATGTGTTGTTGTGCTATTGTCTATCCGACTGCCGCCACCACCTAAAAAACTAAAGAGAAAAGGAATGAGTGGTGATTCTATTCCCAGGAACAAGCTTCCCTCCCAGAAGCTAAATATAGAATGGCATAATGAGAACAAAGCCCAATAAGGAAAAATAACTCATCCCAACACAACACCTATTAAAGGAAATTATGAATAACTGGCATGTGAATTAATCTATGAAAAGTATCATAAACCACAAAATCCAGTAGTTTTCAAGGCTAAATCCAGTGAAAAATTGGAGAAGCCACCATAGAGAAGGAAGAAGGACCCACAGGCAGCAATGCAATTCAGATTTGACCTATCAAAAGAAAAATATTTATCCTCAAGAACGCTAACAAAACAAAATGTTTCACTAAAAAACCATTCAACCACCAGATGAACACAACATTTGAGGCTACAATAGTTAATATTTCTTAGGAATGATTAAATGTAGTAACATAAGGGGCCTGGTACTGTATTTAAAACATTATAAAAGGACTCAATAAATATTTCTCCCCCTACCCACCTTTCAGGACCCATCTCAAATGCTACCTCCTCCATCAAGCCTTTCTGAACTCACCAACCAAATAAGACTCTTCCATACCCTTCTGCACTCTCACTTTGATTCTAAAACCTACCTTGTATTATAAATATCTAGGATTTGCCACATACATTTCAATCCATTTCCCTCCTTCATTAATATAAATTCAGAAGGCAAAGACTGCAATTTATTAATTCCTCAAATACACAGAGTGTTTATTAAGTGTCAGACATTACACAGTACTATCACCTTTAAAAATCCTGCAATGTCAATGTCCTATATTGATACTCAAAAGTTGTTGAATTAATCACATGTGAAAATGATAAAATATCTATTCCCAAAGACCCTGAAGAGTAGAGAGAAATATTAAATCCCATTGTCCCCATGAAATTTGCAAAGAACAAAGAAAACAAGCTAACACATCTGGGAAGGGGGGATGGAAAGAATCACAGGAACTGCTGGATACCACTTTTACTTCAAGAGACACACTTAAGCACACAAACATACAAACACTCACCCCAATGATAAGTTCACAAACTACTACAAATAGTTTTCATTTGTAGGATTACAATACCAATCCAGGCATTGTGCTGAGCTCACTGAGGAAACAAACACACCCTAGTTAGTCTGAAACCAAAAGTGAAAAAGCAAAGCTAATGCCATTCTTTATGCAACCATTCTCAAGCCTTATTCCCTGATAAGAAACCATTTAATACCTGTATTAATTTCAGAAAAACGCTTTTGCAAAAATCACTCCAAATGTACAACAAGCCCAAAAGTACTTGTACATCTATGCTAAATAAACAGCTAATTGAACTACCACATACCATAAAAAACTATGTTGAGTGGCTATGTATCCATTTGATTGCTCAAGCCCAGACATGCTTCTAGGACTCTTCCTTCCTGCCTTTACTACACAGTTTCAGGGATTTAAACATCCTTCGTAATTGAAACTGCAACTCTTATCTTCTGGGGTTCTGCTCTCCCTGAAGCTACCTCACCGTTCCCTTTCCTTAAAATTCCTTTAAAGAATAATAGAGCTAATCATAAAGAAGGGATAATAAAAACCACCACATTGTTCTGAGAAATGTTACAAAGCTTAAGAAAACTTACAACGTGCTCCTCTACATGGAAGTTTAAGAGCAGATGGAGCCCATTATCTAATATTTACATGCAAGGCCCTCCTCTTACTGGTTTTTACCTTTCCACTACTTAACCACTGCAATTGCTAAGTATTTAAATCAGCAAATGTTTATGAACTTTATAGAAGGAAATATCATACTGCCTCTATAAGACAAGCATTCTAAGAAAAAGATTTCTTCTTTCATTTAAAACACTAATCTCTTTCAAACCACACAGTCTTTGTATTTGAGTAAATCGCTACCAATAGCACCTATATAAGACAACCTTTGATCTACAAAGACACATAAAAGAATTAACAAAACCCACAGAATACACAGTTCCCTGCTAGACAAAGATTCATCCTACAGTTAATCGTTCTCATTTATAACTGTATTTCCATAAAAGTACTATCTGCCTAAAGAAACCAGGGTTACTCCTTGAAAACTTGGCAAAAAATAAGGCCATTAATTGTTCCCCCACAACCAATATATCTTTTATTTAGCACATGCAGAGCATAAGTGCCTGAAATAAGTATTTGATGCAATTATAATGGCACAAACAAAAAGCTATCCCAAGTTAGCATGCCATCCACACAAAATTGCTAATTTTGCAGTCATGCTAATCTTACCCGTTTAGTGTTGGTATGGTACTACTTAAAACCAAGATGAAATTTAACTGTATCAAAATAGATCCCATGCCACATATTGCCCCAGAAGCTCCAGTTTATTTACACAAATAATCACCAATCATTAGTAAAGTAAAACCAATAGTACATACTGTAAAATGTGTAGTTTTTCCTGGTTGTGGAAGGGACCTTCAACTTTAGATTCTGCCAACAGTAACAGTAAAGGAATTACCTACTGCCATTAAAATCCCCAAAGTCACTCCAAGATTAAGATGCTTCAGATTACAGATTCTTTTTGACCAGTCGGTACTTCTTCAATTTTCAGACGAATGTTTAACCAAATAGCCCCAAAAGAACAAATGTGCCATTGTGTTTAGCCAAAAGAGGCCATCCTATCAATGCTATTCTAAAATTTATTAAAATTTTAAGTTAGGCCAGGTGCAGTGGCTCACACCTGTAATCCCAACACTTTGGGAGGCCGAGACGGGCGGATCACGAGGTCAGGACTTCAAGACCAGCCTGGCAAACATGGTGAAACCCCATCTCTACTAAAAATATAAAAATTAGCCAAACGTGGTGGTGCATGCCTGTAATCCCAGCTACTTGGGAGGCTGAGGCAGGAGAATCACTTGAACCTGGGAGGCAGAGATTGCAGTGAGCCAAGATCGTGCCACTGCACTCCAGCCTGGGCAATAGAGTGAGACTCCATCTCCAAAAAAAAAAAAAAAAAAAAGATTTTAGGTTGGGCACGGTGGCTCATGCCTGTAATCCCACTTTGGGAGGCCAAGGCAGGCGGATCACTTGAGGCCAGGAGTTCGAGACCAGCCTGGCCAACACGGCAAAACCCCGTCTCTACTAAAAATATACAAAAATTAGCAGGGCATATTGGCGGACGCCTGTAGTCCCAGCTACTGGGCAAGCTGAGGCCCAAGAATCGTTTAAACCTGGGAGGCAGAGGTTGCAGTGAGCTGAGATCGAACCACTGCACTCCAGCCTGGCAACAGAGCAAGACTCTGTCTCTCAAAAAAAAAAAGAAAAAAGATTTTATAGTTTTGTTCACATAAACAAAAAAGGAATATGTAATAGTCACTTTCAGAAATATTTCCCCTTTTTATCAGCTGTATACCTTTATTAAGGCCAATAAGAACAAATTCCAAGCATTACACTGGAAATTCATATTACACTGGAAAGATGGCCTAAGTTTGACAGCAATAATCTTTTCTTTTTTCTTTTTTTTGAGACACAGTTTCGCTCTTGTTGCCCAGGCTGCAGTCTTGGCTCACTGCAACCTCCGCCTCCCGGTTTCAAGTTATTCTCCTGCCTCAGCCTCCCAAGTAGCTGGGATTACAGGCACCCGCCACGATACCCGGCTAATTTTTGTGTTTTTAATGAAGACGGGGTTTCACCATGTCGACCAGGCTGGTCTCAAGCTCCTGACCTCAGGTGATCCACCCACCTCGGCCTCCCAAAGTGTTGGGATTACAGGCATGAGCCAACACACTGGCCGAATAATCTTAATAAGAACAAGAGACTCAAGGCCTCCTCAAAGCAGAGTAACAATCGGTTTCCCTGGCTAGAAGAGCCTGTTCACCTGATTAGGTATCTTTGTCAGAAGTCACTCCCTAACCCGCCAAAGAGGTATAACAGCAGTTTACCTTCAGGCAGCAGAGTGGTCACTAAAAACCAACTAATAATCTAAGAGAAGCCCCAAGTCTCAGATAATAAATGAAAACTTACCAGATTTACTCTGACATGCATACAGATGTACATGGAATGCCACATACAATCAGGAGCAGTGCGTATCACCACATCTGCTATGATATCACTTTCCAAATTTTCCC
Organism: Pongo pygmaeus; assembly: GCF_028885625.2. NCBI lineage: Eukaryota > Metazoa > Chordata > Mammalia > Primates > Hominidae > Pongo > Pongo pygmaeus. Next base: position 108,906,718 of record NC_072373.2, on the reverse strand, counting down.
ATTTTTCTTTCTTTTTCCTCTCCCATTCTTCTGCCCTCTCTTGTGCAAGCTCATGCACTCACTCACTCTTTCTCTCTCTCTCTCACTCTCGCTCTCTCTGTACAGTGTAAGTTATAAAACAAATTCAACTTACTCAGTCCATGCTGAGAGAAAATAGTTTTGATAATAGAATGTCTGATTTATTCATGAGCTTGTACAATACCTGGAATCATCTGTCACTTCTTCAATAAAGCCTGATTCACATCTGGGACATATATATTCCTATAAAAGAAAGGAAGAAACAAAACTTTTTCATTAGAAAGCTACGTGGTATCTGTAGTTTCAGAATAACATGAATAACATGCAGTATACAAGCTGAGGCTCAGAAATGTTGTATGTACTTGCTGACTCAAGTGGTTTTTTTTTTTTTTCTTTTGTGAGACAGGGTCTCACTCTGTCACCCAGGCTGGACTGCAGTGGTATGATCATGGCTCACTGCAGCCTCGATCTCCCAGGCTCAAGAGATCCTCCTGCCTCAGCCTTCAGAGTAGCTAGGATAACAGGCACATGACAACATACCCAATTTTTTTTATTTTTTGTAGAGGATGAGGTCTTGCTATGTTGCCCAAGCTGATCTCAAACTCCTGAACTGAAGTGATCTTCCTGCCTCAGCCTCCCAAAGTGCTGGAATTACAGGCATAAGCCACTGAGCCCAGCCTAGTTTTTTCTTTCTTTTTTGTTTTTGTTTTTGTTGCCCAGGCTGAAGTGCAATGGCATGATCTCGGCTCACAGCAACCTCCACCTCCTGGGTTCAAATGATTCTCCTGCCTCAGCCTCCTGAGTAGCTGGGATTACAGGCATGCGACAACACACCTGGCTAATTTTGTATTTTTAGGAGAGATGAGGTTTTTCCATGTTGGTCAGGCTAGTCTCGAACTCCTGACCTCAGCTGATCCACCTGCCTCAGCCTCCCAAAGTGCTGGGATTACAGGCGTGAGCCACCATACCCGGCCGGCCTTCTTTTTTTTTTTTTGAGATGGAGTCTCGCTCTCTTGCCCAGGAGCTAGAGTGCAATGGCGTGATCTCAGCTCACTGCAACCTCCACCTCCTGGGTTTAAGTGATTCTCCCGCCTCAGCCTCCCAAGTAGCTGGGATTACAAGCCCCTGGCTAATTTTTGTATTTTTAGTAGAGACGGGGTTTCACCATGTTGGTCAGGCTGGTCTCAAACTTCTGACCTCAGGTGATCCACCCGCCTCGGCCTCCGAAAGTGCTGGGATTACAGGCACGAGCCACTACGCCCAGTCCCAGCCTAGTTTTTTCTATTATACTCTGGCAAATATAGAATTCCATAAAATATTTGCAGAATTGCTTCATAGCTACCTAAGTGGTTTCCACTGACAGCTGAAAAGTAGAGTGTCAAAGATTTTTTTATTTTAAAATTTAGGTTATTTATTTATATATTTAGAGACAGAGTTTCGCTCTTGTTGCCCAGGCTGGAGTGCAATGGTGTGATCTTGGCTCACCACAACCTCCGCCTCCCAGGTTCAAGAGATTCTCCTGCCTCAGTCTCCCGAGTAGCTGGGATTACAGGCATGCAACACCACGCCCGGCTTATTTTTAGTAGAGATGGGGTTTCTCCATGTTGGTCAGGCTGGTCTCGAACTCCCAACCTCAGGTGATCCCCCTGCCTCAGCCTCCCAAAGTGCTGGGATTATAGGCGTGAGCCACTGCGCCTGGCCTTTTTTTTTTTTAGACAGAGTTTCGCTCTTGCTGCCCAAGCTGGAGTGCAATGGCACGGTCTTGGCTCACTGCAATCTCCGCCTCCCAGGTTCAAGCCATTCTCCTGCCTCAGCCTCCCAAGTAGCTGGGATTATAGGCACCTGCCACCATGCCCAGCTATTTTGTATTTTTAGTAGAGACGGGGTTTTACCATGTTGGTCAGGCTGGTCTCGAACTCCTGACCTCAGGTGATCTGCCTGCCTTGGCCTCCTAAAGTGGTGGGATTACAGGTGTGAGCCACCGCGCCTGGCCTATTTTTTTAATTAGAATGAATTCGTCGTCTAATTTTCTCTTCAAATCTCACAAAAAAGCTCCACTATATACATATCAACACAGTAAAATAATAATGATGGGTATAGAAACTGCTACTTTTAGTCTGGGCACGGTGGCTCACGCCTGTAATCCTAACACTTTGGGAGGCCAAGGTGGGTGGATCACTTGAGGTCAGGAGTTCAAGACCACCCTTGCCAACATGGTGAAACTCCATCTCTACTAAAAATGTAAATTTAGCTGGGGTGTGGTGGCATGTGCCTGTAGTCCCAGTTACTTGGGAAGCTGAGGCAGAACTGCTTGAATCCAGGAGGCAGAGGTTGCAGTGAGCCCAGATAGTGCCCTTGCACTTCAGCCTGGGTGACAGATCGAGACTGTCTCAAAAAAAAGTAAGAAACTGCTACTTTTTACTATGTAAAGAAAGAGACTGCTACTTTTTACTGTGTACATGCAAAAGACATAAACTGGGCCAGGTGTGGTGGCTCATGCCTGTAATCCCAGCACTTTCAGAGCCCAGGCGGGCAGATCACCTGAGGTCAGGAATTCGAGATCAGCCTGACCAACATGGAGAAACCCCATCTCTACTTTAAAAAAAAAAAAAAAAAAAATTAGCCATGGTGGCACATGCCTGTAATCCCAGCTACTCGGGAGGCTAAGGCAGGAGAATCACTTGAACCCGGGAGGTGGAAGTTGGAGTGAGCCAAGATCGTGCCATTGTACTCCAGCCTGTGCAACAAGAGCGAAACTCCATCTCAAAAAAAAGAGAGAGAGACACATAAACTGAATAACAGCATAAATCAATTTGTAGATTAGGAACAATGAGGCAGTACACTATTTCTATTCTATCTTCTGTTTATCAATGGTTCCAAATAAAACCTAACAATTCTCAAATACCCTACAGAAATGACAATTCAAATAACCAAAACAATTCCATTAAGTCAATTTCTATTTCCTGCAGTAATAAATCTTTCTTTTAAGTAATATCAAGCTTTGGGGATAAGAATACACTTTAGAGACTGCCTTAAAATAATTTTTTAAAGTATATTTTAACTACCTATTAAAATAGACCTGGGAAACACATTTTTTTTTTTAAACCTCATCCTAGACTCCAAAGGCATGGGAAAGACATTTTCAACCATTTTGTTTCTTTTTTATTTATTTATTTGTTTTTTGAGACAGGATCTCACTCTGTTGCCCAGGCTTGAGTGCAGTGGCACAATTTTGGCTCACCGTAGCCTTGACCTCCAGGGCTCAGGCAATCCTCCCGGCCTCAGCTGGGACCACAGGCACATACCATGCCCAGCTATTTGTATTTTTGGTAGAGATAAGGTCTTGCCACGTTGCCCTGGCTGGTCTGAAAGAACTCCTGAGCTCAAGCAATCTGCCCACCTTGGCCTCCCAAAGTGCTGGAATTACAGGCATCAGACACTGTGCCCAGTTCAACTATTTTCTTATGCCGTATAGTTTCTGAACCCTAAATTTTGTTTTACCTGAAGATGATGTAAACTGTATTTGGCTCTTCAAAGAAAGACAGGATGGTAATTCAAACACTCAAATGCTTTTTTTCTAAAGAGATGGGATCTTATTCTGTCACCTAGACTGGAGTGCAGTGGCACAATCACGGCTCATGGTAGCCTCGAACTCCTGTGCTCAAGTGATCCTCCCAAAGTGCTGGGATTACAGGCATAACCCACCATGCCTGGCCCTCAAGTGCTTTTTTAAAAGAAAAAAAAAATCCCTCATGTCAAAAAGATTAGTTTCTGGAGGAGACAGTCAAACCAAGAAACAGCAAATTTAATACAATAATTGCTATAATCAATGAACACTAGAAACAGAAACAAATACAAAGTTTGCCTGGGGGAACTAGGGAAAGCTCTGACTGAAACAGAGACCTAAAATATTTGTCCAATGAAAAAGGAAATTCTAGGTTTAGGACCATGATGATAGAAAACAGCATGCACGGAGGTTGGAAGGGAGTGGTATGAATGTGGACATGCAGACAGGCAGACAGGGGCCAGAATGTAGAAAACTTTAGATAACTATTAATATCGACTTTACCTTGAGGATCAGAAACTCAACCTTTTTCCTCCGCTACACACATGAAGGACGAGACACATTCATAACGGGCATACTGTAAACTACTCCAGAAATGAAGTAATCTGGAGACCACATAAATCCCTGAGTCCTCCTCTACTTCTTCAGCCCCTACCCTCCCAGAAAGCTGCAACTCCATCCCTTTCTCTCCCATTACGAAAATTTATCTGGTCAGGCGTGGTGGCTCACACCTATAACCCTAACACTTTGGGAGGCTGAGGTAGGAAGACTGCTAGAGCTCAGGAGCTTGAGATCAGCCTGGGCAACATAGTGAGACCTTGTCTCTACAAAAATTTAAAAATTAGCCAGGCATGGTGGCGCATGCCTGTAGTCCCAGCTACTTGGAGGCTGACGCCAAAGGATCGCCTGAGCCCAGGAGGTTGAGGCTGCAGTGAGCTGTGATGGTGCAACTGCACTACAGTCTGGGTGACAGAGCGAGACCCTGTATCAAAAATAATAATAATAATATATGCATATATATGAGTTTATCTGAACGCCGAATACAAATGAGACTGATTTTGGAAAGCTAACCTTATCTATTCTAATGTCTAAAATTAAATTCAAAAAAAGAGTCAATAGCAAAATGAAATTACAGTGCTAGGCCCTCTTTCTTCTCTCTCCCTCTCTCACTCATTCCTATTGCTTTAAATATCTCTATATGCCAACTGCCCCCAAATGTATATCTCTATCCCAGGCCAGTCTTCTAAATTCCAGACTCACTCACTCTTGTATGTATGCTCTCTCACATGCTTTTTCTTACACACACACACACACACACCCTCGAGAGGTGGCATACCAGTTTGCTTATACTAGAAACCCAGGGGTCATTCCTAACACCTCTCTTTCACCTCCCACCACTAAGTCCTGGTACTCCAAACACAAACACATTTCCCAAATCTACATACTCCTTGTGCCGCCGCCTCTACCTTAACCCAAGCCAGCACTGGCTCTGAGCACTAAATATCTTCCCCTCTTTTTTTTTTTTTTTTGAGATGAAGTCTCGCTCTGTCACTCAGGCTGGAGTGCAGTGGCACAATCTTGGCTCACTGCAACCTCTGCCTCCTGGGTTCAAGCAATTCTCCCAACTCAGCCTCCAGAGTGGCTGGGATTACATGCATGTGCCACCACACCCGGCTAATTTTTGTATTTTCAGTAGAGACAGTGTTTCGCCATGATGGCCAGGCTGATCTCGAACTCCTGACCTCGAGTGATCCGCCTGCCTCAGCCTCCCAAAGTGCTGGAATTACAGGCGTGGGTCACCACGCCCAGCCTGAATATCTTCCCTCTTAAGTCGTGTCCTGCTTCTCTTTTAGTCCTTTCCAATCTGAAATCAAAAAAGAACCATCTTTTTTAAAGCATAAAACAGACCATGTCATTACCCAGCTTAAACTTTCAATTATTTACAAAAACACTTAAAATAAAATTAAATTCTTTAACATGATTTACAAGGCTGGTCTGTGTTCAACTTGACAATCTCATTTTAGACTACCCACCCCTCCCCTCCTTCAGTGTGTTCCAGCCACACACTGGCCTTCTTTTGATTCTTTGAACTCATCAAGCTCAGCACTGCCTAAAAGCTTCCTGTAACTAGTACACTATTTCCCTAACTTTCTGCATGGCAAGGGGCATCTAATCTCTTTATTTCATTTTTTTTGTCTGTTTGTTTGAGACAGAGTCTCACTCTGTCGCACAGGCTGGAGTACAGTGGTGCGATCTCGGATCGGGATCATGTGAAGTCCCCACTCCACATGGTCCCAGTCACGGTTCTGTGTCTGGAATTTATTCCTTTCCGTGGGTTCTTGGTCTCACTGACTTCAAAAATGAAGCCGCGGACCCTCCCTGTGAGTGTTACACTTCTTAAAGATGGTGTGTCCTGGCCAGGGACGGTGGCTCACGCCTGTAATCTTAGCACTTTGGGAGGTGGAGGACGGTGGATCACAAGGTCAGGAGATTGAGACTATCCTGGCTAACACGGTGAAACCCCGTCTCTACTAAAAATACAAAAAATTAGCCGTGCGTGGTGGCGGGCGCCTGTAGTCCCAGCTACTGGGAAGGCTGAGGCAGGAGAATGGTGTGAACCCGGGAGGCGTAGCTTGCAGTGAGCCGAGATTGCACCACTGCACTCCAGCCTGGCCGACAGAGCGAGGCTCCATCTAAAAAAAAAAAAAAAAAAAAGATGGTGTGTCCGGAATTTGTTCCTTCAGATATTCAGATGTGTCCGGAGTTTCTTCCTTCTGGTTGGTTCGTGGTCTCGCTGACTTCAGGAGTGAAGCCGCAGACCTTCGCAGGGAGTGTTACAGCTCTTAAAGGTGGCGCCTCCGGAATTGTTTGTTCCTCCCGGTGGGTTCGTGGTCTCGCTGACTTCACGAATGAAGCCACAGACCCTCCAGGTGAGTGTTACAGCTCATAAAGGCAGTGCAGACCCAAAGAGTGAGCAGCAGCAAGATTTACTGAGAAGAGCCAAACAACAAACCTTCCACACCGTGGAAGGGGACCCAATCTGGTTGCCGCTGCTGGCTGCTGTGGCCAGCTTTTCTTCCCTTATTTGTCCCCGCCCACGTCCTGCTTGATTGGTCCATTTTACAGAGTGCTGATTGGTCCATTTTACAGAGTGCTCATTGGTACATTTTTACAGAGTGCTGATTAGTGTGTTTACAATCCTTTAGCTAGACATAGAGCGCTGATTGGTGCATTTACAATGCTTCAGCTAGACACAAAAGTTCTCCAAGTCCCCACCCAATCCAGCAGCTCAGCTGGCTTCTCCTCTCAGTTCTAGGAACCAGGCTGTCAACCACTACAGCTCCTTCACAGGAACATGACACTTAAGAGATATAAATGAAACTGTAGAAGTGCTCTATGGTTCTTCCTGTCATTTGGAAGTGACAAGTACTCATAAGCAACAATAAAAGCTTTCTAAATAGTTATATTTTGATTTCAGGGAAGAAAAGCCAAAACTCTTCCCAAATGCTCTGCTAATTATTCTTGATAAAAGTAGCTAATTATAAAACAAACCACACAGCCCTGGACTATCCTCCTGCAATCAACATTACGGGAAAAACAGAGAACTTTTTAGAATATACAAGATATTCATTCTCTAATTATCAAAGTAAAAAATGCACATTTGTATCTTAAGTCTGATTTCAGAACAAAGTCTGGTCTCAAAAAACTATCTCACTTCCATTTCTTTAATCTGCCTCTTAGATACTTGGAAACCCCAAAATGATACTCTAAAGATATTATATTTCCTGTTTCTAGATTTTCCTTATAAAGGCTTCATATCACTCCACTTACTAGTACCACTTTTCTTCCGCATTCACACAAGTCACTAGCTTTCCCATGATTTCCAGCTATGTTAAGGGTCCACCCCTTCACTCTAAGAGCTCAAAAACTCTATCAGTTGCTAATCAAGAGACAAGGTGTTAGATGAGGACAGAAATAAAATAAGATTGGTTATAAGTTGATAATTGTTGAAGCTGTATACATGTAGATTTGTTATATTATTCTGTCTACACATTTTGTGGTAGAAAATACATAAAAATTTGCCATCTTAACCTTTTCTTTTTTTTTTTTTCTGACACAGGGTCTCCCTCCATCACCCAAGCTGGAGCGCAGTGGCATGATCTCAACTCATTGTAACTTCCACCTCCTGAGACTACAGGTGCATGCCACTGCACCCGGCTAATTTTTGTATTTTTTGTAGACATGAGGCTTCACCATGTTGCCCAGGCTGGTCTTGAACCCCTAAGCTCAAGCAATCTGCCTGCCTCAGCCTCCCAAAATACTGGGATTACAGGCATGAGCCACCAGACTCAGCCCATATTAACCATTTTTAAGTGTACAGTTCAGAAGTGTTAAGTATATTCACACTGCTGTGAAACGTCTCCAGAACCTTCTCATCTTGCAAAACTGAAACTCTATACCCATTAAACAACAACAACCCATTTCTCCCCTTCATTCTCTAGTAACCACCATTCTACCTCTGTTTCTATGAATTTATAATTTTTGATACTGACACCAACAACCCAACTGTCCCATAGAACTGACCATTATAGTTTCTTTTGAATAAAGATAGAAATTGACCCTCCCAGTCTTAAAACTTGAAAAAGTTACATTTGTCTTATCTGAGTTCCTTTCTCAGGAAACCATCAGGTCTCCCAGATGATATCAAGGAACTGAAACATACCAGATCACTGCAATCTAAACAATGAAACCTCAAACCCCTCAACCCATCATGATTGCCTAAGTGACCTCCTGCTTCCTGTTGACCAACTTCTCTTCCTTATCTCTCTCTAATTCCTATTTTCCTGCATGTAGCTACAGTTCTTCCCTGCTATATTATGACTCCTTAATTGTAGTCAGCCAGGGAGATGGATTTGAGACTGAGTTCCCCTCTCCTCAGCTACAGCACCCAATTAAAACCTCCTTCTCTGGCAAAACTCATTATCTCAGCAACTGGCTTTCTGTGCAGCAAGCAGCATGACCTAGAACACACCCCTGGTGTTTCAGTAATAATATCTAATATAAGTGAAAGCATACAGTATTTGTCTTTTTTTGACTGGCTTATTTCACTTAACACAATATCCTCAAGGTTCACCCACACTGTCGCATATGACAGGATTTATTTCCTTTTTAAAGCTAAATAATATTTCATTGCGTGTATATACCATATTTCATTTATTCATCAAGGACATCTGGGTTGTTTTCACCTCTTAGCTATCCTGAATGTGCTATGAGCATAGGTGTGCAAATACCTCTTTGAGGTCCTGCATTGAATACTTCTGGATACATATCCAGAAGTGAGTTTGATGGATTACATGGTAATTCTATTTTCAATTTTTTGAGGAACTGCCATGCTGTTTTCCATCACAGTTGCACCATTTTACAGTCCCACTAACAGTGCACAAGAATGGTTCCAATTTCTCATAATCTTCACTAACACTCATAATTCCCTGTTTGTTTTTTTCTGTTTGTTTGTTTTCCATTTAACCCTGAGTTGACACAGCACATGTTTCAGAGAGCACAGGGCTGGGGGAAAGGCCATAGATCAACAGCATCCCAAGGCAGAAGAATTTCTCCTAGTCAGAACAAAATGGAGTCTCCTATGCCTACCTCTTTCTACACAGACACAGCAACAATCTGATCTCTCCTTCCTTTCCCCACACTTCCCCCTCTTCTTTTCAACAAAACCGCCATCGTTCTCATGGCCCGCTCCCGATGGTCGCTGTCTCTTTGGAGCTGTTGGGTACACCTCCCAGACAGGGTGGCCGGGCAGAGGCGCTCCTCACTTCCCAGACGATGGGTGGCCGGGCAGAGGCGCTCCTCACTTCCCAGACGGGGCGGCCGGGCAGAGGCGCTCCTCACTTCCCAGACGGGGCGGCCGGGCAGAGGCGCTCCTCACTTCCCAGACGGGGCGGCCGGGCAGAGGTGCTCCTCACTTCCCAGACGGGGAGGCCGGGCAGAGGCGCTCCTCACTTCCCAGACGCGGCGGCCGGGCAGAGGCGCTCCTCACTTCCTCCCAGACGGGGTGGCAGCCGGGCAGAGGCGCTCCTCCCCTCCCAGACGGGGTGGCCGGGCAGAGGCGCTCCTCACTTCCCAGACGGGGCGGCCGGGCAGAGGCGCTCCTCACTTCCCAGACGGGGCGGCCGGGCAGAGGCGCTCCTCACTTTCCAGACGGGGCGGCCGGGTAGAGTAGCTCCTCACTTCCCAGACGATGGGCGGCCGGGCAGAGGCGCTCCTCACCTCCCAGACGGGGCGGCCGGGCAGAGGCGCTCCTCACTTCCCAGACGGGGTGGCGGCCGGGCAGAAGCGCTCCTCACCTCCCAGACGGGGCGGCCGGGCAGAGGCGCTCCTCACTTCCCAGACGTTGGGTGGCCGGGCAGAGGCGCTCCTCACTTTCCAGACGGGGCGGCCAGGTAGAGGCGCTCCTCACTTCCCAGACGGGGCGGCCGGGCAGAGGCGCTCCTCACTTCCTCCCAGACAGGGTGGCGGCCGGGCAGAGGCGCTCCTCACCTCCCAGATGGGGCGGCCGGGCAGAGGTGCTCCTCAATTCCCAGACGGGGCGACCGGGCAGAGGCGCTCCTCACTTCCCAGACAGGGCGGCCGGGCAGAGGGGCTCCTCACATCCCAGACGATGTGCGGCCAGGCAGAGACGCTCCTCACTTCCTAGACGGGGTGGCCGCGGGGCAGAGGCTGTAATCTTAGCACTTTAGGAGGCCAAGGCAGGCGGCTGGGTGGTGGAGGTTGTAGCGAGCCGAGATCACGCCACTGCACTCCAGCCTGAGCAGCACTGAGCATTGAGTGAGCGAGACTCCGTCTGCAATCCCAGCACCTCGGGAGGCGAAGGCGGGCAGATCACTGGAGGCCAGGAGCTGGAGACCAGCCCGGTCAACACGGCGAAACCCCGTCTCCACCAAAAATACAAAAACCAGTAAGGCATGGCGGTGCGCGCCTGCAATCCCAGGCACTAGGCAGGAGAATCACAGGAGCCCGAGGCAGGGAGGTTGCAGTGAGCCGAGATCACAGCAGTACAGTCTAGCTTCGGAGGGAGACCGAAAAAAAGAGAGGGAGACGGGAGAGGGAGACGGGAGAGGGAGACGGGAGAGGGAGAGGGAGAGCTTGTTTTTTAATAGTAGCCATCCTAATGGATGTGAGGTGATATCTCGTTGTGGTTTTGATTTGGATCTCTCCGATGATTAGTGATATTGAATATCTTTTCAAATGCATCTTGACCATTGGTTTATCATCTTTGGAGAAATGACTATTCAAGTCATTTGCCTATTTTTTAATCTGTTTATTTGATCTTTTGTTGTTGAGTTGTTGTTCTTTCTACATTCTGGATATTAATACTTTAACAGATACACAATTTACAAACATTTTCTCCCATTCCACAGGTTGCCTTTTCAAGTTGATTTTGTTCGTTGATGAACCAAAGTTTTTAAGTTTGATGCAATCCTATTTGCCTATTTTTGCTTTTGTTGCCTGTGCTTATGGTGTCATATGCAAGAAATCACTGCCAAATCCAAAGTCATAAAGCCTTTCCTCTAAGTTTTCTTTTAGGAATTTTACAGTTTTAGGTCTTATATTTAAGTCTTTAATCCACTTTGGGTTTATTTTTTATATAGTGTAAAATATGAGTCCAACTTTTTGTTTTGTATGTGAAAGTCCAGTTTTCCCAACACTATTTGTTGAAGAGACTGTCCTTGCTCCACAGAGTGGTCCTGGCACCTCTGTCCAAGATCATCTGACCACATATGCAAGGGTTTATTTCTGGAGTCTCTATTCCATTGTCTATATGTCTGTTGTTATGCCAGTACCACACTAGTTTTATTACCGTAGCTTAATAATATATTTTGAAATCAGAAAGTTTGAGTCCTCCAGCTTTGTTTTTCTTTTTGAAAACTGTTCTGGCTACTAGGGGTACCTTGAGATTCCAAATTAATTTTGGGATGAAACTTCTATTTGCAAAAAAAATGCTGTTGGGATTTTGATAGGTATTTTGTTGAATCTGTAGATTGCTTTGGGCAGAATTCATATCTTCACAATATTAAGTCTTCCAATCCATGAACACAGGATGTCTTTCTATTTATTTGTATGCTCTTTAATTACTTTCAGCAGTATTTTATGGTTTTTAATATTCAAATTTTTCACTTCTTTGGTTAGGGTCATTCCTAACTCATTCTTTCTGATGCTATTGTTAATGGAATTGTTTTCTTAATTTTTCAAGTTGTTCACTGTGTATGGAAACATAACTAATTGTTGTGTGTTGATTTTGTATCCTGCAACTTTGCTGAATTCATTTATTAGTTATAACAGGGTTTTTTGTGGAATGTTTAGGGTTTTCTTTTTTTTTTTTTTTTTTTTTTTTTTTTAGATGGAGTGTCGCTCTGTCACCAGGCTGGGGTGCAGTGGCGCGATCTCGGCTCACTGCAACCTCTGCCTCCCGGGTTCAAGTGATTCTCCTGCCTCAGCCTCCCGAGTAGCTGGGACTTCAAATGCCTGCCATCATGCCCAGCTAATTTTTGTATTTTTAGTAAAGACGGGGTTTCACCATGTTGGCCAGGATGGTCTCGATCTCTTGACCTCGTGATCCGCCTGCCTTGGCCTCCGAAAGTGCTGGGATTACAGGCATGAGCCACTGCAGCCAGCCTCAGGGTTTTCAACAAATAAGATCATATCATCTGTGAACAGAGATAATTTTACTTCCTCCTTTCTAATTTGCGTGCTTTTAATTTCTTTTTCTTGCCTAAATTGGCTCTGGCCAGGATTCTTAATACTATGTTGAAATAGCGGTGGCAAGAATGGGCATCTTTGCCATGTTCCTGATGTTAGGGGGAAAGCTTTCGGTCTTTCACCACTGAATAAGATGTTCACTGTGGGCTTTTTATTGGGGGGAGGGGGTGGGTGAGGGTGGGAAGGGTCTTGCTCTGTTGCCCAGACTGAAGTGCTATGGTACGATCTTGGCTCACTGCAGACTCAACCAATCCTCCCACTAAAGCCTCCCAAGTAGCTAGGACTATAGGCGTACATCACCATGCCTGGCTAACTGTGTTTATTTTTTGCAGAGATTAGGTCTCACTTTGTTGCCCAGGCTGGTCTCAAACTCCTGGACTCAAGTGATCCTCCCGCCTTGGCCTCCCAGATTGCTGGAATTACAGGCATGAGCCAACACGCCCAGCCACTGTGGGCTTTTCATAAATACACTTTGATATGCTGAGTTTCCTTCTACTCCTAGTTGAGTGTTTTTGTCATGAAAGGGTGCTGGATCTGTCAAATGCTTTTTCTGCATGAATTGAGATGATCATGCAGTTTTTGTACCTTATTCTGTTAATGTGGTATTCTCTTTACTTTGATGTGTTTGAAATTTTCCATGATAAAGTTTGTTTTAAGTTACAACGGTCTGAGAAACATAGCTGGGTCAAGAAACAGTTAACCAAACCATATACTGAGCAAACTTGTGGCCATTTAAAATAAAAGTAGAAGATCAGAAGTAATTTGTTACGTTAGAGAATTAAGGGGGGAAGTCTACTTATATTTACTAAACACATGATGTGCTTGACACTGTGCTATTCCACTTAACCACTCTGTGAGGTAAATATTGTTATTGCTATTTTACAGACAAGAAAATGAAAAAAAAATTGTGCCCAGATGACCTTCCAGAGACAGCCCCAATAAGACCTCTCAGCCCATATATTCTTCTGCAATGTGACCTTCCCACTCCCTTTAAAGACATGCAGTTTATTTCTCAAGCCCCTTGAATCTGGGAGGCCCTGTGACTTCTTTAATAGATACAATACTATGCCAGTTCCAAAGCCCTTGACTGCCTGGCAACTTCTACTTCCTAACTCTTGGAACCCTGAGCAGCCACATAAGTTTAGGCTACTCTGCTGGATAGAGAGGCCATCTCAAAGAGCACTGAGACATCAGACAAGTAAAAGGAAAAAACCATCTCGGATCCAGCCTAGGTCAGAGTCTTCAGATGGCCCCATCTCCAGGTACTATCTGACCACAACCACATGAAAGACCTTACGGGGAGAAGTGTCCAGCTGAACCCTGTCAATCCACAGAAACATGAGAGATAATAATAAGTTATTGTATTAAGCCACTACGTTTTGGATAGACTTGTTAGGCAATAATAGAAAATCAGAACATTGCCCAAGGGATGAAAAGGAGCTTTAGGCTGGGCACAGTGGCTGACGCCTGTAATCCCAGCACTTTGGGAGGCCGAGGCGGGCAGATCACGAGGTCAGGAGATCGAGACCATCCTGGCTAACACGGTGAAACCCCATCTCTACTAAAAATACATAAAAATTAGCTGGGCGTGGTGTTGGGAGCCTGTAGTCCCAGCTACTCGAGAGGCTGAGGCAGGAGAATGGCGTGAACCCGGGAGGCAGGGCTTGCAGTAAGCTGAGACTGCGCCGCAGCACTCCAGCCTGGGCACAGCGCAGAACACAGAGCAAGACTCCGTCTCAAAAAAAAAAAAAAAAGAAAAAGAAAAGGAGCTTTAAACCTTGGTCTTTCTTGAATCCAAAATTCCATCTTCTTTTCATTATACCATGTTGATTGAAAATAACTATGCTTTTAGGCCAGGCACAGTGGCTTAGCCTATAATCTCAGCACTTTGGAAGGCCAAGGAGGGAGGATCACTTGAGGCCAGGAGTTCGAGCCTGGCCCAACATGGCAAAACCCCGTCTCTACTAAAAATACAAAAATTAGCCAGGCATGGTGGCACATGCCTGTAATCCCAGCTACTCTGCAGGCTGAGGCAGGAGAATTGCTTGAACCCAAGAGGCAGAGGTTGCAGTGAGTGAAAGAGTGAGACTCCACGTCAAAAAAAAAAAAAAAAAAAAAAAAAAGAAAGAAAGAAAATAACCATGCTTTTAAAGGGAGGAACACTAAATCAAGAATAATAATGAATCAAATGCCAATTATATGTCAGGCACTATGGGAATCTATCCTACACTTACCTATTAATACGTGAAGTCTTCACAACAAACTTCTCCCCAAAATATTTCCAATGTATACAGTCACAAAATCTTACCCCTCAAAATTCAGTAACTCATTTCTCTGTTTTTTTTTTAAACTGAGACAGGGTCTCACTCTGTTGCCCAGGCTGGAGTGCAATGGCACGATCTCGGCTCACTGCAACCTCTGCCTCCCAGGCTCCAGAGATTCTCCCACCTCAGCCTCCCAAGTAGCTGGGACTACAAGTGTATATATACCATTATGCCCAGCTAATTTTTACACTTTTTGTAGAGACAGAGTTTTGCCATGTTGCCCAAGCTAGTCTCGAACTCCTGAGCTCAGCGATCCTCCCATGTTAGCCTCCCAAAGTGCTGGGATTACAGGTGTGAGCCACCACACCTAGCCGAGTCATTTCTATCATCCCATCTATAAAAGAAGAGCATAAAAAAAAACCTAAGTTACTTACCTAGAATCACTGGAAACAGGAACCCAACTGTTTCCACCAAACTAAGCTGCTTTCCCCCTAGGATCTAAAAAATTACTGTGAACAACTCTAGTGAAGATACTCAGTAGCAGGTTCTGAATCAAGAACAACTCCCTAAGCATAGCTTAGCCCTGATGCTTACCCACTTAAAAGAACAGCCCAGGACGACACGAAGCACTAGAAATATAGGAAGGAAAGGAAAAGGGTGGTTTTAATGCATTATTTCTTTTGCCTCCGGTATTTCAAAGGATTACTTATCACAATACGTGACACCTTAGAGGACAAGGAGCTACAAATTCAGACCTATTTATATCAGGTCACATAATGTGAAATTTAAATACTCTTGAAACCTATACAAGTTTGTATCCAATACTTATTCAGTACATCAAATGTAATATAAAGACTTACTACTTTTTTCCTAATTTCACAGCTGTTTTTCTACCTCTTCATTATCAACTCAAAGTGTTTATTTTATCTAAAAATAGAAGTTCCAATGGTGATTAAAGTGTCAAAAAAAGAAGCCCATTTTCTGTCTAGTCTGACAGTCACAATTTTAAGTTAGTCACATTCTATTGTTTATATTCTCTTTGAGTATCACATGGCAAGACAGTCAGAAATTCCTAATTAGAAGGATTAAGAACACAAAATGTTTGCCACACATCACAGCTCCTAGGCCAGTACCCACTAGACTTTTACTCCGATGCTAAGTCTCACCACTAGGTCAAAGAGACTGGTTCCCTTTTCAAGACAGGTTATACGTCCTCCTCCCTTTTCAAAAGCATCAAGTGAACTCCAAAACAAAGACAACAGAACTTCTGAGTTCTGTTCCCAGTTCCACCATTATCTTCAAGGTGTCTGTGAAAATCTGTTTCTAGAGTACAAATACTGTCCTCACTGACTTCTTTCTCTCAACTCTCCTTCAAGAAAATAAGGAAGACATACCTCTCATTCATTAGAAGAAAGAGAAAGTTTCCAGTCTAAACATTTTGAAATTAGTTCTCTGAGCTCAAGGAGTTGTAAGCAATTGTTCACTTGGCTATTAATAAAGAAAATCAGTTTACTAAAAAGGAAAACAATAGGCCACAGTTTCAGTGTTACACAAGGACACCTATACAATTTAAATACTGTTTGAAGGGCTGTGATTCAGTTCCAGGCCAATAAAACTACCTTGATTTATGGTTTCATCCCCCTAAGAATAGTAACATTCACATTCACAACCTTTATTTATTTAATTTTGAGACTGAGTCTCACTCTGTTGCCCAGGCTGGAATGCAGAGGCATGATCTTGGTTCACTGCAACCTCCGCCTCCCAGGCTGAAGCAATTCTCCCACCTCAGCTTCACAGTAGGTGGGAATACAGGTGCCCGCCATCACGCCCAGCTGATTTTTGTATTTTTAGTAGAGATGGGTTTCACCACGTTGGCCAGGCTGGTGTTGAACTCCTGACCTCAAGTGATCCACCTGCCTCAGCCTCCCAAAGTGCTGGGATTAGAGGCGTAAGCCACCGCACCCAGCCACCTTTATCATTTTGTTCCTTAATTCAGGCCATGATTGAACACTGACATTACAGATTCCAAACAGGAGTGCATAATCAACCAAGCTTGTTTAGCTCATTGTGTACCAGGCAGAAAATCAGGTCACAAGACAAAGTGTTACTTGATACAAGCTTGATCAGATGGTCAAGAAGCCAAATTTTCTAAGGAAGAAACACACGGGACTACAAGAATTACCAGAGAATGTTAACCTCAGACAACATAATATAGCAGAAAAGATTTATAGTGTTTTTGGCTTGCTCACACTAAAGGCAGCAAGAAAGGGAACAAGCCAGTGGCATAAATATAAAACGATAAATGAGCCAAAAAGTATAGATGTGTACCACAATAGTTTAGAAGTAAAATGTACTTTCTTGCTTTTAGTTTAGGCTGACAGAATCTTCTTTGACAAAGTGACAACATTCACTCAGCAAAAATTCTAAGCTCTACGTTCCAAGCATTGTGTAGAAAGAAAAATAACCTGGGATTAAAAGTCACTAAAATCACCTACAAAGTGTATGCTCTGATAAAATCATACTTCCCTTAACCATATTCCAGTAGTTAGGGAAGTCAAAAGGCATATAAAATGAACTTCTGAATATCCTAGTCTTAGGTACTTAGCCTCAAACTGAGAACTGAGCAATGCTTCAGAACAGCCTAAGTGGTTAGAGTAATGAATGTGAAGCAAAACAAAGCTGGGCTGGTAATCATTTCAACTATGTATGTGCACTTCAAAACATCATGTTGTCCATCTTAAATGCATGCACGCATGCACACACACACACACACACAACTGGACTGGAAACACAGATAACCAACCAGTTGTGTGATACTGGGTAGCTCACTTCATCTAAATGAGATAGTACCTGGAATATACTAAATTCTCAACAAACCGTAGGTTCTAATAAATTATTCTGAGTGATTTGGATATGGAATATTTCTCAAACCATGTTTCACAAGATATTAACCAGTGGTTAAGTGGGGGAAAAAAACTAGATTTAGAAAAGCCTGAACTAAATATCAAACATGCTGCTTTAATGAATGATTTTTCAGAACCATTAATATGCCATTCTGTGTCATAAAAGGGGAAGTGGAGGGATGGAGATAGGGAAACAATTTGGTATGCAATATTTTACCATAATTCTGAACTCCTACTAAATCTCCTGGCACACAGTTTGAGAAACACTGATCTAGAGTACTGATTTCCACACTTTTGGTTCCCATAAAGCAGTTCGATTTTCAAATTAAAAAACTGGAAACCCGCACGGATTGCCAGCTTTTTTATTTTGCCAAGTATAAATATTAATTTTAAAAAACCATCTACTAACACCATTTCATTTTAAAAAGTACTATTTTACCATGTACCCACAGAGCAATCAAAGCTTCTGACTGAGAACTCTTCATCAAAATAAAAGTAATACTTGGAATTCTAGCATTGACTTTCCATCAATGACATAAGAGAACTTCACAAGTATGATCTAATTCAACTCACACACAGCAGGAACATTCAGGTCAGGAAAGATCACATACAAACTGGCTGTTAACAGTAGCCACTGACCATTGGATTAAGAAAACAATTAGTTAACTGAATACAGCTTTAAGAACAAAAGCAATGTAAATGCAATCTCAAAGCAAAACAAAGAATATTTATAAAATAGTTCTAAAAAAAAAATTATCCCAGGCAAAGTTTACCTGTTACTGAATCCCAAGTCTTCAAAAAAAAAAGGTTTTAATTTATTCAGTCAACATTACCAGCATTATTGCTTTGATTTATAAAACGAAAATTTTGACATTGCTTTGCATTATGTCCTCCATCCTAACATTTTCAAGACTGTTCATCATTATAAGATAAAATATGTACTAATAGTTTGTAACTCATAAAGGAGATTATTTCAGGGGTAAAATTTAAATTCTAGTATGTCAGTGGCTACCACATGATCCACGTGGAAAAACTACAGAAGAAAATTTCCTTACACAAAATCCAAAAATACCCCAAAGCTCAAATCACTAAACTGTAGCTAGCAGGAATAAACACAACTATCTCATTTTACAGACAAGGAAAATGAAGACCCTGAAAGGTTCAATAATTTAACAGCTAAAATAAAACACTTTTTCCCACAGTACTATAATACGATTTATATATAATTAATTAAAATAAATAAAATCAGCTACAAAAAGGGCTGACAACAGTTGCAAAATGAGGGCTAGCTGTTAGTTCTACAGCTTACAACAACAATATCTCAGACCTGAAATGGGCAAAAAGGCATTTGCTCTAATCCAGAGATAGCTACATTAATTTAATGTTTAAATGAAATATTAAATTTAAGCCCAGGCGCAGTGGCTCACGACTATAATCCCAGCACTTTGGGAAGCTGAAGTGGGTGGATCACTTGAGGTCAGGAGTTCAAGACCAGCCTGGCCAACAGGGTGAAACCCCGTCTCTACTAAAAATACAAAAATTGGCTGGGCATTGTGGCGCACACCTCTAATCCCAGCTGCTCAGGAAGCTGAAGCAGGAGAATCGCTTGAACCCGGGAGGCAGAGGTTTCAGTGAGCTGAGATGGTGCCACTGCACTCCAGCCTGGGCAACACAGGGAGACTCCACCTCAAAAAATTAAAATAGATAAATATTAAATTTAAAGAAAGCCAAAAGGAGGAGAAAATATTTAAATCCTGATTTTACTACCCATTTTTCTCAACATTCTATTAATCTCCTTACTTCTTCCTGAATATAGCTGATACAGTTTGGATATGTGTCCCCTCTAAATCTCATGTTGAAATCTGATCCCCAATGTTGGAGGTAGGGCCTAGTGGGAGGTATTTAGGTCATGGACGCAGATCCCTCATGAATGTCTTGGTGCAGTCCTTATAGGAATGAGTGATGTGGTTGTTTAAAAGAGTGTGGTACCCCTCCCCTTTCTCTCTTGCCTTGCAGAACACCTGCTTCCCCTTGGCCTTCCACTATGACTGGAAGCTTCCTGAGGTCCCACCAGAAGCAGATGCTGGTGCGAAGCTTCTTGTACTGTCTGCAGAGTAATGAGCTAAGTAAACTTCTTTTATTTGTTTATTTTTTGTTGAGACAGAGTCTTTCTGTCACCCAGGCTGGAGTGCAGTGGCAGGATCTCAGCTCACTGCAACCTCCACCTCCTGGGTTCAAGAATTCTCCTGCCTTAGCCTCCTGAGCAGCTGGGATTACAGGCACACACCACTGCGCCCAGCCATAAACCTCTTTTAAGTTACCCAGCTTCAGTTATTCCTTTATAAGCAACACAAAATGGACTAAGACAACAGCCCAAGTACCTAGAACAGCTCCTGGAATATAGAAGGCACCAATACAGTTACTGAATAAATAAAAATGGACTGCTGTTACTGTTGCATAATCTAGTGCCTGTTATTTTAATGTTATTATCAAATACAAACTAAATTCGAAGTGCTGTACTTCACAAATAGAGTATGTGTGTGTCCTCAAAGAAAATATCCAGAATCAATCACACTGAGGAATAGAAATAGACATACTTCTGGAAACCTTTTACACTACTAGTGTTACAGGACGAGATAGACCTATATTATACTGCTAATCTTATTAAACACCTTAGGAACTCTGAATCTGTCCATCTAATACTGATTGCATATTAAAATAGGATGCTAATATAATATTAAAACAACTTCTCCCTATCCATTCAATCAGCACCTGCACTTGATAGAGAATAATAAACCAACAATTTTAGAGATTAGTAAACTAAGGTAGAAAAATTCAGGAAATTAAACATTTTTATGATTCTCACTTATTAATATTACTTTCAACCACTTTTTTATTGCTACAGATACCTGTAAATATTCATGGGGTACATGGGATATTTTGGTACATGCATATCAAGTCAGGGTATTTAGGGCATCTATCACCTTAAATATTTATCATTTCTATGTGCTGGAAACATCTGAAATCCTCTCATCTAGCTATTTTGAAATATACATTGTTGTTAACTTTAGTCACTCTACTCTGCTATCAAACATCAGAACTTATTCCTTCTATCTAATTTTATGTTTATACCCATTAATCAACCTCTCTTTATCCACATACCTCACCCCCTCTGCCTTCACACACCCTTCCCAGCCTCAGATATCATTCCATTCTCCACCTGCATGAAATCAACTTTTTTAGCTCCCACATGAGAGTGGGAATATGCAATATTTGTCTTTCTGTGCCTGGCTTATTTCATAACCTCCAGTTCCATCCATGTTGCTACAAATGGCATGACTTCATTCTTTCTTATGGCCAAACAGTATTCTGTTGCATATATATATATATATACCACATTTTCTTTATCCATTCATCCATTGATGGATACTCTGATTCCGTCTTTGCTGCTGTGAATAGTACTAAAATGAACATGGAAGTGCAAGTATCCCTTTGATATACTGATTTCTTTTCCTCTGGATAACTACCCAGTAGCGGGACTGCTGGATTGTACGGTAGTTTTTAGTTTTTTGAAAAATATTCATTCTGTTTTCCATAGTGACTATACTAATTTACATTCTCATCAACAGTGTTTAAGAGTTCCCTTTCTTCCACATTCTCGTCAGCATCTGTTATTTTTGTCTTTTTAATAATGGCCATTCTAACTGGGGTATAATGATATCTCATTCTGGTTTTGGTTTGCATTTCTCTGATGATTAGTGATGTTAAGCACTGTTTCATATACCTGTTGGCCATTTATATGCCTTCTTTTGAGAAATGTCTAATCATGTCCTTTGCCCAACTATTATTTGGTTTTTTATTATACTTTCAACAACCCTTTAATCTAAAACATACAAATCAAGACTAGCAGCGAAAATTAATTTGCTGTTTGCCTTTTACATGTTATTGAACAGAAAGTAAATGTACCATTATAAATAGTTTTTGCACTGTATCAGCAATCCAAATAACTAATTTTTTTTCAAACCAACGAGGCTAAGATACAAAAATTTCTATTCCTCAACCTAACTTTTCTTAACTAGGTACGCTAATGCCTGTAAACATGTAGCAGTGACCATATTACGAGATCAGGATCTAATAACTGGCACCATAAATTCAAAATCAGGAAACCAACAGTTTAATAAGTTTGAGAGTAAAAATACCTCACATTAGTACCTAAATTAGAGAAGATCCTGTAGAAGAAGCTTTCATTCAACAAATTCAGCTATTAATGACTAATGAAGTAACTCTGCCTACAAAGCCCATCAGCTGTTTATCTGAAAGGCATGTAATTATGGGATGACTCCTCTACTTATAAGCTCTCATATGCAGAAATAAAGCCATATTCCACAAGAGGCTCCACTCTACTGGCCACTAACCAATGGCAAGTGGTCCATCAAACTGCTGCTTTGAGCCAACCCTTTAGTCATTAGTCTACAGGTCTGTGCTTTGTTTTCAAGGATTTTTTTTTTTTTTTTTTTTTTTGAGACAGAGTCTCACTCTGTTGCCCAGGCTGCAGTGCAGTGGTGCAATCTCAGCTCACTGCAACCTCCACCTCCTGGGTTCAAGTGGTTATCCTCCCTCAGCCTCCCGAGTAGCTGAGATTACAGGCGTGCGCCACCACACCCAGCTAATTTTTGTATTTTTAGTAGATGCAGGTTTCACTATGTTGGCTGGTCTCTAACCCCCGACCTCAGGTGATCTGCCCGCTTCAGCCTCCCAAAGTGCTGAGATTACAGGCCTGAGCCACCGCACCCAGACCCAGCTAATTTTTTTTTTTTTTTTTTGGAGACAAGACTCTCACTCTTGTTGCCCAGGCTGGAGTGCAGTAGTGCGATCTTGGCTCACTGCAACCTCCACCTTCCAGGTTCAAGCAATTCTTCTGCGTCAGCCTCCTGAGTAGCTGAGATTACAGGCATGTGCCACCATGCCCAGCTAATTTTGTATTTTTAGTACAGACAGGATTTCACCATGTTGGTCAGGTTGGTCTTGAACTCCTGACCTCGAGTGATCTGCCTGCCTTGGCCTCCCAAAGTGCTGGGATTACAGGCATGAGGCACTGCGCCCAGCCTGTTTTCAAGGTTTTTATGAACACTAGTACCTCCATCATTTTCAACAGGTACAAAAAGCAGAAAGTGGCAAGAAGAAAAAGCCTACAGTTAAGTTTCCTTCATTCAACAAACACTAATTGAATATCTACTATGTACCAAGGCACTGTCCTAATACTTATGAAAAAGAAAACATCAATAATAAGAGTGGTGAGGAAATAAGAAATTTAAAGACATATAGGAATTGTCTAAAGGCCAAGTAAATCTTTGTCTTTTAGACTAAAGTAGTGCTATAGTAGTGAATAATAAGCAAGAAAAAAAAAAAAGAAGAGTGCATGATAAAACAGAAAAACGTTTTCCTGTATGACTAGAGGTCATTCTTAATGAGGACAATACAATCATCTAGGGGATATTTGGGACATCTATGGAAGTGCTTTGGTTGTCACAGCAGTTAAGAAGTGCTTCTCACTATTCACAATAGCAAAGACATGGAATCAACCCAAATGCCCATCAGTGAGAGACTAGATAAAATGTGGTACATGTACACCATGGAATACTATGCAGCCATAAAAAGGAACAAGTGATTACTTTGCAGGGATGTGGATGGAGCTGGAAGCCGTTATCCTCAGCAAACTAACATAGGAACAGAAAACCACACATCATACGTTCTCATTTGTAAGTAGGGGCTAAATGATGAGGACACATGGTGGGGAACAACACACACTGGGGCCTGTGGGGGGAGCCTCAGGAAGAATATCTAATGGATGCTGGGCTTAATACCTAGGTGATGAGTTGATCTGTGCAGCCAACCACCATAGCACAGGTTTACCTACATAACAAAACCTGCACATCCTGCACATGTGCCCCGGGACTTAAAATAAAAGTTGAAGAAAAAAAAAAGTGTTACTGACATTCAATTGGCAGAGGCCAGGAAAGCATATGCAAGTCCAGCACAAAGAAAAAAATGTCTTTATTCTCAAACTTCCTTATGAATAGTTAACTGGATTTTTAAAATCTGTATAATTACCAAAGCCTAGAACCTAATTACATTCTACATATAAGCACCAAGTCCTTCTGCATAATTTTATTTATTTTTTATTTTTTTGAGACAGGGTCTCACTCTGTCACCCAGGCTGGAGTGCAGTGATGTGATCACGGTTCACTACAGCCTTGACCTCTTGGGCTCAGGTAATCCTCCCACCTCAGCCTCCCAGGTAGCTGGGACTTCAGGCACATGCCACCAAGCCCAGCTAATTTTTAAAAAAATTTTTTGTAGAGACAGGGTTTTACCATGTTGCCCAGGCTGGTCTCCAACTCCTGGGCTCAAGTGATCCATCCGCCTTGGTATCCCAAAGTGCTGGGATTACAGGCGTAAGCCACCGTGCCCAGTCCATAATTTAAATATGTACTAAATGTCCAGAAAAGCAACTGCTGAATAAAGAAAGAGAAAACTGTACTTTGGGGCAGATGCAGTGGCTCACGTTTGTAATCTCAGCACTTTGCTCCCAAAGAGGAGGACAGCTTGAGCCTAATTGAAAACCAGCCTGGGCAACTAAGTGAGACCCCATCACTACCAAAAAAAAAAAAAAAAAAAAAAAGAAGAAGAAGAAGAAGAAAGAAGTTGTACTCGAGTTTTATTTGTACATTTGCAAATTATTGTTCACCGTACTGGTTTGCTTCTCCTGGTATTTAAGTTGCAAATACCCTTACAGCAGTCTACTCAGGTAGCTGTCATGTCAAGCTAATCTGTCAGAAATATTTTCTATTTATCCTTTATCTTACTGCAAGATAATTTTTTAAATTATATATGTAGGGCTGGGTGTGGTGGCTCACGCCTATAACCCCAGCACTTTGGGAGGCCGAGGTGGGTGCACTTGAGGCCAGGAGTTCGAGACCAGCCTGGCCAACATGGTGAAACCCTGTCTCTACAAAGAATAAATAATAATACAAAAAAATTAGCCAGGTGTGGTGATGCACGCTTGTAATCTCAGCTACTTGGAAGGCTGAGGCACGAGCACCGATTGAAGCACCCAGGAGGGAGAGGATACGGTGAGCCAAGATCATGCCACTGCACTGCAGCCTGGTTGACAGAGATTCTGTCCCAAAAAAAATATATATATATATACACACACATATATGTAGAAAAGCTGTATTACCTGTGGATTTCATTTCACTAAAGAGAGTATTTCAAAATACTTATAAAAAGAGGGCACTGAATCTGAGAGGTCTGAGAATTAACGGGCTAGAAGATCAGCATCATTGTAGGATACCTGCAGGTCTCAGTTAATCCAGCAAAAGGTAAGAAAGAGCATGTAACTATAATTGTTTTTTCTTATGAGAATGTAAATTCTAAGCATGGTGAAAGGTAAGCAAAATGAAACTTCTGGAAGATGGTACCATAGGTTAAAAGTCTATTCAAATCTGTACAACATCAAAGTGAGTGGCAAGGAGGTAAACATTACCTCGTCTACTAAGAAGTTTCCTGTGACACTTGTTCAAATTGTCAAGGAGAGAGATTAATCTGTCTTAACAGATTTTCAAGGAAGACAAAACTAACTGGTCTGGCCAGGCGTGGTGGCTCACACCTGTAATCCCAGCACTTTGGAAGGCCGAGGCAGGCGCATCACTTGAGGTCAGGAGTTTGAGACCAGCCTGGCCAACATGGTGAAACCCCGCCTCTACTAAAAATACAAAAATTAGCCACGTGTGGTGGTGCACACCTGTAATCTCAGCTACTCGGGAGGCCGAGGCACAAAAATTGCTTGAACGTGGGAGGCGGAGGTTGCAGTGAGCCAAGATCACACCACTGCACTCCAGCCTGGGCGACAGAGTGAGGCTTCAGGTCTCAAAAAAAACAAAAAACAAACTCTAACTGGTCTGTTTTGGGAAAAGAGTCACCAACAGTCTACTTATCATACAAGAAAAGTATGCCTGGTTTAAAAATCACTGGAGCCAACTCACTTCTATCTTTTTTTAATTTTTTTTAAGAGATGGGGTTTCACCATATCACCCAGGCTGGTTTCAAACTCCTGAGCTCAAGTGATCCACCCACCTTAGCCTCCCAAAGTGCTGGGATTACAGGCATAAGCCACCATACCTGTCCTACTTCTAACTAATATACATGCATCTGGGGACCTCTGAGAAACTCTGAACTGCAAACAATTGAAAAAAGAAATTTCTAAAAAAGAAAATTTTTCAGCACCTAAACTTCTGTATGTGAAACTATAACAACAACCTAAAATGCTTCTAATACGGTAATGGCCCTATTTCTCTGCAAATAAGGATTGCTCATCATTCTTACACTGCCTTTCAATTAGGATTATACAGATCCATTCCTCATTCAAGCTTCCAATACGTGCACCTAAGTATCATTTTACAATGGGATATACTTAGGTAAACTGAGATGGTCAGATGACTCACCGAGAAGTCACCCGAAGAATTTTACAACAAAGATTAATAACTCCAATATACCCTCTCAACCAAGAATTTGAAGAAACTAAAAGGTTAAACACAAAATTTCCAGAGCTTATGAAACTTCTGAGAGGTATAAGAGAAACACAGAAAGTAAAGCGAAAAGTTGGGCTTGTTGTCTGCTTTTCATTTTGTTTTCAAACTGGGATTTCCAGCTGTCTTACTAAATTACATGCAGTGTTACTATCTCAATTAATTCCCAACTGACAAAAAAATGTGGATAGTTTTCTTTTATAAGTTGCCCTTACAGTATGTAACTTGAGAGGGGTAATCCAATTCCTCTGGTCTCAGTAACTCCAGAGAGAGAAAGTGACTCCAATAGATACTGCTATAATGGAATTGCAGCCACTAACTGAGCCCTAGTTCCTGTTCTAAACAATCTCTCCCATCAGAGGTTTGCCTAAAATTATACGGTCTCAATTATCTTACTGAAAATTCACTGGGATCCCAAAATTAAAAATCAAACCTACACCAAAACAAAACCTTAAACACAATTAGCACAAGATGACACTGACTATCCCTCTATTTATCCCAGGGTTTCTCAACCTCAGCCTTCTTACCTTTTTGGGCCCAATATAATTCTTTGTTTTGAGGGGTCTATCCTGTGCACTGCAGCATGTTCAGCAGCATCTCTGGCCTCTACCCATTGGATGACAGTAGCAACCCTCCTCCAGCCCCTAGTTATGAAAATCAAAAATGTCTATAGGCTGGGTGTGATGGCTCACGCCTACCATCCCAATACTTTGGGAGGCTGAAGCAGGACTGCTTGAGGCCAGGAGTTTGACACCAGCCTAGGCAACATAGTGAGACTCTGTCTCTACAAAAAATTTAAAAATTAGCCGGGTGTGGTGGTACAGCTAGTTGGGAGGCTGAGGTGGGAGGATTGCTTGAGCCCGGGAGGTGGAAGTTGCAGTAAGCCGTGATCACGCCACTGCACTCCAACCTGGACAACAAAGTCAGACTCTGTCTCCAAAAAAAAGAAAAAAATTGTCTACAGACTTTGCCAAATGTTCCCTGGGAAAGAAAACTACCTGAAATTGAAAACCACTGCTCTAGGCTATCTCATTTATTGCTCATTAGGCTGTGAAGAGATCCAACCTGGCCAACACGGTGAAACTCCTGTCTCTCTCTACTAAAAATACAAAAATTAGCCAGGCGTGGTGGCAGGCGCCTGTAATCCCAGCTACTCGGAGACTGAGGCAGGAGAATCGCTTGAAACTGTAAGGCAGAGGATGCAGTGAGCCAAGATCGTGCCACTGTACTCCAGCCTGGGTGAAAGAGGGAGACTCTGTTTAAAAAAAAAAAAAAAAAAAAGAGACAACTAAACATAAAGAAATACAGTGTGTTAGCACATCTAATTGGTACTTCCCCCGAAAATACAAAAAATTTCTTCTGCAGTGAGTTCAATTTTCAGATTTTTTTCTTCCTTATACTGAAAAAGTCCCACAAATTTCCCCAATATATACATTTATATTTATCAGTAGAATTACAAGGATAAACTAGCCTCTACCTATAAGAATACATATTTATTTCTAGATATTGCAGTGAATATATGTACTGACACTGTACATTCAAATTTCACATGGTAGCACCTGCATTTTGTACCACTGTAGCCTTTTAAAGACCTCAAAACACTGAAGTCATTACTTTTTAAATATAATTACTGGGTGTTCAACTCATATCAATCATTCAATTAAAAAAAATTTAATTAGCAACTGCTATATAGCACCAGACAGACACCTCTCTGGGACCTTTCTAAGAATCATGCAACTTAGGTCAGTGAGCTTAAAGGTTCACAAAGTCTTTAAGAAATCTGCTTTTTAGCTACTTTTATTATGGGTGGTTTGAACATTTTCCTGTATTAGAGTTATTACAAGTATAATACAATGATGAATGCCTTCTGTAGCACCTGGTAGAGCCAAACTAGATAATATTACTTATTGATAAGGAAAACATTTTGTTAGATCAAAGAAGATAATAAAATAAGAAGATAGAGGGAGAGAAGCCTACTACATAGTTTCTTCAGGTGGAGCCTGAAGGCGAGCAGTCCTTAACCTGATCTCTTCATCTGGATTTAGGAAGATACCCTGATCTCCATAAAATACTTAAGAACCACCCTAGTCTCATCAATACCAAAAGTAGGTTACTCTGCATATGATTTATCTCACCTGTTTAATGATGACTCTACCAGATTTAGTAGCATAAGGTAACATTCCCTGACCTTGATTTAATGGGGAAAGATGGATAGTAGGGTGTAGGAATGGAATAACACCTTTACACTCCATGACACAGCCCTCTGTGGTGTACTACCCAGTCATTCATCATCAACATAGCATACTAACTCCATTAGTCTTGGCTTCACATTGTCTCTCAATAAGATAGGTAAGGTAGGAGTTTCTGCTATGGTTTTGAAAATAATAATCTGAAGTTACTTTAAGTATTTATTCTATAATCTGATGACCAAAAAATCTACAATGGCATTTTACCCAATCCTACAGAAACTTAAAATCCTGAGGCTCCAGACTATATAATTGAAATCTCTGATTTTAAAATCCAAGTTTAGTACTCATAAAATTTTACTAAAGTTATTTTCACTGTAAATAGGAAAACACTTTTAATAAGGAATTCCTAAACCAATACTCACTTGGAATGGAGACTTTTTTGAAACCTAACAGAAAACAATGCCACTAAATATGTTTTCATTTTAAAATTCCCCTCATGATTTCTCCTTATTTCTTAATATCTTCTTTCCAAATGAACTTTTTGTCCTCTTTTTGAATTTTTTTTTTTTTTTTTTTTTTGAGATGGAGTCTCGCTCTTGTTGCAAGGGCAATGGCGCGATCTCGGCTCACTGCAATCTCCGCCTCCCGGGTTTTCAAGCAATTCTCCTGCCTCAGCCTCCCGAGCCCAGCTCAAATCACTAAATTGCTTAGATTAGAGGCGCCCACCACCACGCCAGGCTAATTTTTGTATTTTTAGTAGAGACAGGGGTTTCACCATGTTGGCCAGGCTAGTTTTGAAGTCCTGACCTCAGGTGATCCGCCCACCTTGGCCTCCCAAAGTGCTGGGATTACAGGCACTAGTCACCATGCCCAGCCCTCTTTTGTCCTCTTATCTGAGTGGATCCAACCCAAAGACACACAAAGCTAAAATTGATTAGGATTAGCAGTAAGGAGTGTTATTCTATCAAATTAAATGAATTCAGCCTACATGTGGCTTTAAAAAAAAGGTGAAATAATAAAGTAATAAAATTTTAAAAAGAAGAGAAGAGTTATTAAACCTTACAACCTAGTCCCATTGAACACAATTATGGCTCTAAAGCAGTCCTTTCCATTGAATGGGTGAAGAAACCTAGTGAGAGCTCATTAAAAGCTGATGTAAACTCAATACCCAGCCTCTGGTGTTCAGTGAGGACAGCACTCATAGGTGACGGGTTCTTTCTTTCTCTTTCTTTTCTTTTCTCTCTCCTCTCTCCCCTCTCTCTTCTCTCTCATCCAGACTGGGTCTCTGTTGCCCAGGCTGGAGTACAGTGGTACAACCATAGCTCACTGTAACCTCAAATATCCTGGGCTCAAGTAATTCTTCCACCTCAGCCTCCCAAGTAGCTAGGACTACAAGCACATGCCACCATACCCAGCTAATTTTCATTTTTTTTGTTGAGACAGGGTCTTGCTATGTTGTCCAGGCTGGGAGAACATTTTAAACAAAGGGAGACAGAGGTCTAAAAATAGATAATGCATAGGAGAATGGTGAGGTAAATGCTATGGTCAAGGCACAGGGCGTGTGGAGGAATGAGTTGGGTTTTTGAAGTTGATTAGATTAAATCATGGAGTCTTTTTCTTTTCTTTTCTTTTTTGAGATAAGCTCTTGCTCTGTCACCCACACTGGAGTGTAATGGCACAATCACAGCTCACTGCAGCCTCGACCTCCCGGGCTTGAGTGATCTTCCCCACCTCAGCCTCCTGAGTAGCTAGGACCACAGACACACACCACCAACCCTGGCTAATGTTTTTAATTTTTGTAGAGATAGGGTCTCACTTTGTTGCCCAGGCTAGTGCCAAACTCCTGGGCTCAAGCAATCCTCTCCTGCCTTGGGTTCCCAAAGTGTTGGTATAACAGGTGTGAGCCACAGCATGCCCCAGTGAGGGATGGTTCTTGGTATCCAACTATCACAAGAGTCAGTACCCTCTTTGTTTACTTTATTTTTATAAAATTTATTCGTATCTGATTTCGACTGGGGTATTAAGCCTTTTTATATATTGACTATAAATGGTTTTTAGGTTTTAGGTCCTTCATTTTTCTCTTTGTTTTCTATACGTATTTTTTTTATTTTAGGTTTGGGGGCACATGTGTACATTTGTTACATGGATAAACCGTGTCACTGGAATTTGGTGTACTGATTATTTCGTCACCCAGCAACTGAGCATAGTACAAGATAGGTAGTTTTTTGACCCTCATCCTCCTCTTACCCTCACCACCTCAAGTAAGCCCTCGTGTCCATGTTTATGCCCATGTGTACTCAATGTTTAGCTCCCACTTTTAAATGAGAACACGTGGTACTTGGCTTTCTGTTCCTGCTTTAATTCACTTAGTATAATGACCTCCAGCTGCATCCATGTTGCTGCAAAGGACATGATTTCGGTTTTGTTTTTTTTTTAATAGCTGCATAGTATCCCATGATGTATATGTACCACATTTTCTTTATTAAGTCCACCACTGATGGGCATCTAGGTTGATTCCATGTCTTTGCTCTTGTGAATAGTGCCACAATAAACATACAAGTGCATGTGTCTTTTTGGTAAAACGATTTATATTCCTCTGGGTATATACCCAGTAATGGATTGCTGGGCAGAATGGTAGTTCCGTTTTAAGTTCTTTGGGAAATCAAACTGCCTTCCACACTGGCTGAACTAATTTAAATTCTCACTGGCAGTGTATAAGCATTCCCTTTTCTCCACAACCTTGCCAACAACTATTATTCTTTGACTTTCTAATAATAGCTATTCTGACTGGTGTGAGATGGTATCTCACTGTGGTTTTGGTTTGCATTTCTCTGACAATTAGTGACGCTGAGCATTTTTTCATATGCTTATTGGGCCGCATATATGTCTTCTTTTGAGAAGTGCGTAGGCAAAAAAACCAAAATCATACCAACCACACTCTCGGACTATAGCGCAATTAAAATAGAAATCAATACTAAAAAGGTCTCTCAAAACTACACAATTACATGGAAATGAAATAACTTGTTCCTGAATGACTTTTCAGTAAAAAATGAAATTAAGAGAGAAATCAGAAAGTTCTTTGAAACTAATGAAAACAAAGATACAGCATACCAGAATCACTAGGACACAGTTAAAGCAGTATTAAGAGGAAAGTTTATAGCACTAAACACTTACATCAAAAAGCTAGAAAGATCTCAAATTAACAACCTAACATCACACCTAGAGAAACTAGAAAAACAAGAACAAACCAACCCCAAAGCCAGCAGAAGAAATAACCAAAATCAGTGCTGAAATGAATGAAATTGAGAAGCAAAAATCCATACAAATAAATGATAAATGAAACCAAAAGTTGGTTCTTTCAAAAAATAAAATTGATAGACCACTAGCTAGTAATAAAGAAAAAAAGAGAGACGATCTAAATAAACACAATCAGAAATGACAAAACTGACATTACCACCAATCCCACAGAAATACAAAAAACCCTCAGAGACTATTACAAACACCTTTATGCACACAAACTAGAAAACCTAAAATTCCAGATAAATTCCTGGAAACATACAACCTCACAAGACTGAACCAGTAAGAAACTGAAATTCTGAACAAACCAATGACGATTCCAAAATTGAATCAGTAACAAAAAACCTGGCCAGGGCCATGGCTCATGCCTACAATCCCAGCACTTTGGGAGGCAAAGGCAGGCGGATCGCTTGAGCCTAGGAGTTCGAGACCAGCCTAGGAAACATGACGAAACCCTATCTCTCAAAAAAAAAAAAAAAACCATAGAAAATGAGCCAGGTGTGGTAGCACATACCCATAAGTCCAGCTACTCAGGAGGCTAAGGTGGGAGGATCACCTGAGTCTGGGAAGTCGAGGCTGCAGTGAGCCGTGATCATGCCACTGAACTCCAGTATGGGCAACATAGTGAGACCCTGTCTCAAACAATAATGAAAAATAAAAAACTTACCAACCAGAAAAGGCCCTGGACCAGATGGACTCACAGCCAAATTCTACCAGACACACGAAGAAGAGCTGGTACCAATCCTACTGAAATTATTCCAAAAAATCGAGGAGGGACTCTTCCCTAACCCATTCCATGAGGCCAGCAGCATTCTGACACCAAAACCTGGCAAAGACACAATGAAAAAAGAAAACTCCAGGCCAATATCCCTAATTAACACAGACACAAAAATTCTAAATAAAATACGAACAAACTGAACCAGCAGCACATTAAAAAGCTAATGCAGGCCAGTGTGGTGGCTCACACCTGTAATCTCAGCACTTTGAGGGGCCAAGGCAGGCAGATCACTTGAGGTCAGGATTTCAAAGCCAACCTGGCCAACATGGGGAAACCCCATCTCTACCGAAAATACAAAAATTAGCCAGGCCTAGTGGTGCAAACCTGTAATCCCAGGTATCTGGGAGGCTGAGGCACGAGAATCGCTTGAACCCAGGAGGCAGAGGTTGCAGTGAGCTGAGCTCGTTCCACTGCACTCCAGCCTGGGCGAAAGTGCGAGACTCCATCTCAAAAAAATAAATAAATAAAAATTAAAAGCTAATCTACCACAATCAAGTAGTCTTTACTCCTGGGATGCAAGGTTAGTTCAACATAGGCAAATCAATAAATGTGATTCATCACATAAACAGAATTAAAAACAAAAACCACATATCAGGCCAGCCGCAATGGCTTATGCCTGTAACCCCAGCACTTTGGGAGGCTGAGGCGGGCAGATTGCTTAAGCCCAGAAATCTGAGACCAGCCGGGGCAACATGGCAAAATCCCATCTCTACAAAAAAGAAAAAAAATTTAGCTGGGCATGGTGGAACGCACCTATCTACTACTACTCAGGAGGATATAGTGGGAGGATAGATTGAGCCCACAAATTCAAGAACAGCCTGGGCAACAAGACAGAATAAATTCTGTCTCTATTTAAAAAGAAAAAAAGAGGCCGGGTGTGGTGGCTCACGCCTGTAATCCCCACCTTGGGAGGCCGAGGTGGGCATATCACAAGGTCGAGATGGAGACCATCCTGGCCAACATGGTGAAACCCCGTCTCTACTAAAAATACAAAAATTAGCTGGGCATGGTGGCACGTGCCTGTAGTCCCCGCTACTTGGGAGGCTGAGGCAGGAGAATTGCTTGAACCCAGGAGGTGGAGGTTGTAGTGAGCCGAGGTGGAGGTTGTAGTGAGCACCACTGCACTCCAGCCTGGCGACAGAGCAAGACTCAGTCTCAAAAAGAAAAAAAAAAGGGAATATACTGTATATTTGAAAATTGCTAAGACAGATTTTAAGTGTTCTCACCACACAAAAATAAGTATGTGAGGTAATGCATGTTAAATAGCTTGATTTAACCATTCAGTGTATACATATATCAAATCATGCTGTATGCTATAAAAAATATAGTATACAACTTTTAGTTGTGAAAAAAACATGATTTATTAAATGTTTCACCCTTCTTCATCAACTCCCTCTTCCTTCTGCTACCTCACAGTCTTCGGAATTCTCAATCTGAAATGTACCTATCCCTCAAAACTCAACTTAAATCCCACCAGCCACACCAATGCTATGAAATTCCCCTCTCTGAATCCTAAAGCACATATCCTCATTCCCTTTATGCTGTTACTTTTTCCATGTTTGCCTTGATTTTCCCCAAAAGCTGTTAAGATCCTTAAGGGCAGGAACCACATATCACTCCCTATCACCTCCAGGACACTCAGCAGAGAACCTTGGATATATTTAGGAAGAATCCGGTTATACTCAATTGTGTTAGGCCTCAATTTACAAATCAGACATGACAAATAATATATCACACCAAAAAAATCAAGAAACTTCTCCAGGCATTAACTAAGGCTTAGAAAAACACCTATTCAGCCTTTCAAATTATCCCTTTGAAGTAAGGACTTAAAGGTGAGAAGAAAAGATATAATCAATTGTGGAAATTTAGACTGTCTTCTCACTCTTTTTTTTTTTGAGACAGGGTCTGTCTCTGTTGCCCAGGCTGGAGTGCAATGGTGCGATCTCAGCTCACTGCAACCTCCGCTTCCTGGGGTCAAGCAATCCTCCTACTCAGCCTCCCGAATAGCTGGGACTACAGGTGCATGCCACGACACACGGCAAATTTTTTTATTTTTTGGTAGAGACGGGGTTTCTCCATGTTGCCCAGGCTAGTCTCGAACTCCTGAGCTCAAGCGATCTGCCTGCCTTGGACTCCCAAAGTGTTGGGATTACAGGCGTGAGCCACCACGCCTGGCCAGCTTCTCACTCTTAAAGGTAAAATAGTGAACAGCAACTTAAAGATCAAAAAAGCTAAGGACGGAATATTCAACAAGGCATCACATTCAACAACACACCACTGGTCACACACATACTGGCTGAATTCCAGACTCCCTCTCTATGGTAAAAGAGTTCTGCAGGCTCTGATGTTGGCTGGAAAAAAACTAGGCACCTGCTCTTCCCAGTACTGAAATATGGCCAAAAAAAAAAAAAAAAAACCACCATAAACACACAGCAAAATCAGCAAGCAAAACTAAGTAGCATTTAGGTGGGGAGCGGTGGCTCACGCCTGTAATCCCAGCACTTTGGGAGCTCGAGTTGGGCTGATCACTCGAGGTCAAGAGTTCGAGACCAGCCTGGCCAACATGGTGAAACTGCGTCTCTACTAAAAATACAAAAATTAGCCAGGGTGTGGTGGTCGTGCACCTATAGTCCCAGCTACCCAGAGGCCGAGGCAGGAGACTCGCTTGAACCCGGCAGGTGGAGGTTGCAGTCAGCCAAAATCATGCTCCTGGGCGATAGACACAGGCTGTCTCAAAAAAAAAAAAAAAACCAGCTAAGTAGCATTTAGATGAAACTATGACTCTGAAGTAGGGGGTGGGGCAAGTAGAGAGGAAAGAATGTATCATAATGCCTTAAACAAAACTTTTGAGTGACAGAAGACTATAAAACACCCTTTAAGCACTTATTCACTGGACTCCATTTGTGTTTCTAAGAAATAAGATATACAGACTCACTTTAGAAGGTTTTCTCCTACACTGTATCTGAGACACCATAAATATAAACATACATTATGTTGCCACTCTATCACAAGACTGAACCTGGACACTTGTAAGGAAAGGAACAACCATAAAGACAGTTGGCCAAGGACGGGATTGACATTCACTCTGGGGGAGCTCCTCGTAGTAGCTACAACCCAACCGAAAACAGCTTCTGGGTTTGTGATGCTGGTGCTGGCTAGTATGCTGCGTAAATGTTGTTTGTTTTTTGTAGAGAGGGGTCTCACTGTGTTGCCCAGGCTGGTCTCAAACTCCTGGCCTCAAGCAATCCTCCTGCCTCGTCCTCCCAAAGCACTGGGATTACAGACCTAAGCCACCGCGCCTGACCTACAAAAGTGTTTTCTTCACAACCACAGCACTGCCTCTCAAGGGGCTAACACTCTGGCAGAAACTCGTGAAAACCAATTTCACGTCAGAGGAAGCATCCCCAACACTCTGTCCCGGCTCTTTTTCTTAGGTGAAGAAAGGGACAGGGCAGGGGCGGAACAATGGTATTAAAGACACTGGCAGCATGACAACCAAAATAAACGAAGTTGAAACAGTACGTCCTGCCTTCTTCCTAAAGCCATTTCCTTCAATAGTGATAGGAGTGCAGGCCGTCTGCAAGTCATTAGTACGCTGCTGTTTTCACTTTCACAAGGACCCTGGAAACCACTGAAGAGCAAAATCCCCCTTTTCGCCCCACAGGTACCTTCCAACCCCCTTTCTGTGCTTCCTTCCCTAGAGAAAACCGAATAGTGACAATCCTCAGCAATCCGCTATTTTGCTTCACTGACAAGGGAGGTGGCGGGGGCGGTGGGGGGTGAAAAGTGGAAAAGAACACCGAGGAAGGTGAGAAGACACAGCGGAAGAAGTATGGGGGGAGGTCATCGTGGGAAAAAGACCAGGTATAAAAGAATGCAAGAAAATTGAGGGGAGAGTTATCAGAGGGAAACTTGCTAAGAAAAAAAAAAAATTAAGGACTGGGGAGGTAAAGAGGTGAGGTCAGGTGGAGCAGCCCAGGATGAATTAAGAGGTGGGCAGGAGGTACGGGGCCGGGGCCGTCATGCCCAGGGTTTAGGGCCGGCGGCTGGAGAAGTGGGCAGCAGGTATTCGGCAGACCGATGTCCGGGGAGTCAAGGGTGTGCGGAAAGCTCCAGACCCAGTTCCGGGAAATCGGGGCCAGGAATCTATGAGGTTCCCAAGTACAGAGAAC
Source organism: Pongo pygmaeus (assembly GCF_028885625.2). NCBI lineage: Eukaryota > Metazoa > Chordata > Mammalia > Primates > Hominidae > Pongo > Pongo pygmaeus. The sequence goes on along the minus strand of NC_072373.2, from coordinate 108,870,175 downwards.
ACGGGGCTCTTACCGGTAGTTTGGGGCTGACCTCGCCCTTGCAAAAGTGGCAGAAAAACCGGTGGGCGGCTACAGCGGCGCCCGAGTCCGCCCCGGCCGCCGAAGCCTCCGCCATTTTTGTCCTCCGCCGCGGCCGTCCGAGAGGGCAACCGGCCGGTCCCTCGCCAGGCCGCTACCTCCCGAGCTGCAGTCGCCGCCGCCGCCGCCTCGGTGCGGCCACCGCTTCAGAGCCGGCGTCGGTCACGTGAGTCGCCCAGGCCCAGAGAGGCGGCGGCGCCAACAGCTACCCTGCGGCCCGCCTTCCAGCACCAAAGAGGCGCAGGAAGGAGAGACAAACCGCCCGCCCGCCGGCTCCACAAACAGCCCCTCGCTGGTCCTCCAGTCTTCCAGCGAGAAGAAAGAAAGAGCGTCCCCGGAAGCCGCCGAAACTCTGGGGTAGAGCGGCACGCGCTTTTTGCTTTTCCGCGTCCTCTTCGGTGGCGGTCGTCGTCCTAGAAAGGGCGGTGGGCTCCACCTCGGCTCAGAAGGGCAGCGGGAGCCGCAGGAAGCCGTCGCGGGAAGCTCAGCAGCATTGGTGTTGGAGCCTCCGGATTGCGCTGACCCTGAGGTTAGTGGAAAATGCTGTCTGAACGTGGCGGCACTGACTGGACCAAGAGACCAAGTCAGAAAGGGGAACCTGTGTAAAGGGAGTGTAGAGCTAGGAGCCAAGCGTCTTGGAAGCCCTTTCCGAGGATGGCAAAGGATCTGGGAATGCTTCTCCAAAGATATGTGGATGGACGAAATAGATCTCTGGTGATACTGAGGCGGGGTGGGGACGGGGAGGCAAAGACTTGGCTTAGGAATTGGAAGAAATAAGTAAACAATGTTTGGTAGCAATTTGTAATAAGGAAGTAATCATAAAATCAACTACGTCCGTTTCTGATTGTGTCAACTTTGTCAAGGAGTAGAAGTTTAAGAATTGAATACTGTCCTGCAAACAACGTAACCTCATCTCCTGTTTGACACACCCTGTTGAAAAGCAGTCCTTTACCTCCTAAATTTCTTCTTCGAAATTATCATTTCCTTTATGGACTGAGAATAACACTGCCTGCTCACTCCCACCGAGCTGTAAACAGTGACCTTAATTCTTCCAAGCAATGAAGTGTAGAAACTAAGGTCTATGACAGGCTGCAAAATCATCTCCCAATCTTTAAAGAAAATCAGAATCACGCATAATCCCATAGAGACAAATTTGATGCATAGTCTTTTTCTATGCATACATTTTTCCTTTTTTTACAATAATTTTTTTTTCAGCTTGCTTCTGTCACTTAATATATTATGAATAATTTTCTTTTTTTGTTTTTTTTTTGTTTGTTTTGGAGACGGAATCTCGCACTGTCGCCCGCGTTGGAGTGCAGTGGCGCGATCTCGGCTCACTGCAACCTCTGCCTCCCGGCTTCAAGCGATTCTCCTGCCTCAGCCTCCGTAGTAGCTGGGATTACAGGCACCCGCCACCACGGCCAGCTAATTTTTTTTTGTATTTTTAGTAGAGAAGGGGTTTCACTATATTGGCCAGGCTGGTCTCAAACTCCCGACCTCATGATACGCCCACCTCGGTCTCCCAAAGTGCTAGGATTATAGGCATGAGCCACCGCGCCAGCCTATTATGAATAATTTTCTACACGAATACGCATCTTACTAAATAACTTTAAATGTTGGTGTAGTATGCCATTGTATGGGTATAGCATCATTTATTGTTAGACGTTAGATTGTTTCCAGTAAGTCGGTATTATAAAGAGAACTAATGACTTCATTATTATTAGCTTTTTATTCTTTCCTTGGGCACAGTATCCAAAAAGAAATTGTTGTTTCAAAGATATGCAAGATTTTTAAGGCTTTTTGATATGTATTGTCAAATTGCCCTCCAGAAAGAATACATGAATTTACACTCAGCAGCTCTGCTTCCAGCATGAAAGACTTTCCATTGTACCATTTTGGTGTTTTTTCCCTAGCTCTCAGACTCCCCAGTACAATGACTCAAGCAGAAATTAAGCTCTGTTCTTTGTTGCTGCAAGAGCATTTTGGAGAGATTGTAGAAAAAATTGGAGTCCATCTGATAAGAACCGGTAGCCAGCCACTAAGAGTAATTGCCGATGACACAGGAACATCACTGGATCAGGTATGTCTAAATGACATTAATTTTCTCTCATTTCTTTCACTCATTTATTTCACTCACCTTTGAATATTGTTCTTCTCACCCCAGAAAAGGAAAAATGAAGAAAGCCTGCCCTTGGAGCAGAACAATGTTATTTCGGGGAGAAAAGGATGAGACTTAGGCATCAACATTTTGTTTCTCAAAGTGTTCCTAGTTCATCACAGCTTTTAGGCAAATCTTTGCTCTTCCCATGCCATAACTCATTTATTCACAATAAGTCTATTAATCTCAGTACTGCCTTTAAGGAATGAGAATGATGAAAGGAAAGTAAATTGTGTTTTGAGAGATAAGGATCAGAGGAAATATAGCAAGGAATCTTCCTGATTTATTGTATTGATGTGTGATTCTTATTAGCTCCTCCAATGGAGAGAGGAAATAAGTGCAGAAATTATCTAGCCATTTTCTGATGCTTACTAAGCTGTTGGACAAAAAATTCCCAGCAGTAATGAGCTGTATCTTCAGGTCTTTCCTCTCTTTCTTCTCTTTATGTCCCATTTAGGTGAAAAAAGCCCTGTGTGTCCTCGTCCAACATAACCTGGTGAGTTATCAAGTGCACAAACGTGGTGTGGTGGAGTATGAAGCCCAGTGCAGCCGGGTATTGCGAATTCTTAGATATCCCCGGTACATCTATACTACCAAAACTCTGTACAGTGACACTGGAGAGCTGATTGTTGAGGAGCTTCTGTTGAACGGCAAACTGACAATGTCAGCTGTTGTGAAGAAAGTGGCAGACCGGCTCACAGAGACCATGGAGGGTCAGTACGGTATCCATAGCTATTAACAAAAGCATAGATCAGCTGGCTACGGGAGTGAACCCTGAGCTATCTTAGGCCATTTCATGTGCCTTTTTCCTCCTGTTATACAGATGGCAAGACCATGGACTATGCTGAAGTATCAAACACATTTGTGCGACTGGTAGACACACACTTTGTACAACGCTGCCCTTCGGTACCTACCACTGAGAATTCAGACCCTGGGCCACCACCACCTGCCCCAACACTTGTCATTAATGAAAAGGACATGTACCTGGTTCCTAAACTCAGCTTGATAGGTAAGGAATTTTAACCCCTGGAACTGTGACTTGCCTTAATTGTGGATTCTTCTTGATTGTCAAGTGTATGAAATGTGCTTGTATTTACCAAATATTTGCTATGTGCCAGACATCGTGGTGTATAACAATGAAAAAATCATGGTCTCTGCCATGGGGCTTTAGTATAGGAGACATACATTAATCAGAAAATCACATCGATATATCATTAAACGGTGATAAGTACTATGAAGGAAATATTCCTATGAAGAAACTGTCATAGTATTATGAGACATGCATTAATCAGAAAATCACATCAGTATATAATTAAACTGTGATAAGTGCCATGAAGGAAAAGTATGAGGTGTTATGAAAATATATAATGGAGACTTTGGGAGACTGAGGCAGGCGAATTGCATGAGGCCAGGAGTTCGAGACCAGCCTGGGCAACATGGTGAAACCCCATCTCTACTAAAATTATAAAAATTAGCCGGGTAGCCAGGCATGGTGGCTCACGCCTGTAATCCCAGCACTTTGGGAGGCCGAGGTGGGCGGATCACGAGGTCAGGAGATCGAGACCATCCTGGCTAATACGGTGAAACCCCGTCTATACTAAAAATACAAAAAATTAGCTGGGTGTGGTGGCAGGCATCTGTAGTCCCAGCTACTCGGGAGGCTGAGGCAGGAAAATGGCGTGAACCTGGGAGATGGAGCTTGCAGTGAGCCGAGATCGTGCCACTGCACTCCAGCCTGGGCAACAGAGCCAGACTCCGTCTCAAAAAAAAAAAAAAAATTAGCCAGGTATGGTGGCGTACGCCTGTAATCCCAGCTACTCGGGAGGCTGGCGCAGAAGAATTGCTTGAACCCAGGAGACAGAGGTTGCAGTGAGCCAAGATTGCGCCACTGTACTCCAGCCTGGGCGACAGAGTGAGACTCTGTCTCGGAAAAAAAAAAGAAAATATATAATGAGGGACGGGATTCATCTGGGAGTTTAGGCCTCATGTTTCTTTGAGAAGGTGGCATTTGAGCTAAGATTTGAAGTAGAAGCTAACAGTGAGGTAACAGGAAAAGCATTTTTGGCAAAGGGAATAGTATGTAGTAAAAAAATAGCATTTGAGGAAATGAAAGAATGTCAGTATAGCTAAAGCATTGTAAGCAAAGCAAGAGAGGCATGAGATGAGGTTAGAGACATAGCTAGGCAGGGGTCTGATCTTAGAAGCTAATCAGGATCGACCTGTTTAGTACTTGGATGGGAGACAGGCAGGGGCTAAATCAAGTAAGACCTTATAGACCATCTATTCTTTATGCTAAGAGCAAAGGAAGACCACTGAAGGATTTTTAAGGAAATGACATGATCTAATTTGCACTTTTAAAAGATTTTTTGTCTACAGAAAGGATGGGAGAATGGGGCAAAGGTAAATGTTGACAGACTGGTGGAAAATGAAACAGAGAGGGTGAAGGAAACAAGTACTAAGAATGACATCTGTGTGTCTGACTTGCGCGTGTGGGAGGATGATATCATTCGCCATGAAAGAGAGCATTGGAGGAGAAAGACTATAAGCCTCTCTGAACATGTTGAGTTTCAGATTATATCATCAGTTACTTGAGTTTCTTATAGCTCTTCAGCCCCCTAAGCAACTCTGACCTAGAGGCAGCTACAGATGTCTTTGGAATGAAAGACATCTGCTCTCATGTTTGGTTATTTCCTGTCATCATATGAGATATAGTCTAAGTGTTTAATTGTTTGTTTGGCAGGGAAAGGTAAAAGGCGGAGATCATCTGATGAAGATGCTGCTGGGGAGCCCAAGGCCAAGAGACCAAAACATACTACAGATAACAAGGAGGTAATGGGGCTTCTTGATTAGAAGTCCTCACCCTGAAGCAGGCCAGAAAGAGCACTCAGATAACGAGCCCCAAGAGAGCTTAAAGCTTCCTGAGCTAAGAAGCAGTAGGATTATGAACCTCATTAAATATTAGGAATAGACTAACAAAGAATGAACCATTACTGTCTCCCTTCTGAGCCTTAATTCTTTCATTGAACAGAGGTAACAGCTTATGTAAAAAGGGGCCTAGAAAAAGTTTAGGTTGCTCAATATGGCAAGAACCTAAAGACCTATAGGGGCCAGTGGTGAAAAATGGGTCTAAAAACTATACATAGGCCTGAACTCATATTCAGATGCCTTCTTAGCGTGCCTATAAAGATGTCAGTAAGCATCTCAAACTCAGTGTGGCCAAAACAGAATAATTGATTCCTCCTCCCAAATATCTTGCTCCCTCATAAACTTCGTCATCTTAGTAAAAGACACTACCACCTAGGCCAGCCGCCTAGGACACTACCATTTCTGCTTAAGCCAAAATCCTTGGAACCCTCTAATCTCACAGTAAAACATATTAGCCCAGTTTCCAAAATTACCTCAAATCCAACCATTTCTCATCTTTTCACTGCCATCTCTCGTCAACTCTTTGCAAACGCTTTCGTTAATGGTCTCCCTAGCTGCATTCTTACCTACTTAGTAGCCAAAATGACTTTCTAAGTTGTTCAAAACAAAACAACACATCCACTGATTAGACTCCTTTAATAGCTTTCCTTTACTCCTAGAAGAAATCCAAGGTACGGGCTAGGAAGCCTTATGTGATCTAGGTCTTCGTGTGATCTGCTGGAGACAGGGCTCTTCAACCTCACCTCTGCCCCGTCTCCATCTTACTCACTGTGTTCCCCCTACTGACTTTATCTCTTAAACATGTCAAACTCTTTCTGGTCTTTAGACTTTGGCCCTTATCATGCCTCCAGCTTCAAATGTTTGTCCCCAGATCTTCATGTAGTGGTCTCTGTTTTTATCATTTCTATCTTAAATGCTCTTTTCATAGACTTCAAGCACCATTGCCCACTCCTACACTAGTCCCTACCACATTTCTCATTTCATATACTTCACAGCATTTATATTTATAACTGGAATTATTTATTATTTGTGTACATGTTTGTCTAAGAGGTTTGGGCTTTATCCTGAAGGCAAGGGAGAGCCATTTATGGATTTTAAGCAGGGAAATGAAGTGACTGGATTTATATTTTAGGAAGATTATTATAGCACAGCAGTTCCTAACTTGTACTACTCCATGGATGGATTTCAGAGAGTCCACTTATACTTATGTGCATTTTTCAGTGAAGCTCTCCGTACCTTTCATTACATTCTTCAAAGGAACTGTGACCCAAAACAGTTTAAAAAAAAAAAAAAAAAAGCACTACTCTAAGAAATGGGAAGAATGATGCAAAACAAAATTAGAAGGAGAAAACCCAGTTACTCCTTTTATAGTGTCTGCTATGTTTTAAAGGGAAAAAAAAAAAACAAAACCCCAGTTAGGAGGCTATTGTAATCCAGATGGGCCAAGATTTAGAGTCTGAAATAAGGTAATGATAGGAGAAAGAAAAGTAGACATCTGATAAATATAAAGAATAGATAGAAATTGGTAATGGGGTGGTAGATTATGGAGAGCAAGGGACTAGGGGTGATACCCAAGTTTGTAGCTTAAGAAATTGGGTTGGCTGGCCAAGCACGGTGGCTCACGCCTGTAATCCCAGCACTTTGGGAGGCCGAGGTGGGTGGATCACCTGAGGTCAGAGTTCGAGATGAGCCTGGTCAACATGGTGAAACCCCGTCTCTACTAAAAATACAAAAATTAGCCGGCCATGGTGGTAGGTGCCTGTAATTACAGCTACTTGGGAGGCTGCGGCAGGATCATGGCCTGAACCTGGGAGGCAGGGGTTGCAGTGAGCCAAGGTCACGCCGCTGCACTCCATCCTTGGTGACAGAGCAAGACTCCATCTCAAAAAAAAAAAAAGAAAGAAATTGGGTTGTCTAGGCACAGTGGCTCATGCCTGTAATCCCAGCATTTTGGGAGGCTGAGGTAGAAGAATCACTTGAGTCCAGGAGTTTGAGACCAGCCTGGACAACATAGTGAGACCCCATCTGTACAAAAAAAAAAAAACACCAGACCTAGTGGCACATGTTTGTAGTCCCAGCTACTCAGGGGCTGAGATGGAAGGATCACTTGAGCCCAGGAAGTCAAGGCTGCAGTGAGCCATGATTGTGCCACTGCACTACAGCCTGGGCAACAGAGCAAGACCCTGTCTCAAAAAAAAAAAAAAAATGGGTTGGTTATAGTGTAGTTACCTGAAAACTTACAAAACAGAACAGTTTGGGGAACAGGTGGAAGTGTCAAATAGGCAGCTGAGTCTATGCATCTGGAGCATAATAGAGAGTTCCAGGATAGGCCGGGTACAGTAATGCCTGTAATCCTAGCACTTTGGGAGGCTGAGGCAGGTGCATCACCTGAGGTCAGGAGTTCGAGACCAGCCTGGCCAAGATGGCGAAACCCCATCTCTACTAAAAATACAAAAATTAGCTGTGCATGGTGGTGCAGGCCTATAATCCCAGCTACTCGGGAAGCTGAGGCAGGAGAATCGCTTGAACCTGGGGGGCAGAGGTTGCAATGAGCTGAGATTGTGCCACTTCACTCCAGCCTGGGCGAAAGAGCAAAACGCCGTCTCAGAAAAAAAAAAAAAAGAGAGTTCTAGGATAGAGTAACAGATTTGGAAATGCATCAATAGTTGAAGCCTGGAGAGCAGATAAAATTACCCAAGTAGAGCATGTAGAGTAAAAAGAAAGGAAAGGTATGGACAGAACCGTGACAAAACACCAGGATTACAGTTGGGATCTGAAAGAGGACTCTGTAGATACTGAGGAAAGGTAGTCAGAAAGGTTCAAAGTAACACCAAGAAAAAATGGTGTCGGCCAGGCCCAGTGGCTCACGCCTGTAATCCTAACACTTTGGAAGGCCAAGGCAGGCAGATCGCTTGAGCCTAGGAGTTTGAGACCATCCTGAGCAACATGGTGAGACCCTGTCTCTACAGAAAAATACAAAAATTACCCAAGCGTGGTGGCACGTACCTGTGGTCCCAGCTGCTTGGGAGGCTGAGATGAGAGGATCACCTGAGCCCAGGGAGGTCAAGGCTGCAGTGAGCTACGATCACACCACTGCACTCCAGCCTGGGTGACAAAGACCCTGTCTTTAAAAGGAAAAAAAAAAAAAATGGTGTCATAAAATCCAAGGAGCCACATAAAGTTTTAAGAAGGAAAAAATGTCCAACCATGTCATATGCTTCCAAAAGGTTAAATAAGATCAGAAGTGGAATTTATTATTTGAACTTAACAACATAGAGTCCTCAAGGACAATTGTGGAATTTCACTGGAATGCAAGTGACAATTGACATTTCGGTACAATAGTGGAAATGGGTTGCGTAAATCTAGATAGAGATACAGCTGGGATGGCCAACTGTTTGAGAAGCTTGGCTATGGCAGTAAGGAAAAGAAGAGAAGGCATAGGGTTGAAGGAGAATTCTAGAGTAGAGAGAGACTTGAACAGGGTAAAGGCTGATAAGAAGGCGGTAGAGAAGGAAAGGCTGAAGATGTTAGAGGACAGGGTGAAATAGAGCTGGATCCCCAAGAATGAATGAGAGAGTAAGTTCTGGAATACCAATATGGGCATTAACCTTAGGTAAAAGGAGCATTTTTCAGCTGTGATAAAAGTGAGTGAAAATATGAATTAAGAACAAAAAAGAAAGAAATGTGAGGATGTGCACAGAGCTGAGTGAGTTCTGGCCTAGTGTCTTCTATTTTCTCTGTGAAATGAGAGGCAAAGTCATCTGCCAAGAGTGAGAATGAAGAAGGGTCAAGTTGGAGACTTGAGAGTAATGGAGAAGAGTTAAAATAGAGAGAGAAAGGCCGGACGTGGTGGCTCACGCCTATAATCCCAGCCCTTGGGAGTCCGAGGCAGGCAGATCACCTGAGGTCAGGAGTTCGAGACCAGCCTGGCCAACATTGTAAAACCCCAACTCTACTAAAAATACAAAAATTAGCCTAGCGCAGTGGTGGTTGCCTGTAATCCCAGCTACTCAGTAGGCTGAGGCAGGGGAATCACTTGAACCCGAGAGGCAGAGGTTGCAGTGAGTCGAGATCACGCCACTGCACTCCAGCCTGGGTGACGAGCAAAACTCCGTCTCAAAAAAAAATAAAAATAAAAGTTAAATAATAAAATAGGGAGAGAAAGATTGGAGATGAGCTTAGAGAACCTGTTTGAAGTTGGGATTTGTCTAGACACCAGTCTACATGACTGAATGATTTTTTTCCAACCAATGTAGTTGTTACTTTGTAGGAAAAGAAATGGTGAACCATTAAATCCAAGCTCCTCACCAGAAAACTTTACACTATATCTAAATGTTTCTCTAAATCTTTTCCTCAGCCCATTCCAGATGATGGGATTTATTGGCAGGCCAACCTTGACAGATTCCACCAACACTTCCGTGACCAAGCCATTGTGAGTGCAGTTGCTAACAGGATGGACCAGGTAATACCTAAGTGGGTCTGTCATTGGTCATCAGGGACATTTACTTATTTGTCAGATATGGCCATTGGCACATAGAGCCGGGGGCAGCACTGCGATTTCTGAATTCTAGTTTACTTTTCAAACAGACAAGCAGCGAGATTGTGCGAACCATGCTCCGAATGAGTGAGATTACCACTTCCTCTAGTGCTCCCTTCACCCAGCCATTGTCTTCCAATGAGGTGAGTTTCGTGTTCTTGCACTAACTTTCTGACAGATTCTTGGGTGTTAACAACATTTATTATACACAGATCCTGAGTTTGGGTTGAGGTCTGAGCCTTGAAAGAGCAGGGTGTTTGATGTGGAGCAGGGATTATCTTCAAGTGATGAGCACTGAAATGTTTGGTCTCTTAGGATCCAGCTTTTAAAAATCTACACTATTCACTTAGTCAAAGTATCTATTCGTCAAGTACAGCCTATTCCTAATTATTTTAAGAATCCACGATTTGGACTCTGAGAGCCTTGGCATTCAGGACTTTATTTGACCCCCTGTATTTAAAATATCAATGTTTAATATATCCAATATGTGTTATTTATATTACTTTCATAGTAATACAGTCATGCATCACTTAACAGCAGGGATACATTCTGAGAAATGTGTCGTTAGGCGATTTCATCATTGTGTGAACATCATAGGGTGTACTTACCCAAACCTAGATGGTGTAGCCTACAGCACACCTAGACTGTATGGGATAGCCTATGGCTTCTAGGCTGTAAAACTGTACAGCATGTTACTGTACTGAATACTGTAGGCAGTTGTAACGCAGTAGCATCTGTGTATCTAAACACAGAAAAGGTACAGTAAAAATATGGTATGAAAAATTAAAAACTACACCTGTTTAGTGCACTTAACATGAATGGAGCTTTCAGGACTAAAAGTTGCCCTGCGGGAGTTAGTGAATGAATGGCAAATTAATGTGAATGTGATGGTCTACACGCTTAGGCTACACTGTATTTATTAAAAACCAGTAACAGGCTGAGCAGGGTGGCTCACGCCTGTAATCCTAGCACTTTGGGAGGCCGAGGCTGGCGATTGCCTGAGCTCAGGCGTTTGAGACCAGCCTGGGCAACATGGTGAAACCCGTCTACTAAAATACAAAAAAAAAAAAAAAAAAAAATTAGCCGGGCATGGCAGCATGCGCCTGTGGTCCCAGCTACTTGGGAGGCTGAGGCAGCAGAATCACTTGAACCCAGGAGGCAGAGGTTGCGGTGAGCCGAGATCATGCCACTGCACTCCAGCCTCACCACACACGTGAGTAATGTGTTTCACAACGGCATTGTGCTATGATGTTACAACAGCTATGACATCACAAAACAGTAGGAATTTTTCAGCTCCAGTATAATATGGGACCACAGCTGCACATGGTCCATTGTTGACTAAAATGTTATATGGTGCATGACTATGTTTAAATATTCCTATATTTTTATATTGTTTATTTTAAAGTTCTACGGCCAGGTGCAGTGACTCACACTTGTAATCCTAGAACTTTGGGAGGTTGAGGCAGAAGGATCCCTTGAGGCCGGGAATTCAAGACCAACCTGGGCAACATGACAAGACCCCCGTCTCTACAAAAAAATTTTTTTTTAAATTAGCTGGGTGTGGTGCCACATGCCTATGGTCACAGCTATTCGAGAGGCTGAGGCAGGAGGATTGCTTGAGCCCAAGAGTTGAGGTTGCAGTGAACTATGATCATGCCACTGCACTCCAGCTTAACAGAGCAAAACCCTATTTCAAAAAAAAAAAAAAGGCCGGACACAGCAGCTCACACCTGTAATCCCAGCACTTTGGGTGGCCGAGGCAGGCAGATCACCTGAGGAGTTCAAGACCAGCATAGTCCAACATGGTGAAACCTCATCTCTACCAAAATTACAGAAATTAGCCAGGCATGGTGATGGGCGCCTGTAATCCCAGCTACTTGGGAGGCTGAGGCAGGAGAATCGCTTGAACCCAGGAGTGGGAGGTTGCAGTGAGCTGAGATCGCACCACTGCACTCTAGCCTGGGAGACAGAGTGAGACTCCGTCTCAAAAAAAAAAAAAAAGTTTGGTATGTATCTTTATTCAGACCTTGCATACTCTAACATATATGTGGGTATATGTATTTTTTAACCCCAAAATGGGACTATTCATACTGGCTTTTTTGTTGGGTTTTGTTTGTTTGTTTTCGTTTTTTTGTGACAGAGTCTCACCCTTTCACCCAGGCTGGAGTGCAGTAGCGCGATCTCAGCTCACTGCAACCTCCGCCTCCTGGGTTCAAGGCATTCTCCTGCTCATCCGTCTGAGTAGCTGGGATCACAGGCACATGCCACCACGCCAGGCTCATTTTTTTATTTTTAGTAGAAACAGGGTTTCACTATGTTGGCCAGGCTGGTCTTAAACTCCTGACCTCAAGTGATCCGCCCACCTCGGCCTCTCAAAGTGCTGGCGTTACAAAGGCGTGATCCACCACACCCAACCTAGTCATACTGTTCTATAACTTGATTTTTTATATGACAGTGTATGTAAAACTTCCTTTCATGTCAGTTTCTATAGATTTGTCTCACTCTTCATAATGACTGTGTCATATTCCACTTAATGGCCATGCTATATTTTATTTTAGTGTACTCCTCAGTACTGGTCATTTGGGTATTTCTAGTTTTTTACTCTTACAAACAACCCTGCTGTGAATATTTTTGGACAGTTTTGTGGTAACTAAAATTAAAACTTTTTTTTTTTTTTTTTTGAGACGGAGTTTCGCCCTTGTAGCCCAGGCTGGAGTGCAATGGCGCAATCTTGGCTCACTGCAACCTCTGCCTCCCAGGTTCAAGCAATTCTCCTGCCTCAGCCTCCCAAATAGCTGGGATTACAGGCATGCGCCACCATGTCCAGCTAATTCTGTATTTTTACTAGAGACAGGGTTTCACCATATTGGTCAGGCTGGTCTCCAACTCTTGACCCAAAGTGATCCACCTACCTCGGCCTCCCAAAGTGTTGGGATTACAGGCGTTAGCCACTGCGCCCGGCCTAAAACATCTTTATTTCAGTAAGGTCAGGAGTTCTAAGTTCCCAAACCCATTTTAAGTGTCTTTTGCTCCACAGATCTTCAGATCCCTACCTGTTGGCTATAACATCTCTAAACAAGTTCTTGATCAGTATCTCACTCTGCTGGCAGATGATCCAGTAAGTCTGTTTTTTCTTTTTTTCTTTTTTCTTTAGCCTGTACTGTTGATAATTTATTTCTGCACTGATACCTAGTATCATCCTCTTGTAGAGTTATTCTCTACCTAGCCAGCCCAGACAATTTCTCCACATCATTTGATAGGAGGGCTACCTGCTACAGACTTTTGGTTAGATTTGTTCCATTGGAAACAGAATCACTGGACTTTCCATTCAGTTAACACTCTCTCTTTTTCTTAATAGCTAGAGTTTGTTGGAAAGTCTGGCGACAGTGGTGGAGGAATGTATGTCATCAGTATCCTTACCAGTTATTTCCTTAGAGTCAGGCAGCCTGACCTATAAATCAGAATGGTGCCTTAGGAAAGAAAGATTTGGTAATGTTTATTATACTAAATAATTTAGAAAATTGAAGTAATTGTTAAATAAATTTTTCTATGAATATTCAGTGAACTGCATTGATGATGAAGTAAAAAGAGGCCAGGCATGGTGGACTTTGGGAGGCTGAGGAAGGTGAATTGCATGAACCCAGGAGTTCAAGATCAGCTAAGCAACATGGCAAAACCCCATCTCTACCAAAAATACAAAAACTAGCCAGATGTAATGATTCTTGCTTGTAGTCCAGTTCCTCAGGAGGCTGAGGTGGGAGGATCACTTGAGTCCAGGAGACGGAGGTTGCAGTAAGCTGAGATCATGCCACTGACTCCAACCTGGGTGACAGAGTGAGACCCTGTCTCAAAAAAGAAAAGTAAAAAGGACTTTTAATCAACCAAATTTTAGTTAAGCAAAACCCTTACTTAAATACTTGTATTAAAGTTTTGGAATATTTATGTACCATGACTGAAACCATAAATTATAACATGAAAAACAAAATAGGGTTTAAAATATAATTATAAATTAGAAACAGGAGTAAAACTCAGATCACAATAACTAGGCCAAAACATTACTGAGTGACCTTAATTCTCTACATAAAGACCTCCATAAGGCATTAGCATCCCTAGCCACAGCCACTCTGGAGTCCGTCGTACAGGAGAGGTAAGGGGGACACTGATTGGGTTTGGGATCACATACTTCCTATCCCCAGTGAAGTAATTTGATCATTATGTAAGCCCCCAATATAACCACACCTTGGCACACTTTGCCCCATTTTTTCACTGGACTCCTATGGATCTCATGTAATACTGCTCTTTACCCTAAAATAACCTACTGTTTAATTCCTACTGATGCAAATTAACCAGCCTCCCTAAAGCCTTTGCTTACAAATGTAGGAACTGTGGCGCTCAAGTGAGTCAGCAGTTGGTGACTGCCTTATGATTAACAGCAGTTGGTGATGCCTTACCATCACCAACCTATGGAGCTGTAGAATAATTTTCTGATCACTGTTCCTGTCTGGTCCTGGCTTCACACATAGAATAGAACAACCACCCCATCTATCACTGGGAAGTAAAGCTAATCTTCTATGTTAGCATGCCATTTGCTTTCTTCATTCCTTTCCAGATTTGGGTCTCGCTGTGCTAGAATATTCCGTCTAGTTTTGCAGAAGAAACACATAGAGCAGAAGCAAGTGGAAGACTTTGCAATGATTCCTGCAAAGGAGGCCAAGGATATGCTATATAAGATGCTCTCAGAAAATTTCATGTCACTCCAGGTAACCAACCAAGGATGTAATAATTGCCAACCAGCAAAGCTGGCCTAGGGTGAGAGAAGCTTCTTAGGCAAACATACTAAACCCCCAAGCAAACTCTATATCCAGCTCTGAGACAGAAAAAATGATTCACAGAGACATAGCGAGCACTTGGAGGATAATTTGGGGCCTTAACTGCCCTAGTGAGAAAGAGGTGGCCGGGCGCGGTGGCTCGCACCTGTAGTCCCAGCACTTTGGGAGGCCAAGGTGGGCAAATCACTTGAGGTCAGGAGTTCGAGACCAGCCTGGCCAACATGGTGAAACTCCGTCTCTACTAAAATACAAAACAATTAGCTGGGCCTGGTGGCACATGCCTATAGTCCCAGCTACTCGGGAGGCTGAGGCAAGAAGGAGAATCTCTTGAACCCGGGAGGGGGAGGTTGCAGGGAGCCGAGATCAAGCCACTGCACTCTAGCCTGAGCAATAGAGTGAGATTCTGTCTCAAAAAACAAACAAACAAACAAACAAACAAAAAAGTGGCACAGCCAGGACATCACCCCAAACCCACCCTGCCTTTTTTTCTCTTCTCATTTCTGTTCTTCCTTAAGCCTTAATTCTATTATAGTTTAAATTTATCAACACATCTAACTGAGTCTTTGCAGGGCTATTTAGTAGACCATATGAGTAAATAGAATGGATTTTGGAGTCAGATTACATCTCTTGCCTTACCCAGTTACATTAAGCAAGTTACCACGTTTCCCATCTATAAAACAGTGATGGATGGTGATAATAAAAATAATATGGTTGCCAGGTGCGGTGGTTCATGCCTGTAATCCCAGCACTTTGGGAGGCCTAGGCGGACGGATCACTTGCGGTCAGGAGTTCGAGACCAGCCTGGCCAACCTGGTGAAACCCTGTCTCTACTAAAAATACAAAAATTAGCTGGGCATGGTGCCGTGTGTCTGTAGTCCCAGCTACTCAGGAGGCTGAGGAAGGAGAATTGCTTGAACCTGGGAGGCAGAGGTTGCAGTGAGCCAACATTGTGCCACTGCACTCCAGCCTGGGCAACAGAGCAAGACTCTGTCTCAAAAATAATAATAATATGATTTTTTGTAAAGATTGAATAGAATTTACCTGGCACATAGAGTTGTTCAGTAAATGTTAGTTGCCTTCCCTTTCTCCCCCAGCTCAGGATGCTGACAGTCAAATGGAAAAAACAGGGAAGCCCAGCTCTCCATTTGACTAATTATGACATAAACCACAGAGACTGGGCTGGGCACACCTGTATTCTCAGCACTTTGGGAAGCCAAGGCAGGATGATCACTTGAGCCCAGGAATTCAAAACCAGCCTGGGCAATATAGTGAGACCATGTCTCCGCCACCCTCCAAAAATTAAAAAATTAGCGGAGCATGGTGGTGCATGCCTGTAGTTCCGGCTACTCGGGGGGCTGAGGTGGGAGGATTGCTTGAGCCAGAGGTAGAAGTTGCAGTGAGCTGATATCACGCCACCGCACTCCATCCTAGGTAACAGAGCAAGACCCAGTCTCAAAATAAATAAATAAATAAAATGAACACAGGTACTGAATGACTAGGAAACAGGAAAGTATAAGTAAAAAAGAGGGCTAAGTAACTCCAGGTGGAATGAGTGTGTACTTTGCCAGTTCTAAAACAGTATAATTTCTGCTATTTTTCTTTCTATTGGACAAATAGGAAATTCCCAAAACACCAGACCATGCCCCATCCAGGACCTTCTATTTATATACTGTGAACATCCTGTCAGCTGCCCGAATGTTGTTGCACAGGTGCTACAAGGTAACTCAATCTGGACCTTCTGCCCATTTCCTCCACACGGACAAGTCCCCTTCATATGCCCACTTCGCCCTGAGCTGCTGAAATAGAACTATGTGCATTCCTTGTCTGTCTTCTCTTTCCTCAGAGCATAGCCAACTTGATAGAAAGGAGGCAATTTGAAACCAAAGAGAATAAGTAAGTAACATTTTCAGTTGAGTTATTTACATTTTTCAAGATCAAGGGCCTGAGGGGAAATTTCCTCTAGAAATAGGAACCAATAGAGGCTGGGCCTGGCAGGGTGGCTCATGCCTGTAATCCCAGCACTTTGGGAGGCTGAGGCGGGTGGATCACTTGAGGTCAGGAGTTTGAGACCAACCTGGCCAACATGGTGAAACCCTGTCTTCACTAAAAATACAAAAATTAGCTGGGCATGGTGGCGGGCACCTGTAGTCCCAGCTACTCGGGAGGCTAAGGCAGGAGAATCACTTAAACCCAGTGAGTGGAGGTTGCAGTGAACCAAGATCACGCCACTTGCCTCTAGCCTGGGCGACAGAGTGAGACTTCATCTCAAAAAAAATTTTTTTTTTGAGAAGTAGGAACCAGTAGAGATAGCAACCAGTCTACTTGCATTGAATCATTGGCTTAGATTAGTGTAAATCATGCATTAGTCTACACTTTTCTAACATGCTCCCAGTGAAATAATTTTTCAGATTAAATTTGTGAGAAACGTACAAAAGCACCAAACTTTAAGTGCAAATGAGAGGCAGTAAGAATTTCAGGAGTGAAGTTATATTTCCAAATAAGTTTGTAGAAAATGTCCTTAGAAGGTGACATTATCTACTTTGATCAGGAAAATGGTAAAAGGGTGGTGGGTTGTGCCTCAGACACACGTGGTAAGAGAATCTCCCAGGTTAGGGAAGATGTCTCAGAGTTGTGTTTGTTTGACAGGCGTCTACTAGAAAAATCTCAGAGGGTAGAAGCCATCATTGCATCTATGCAGGCTACTGGTGCAGAGGATGCACAGTTACAAGAAATAGAGGAGATGATCACAGCTCCTGAACGTCAGCAGCTAGAGACCCTGAAACGTAATGTCAACAAGTAAGCATCATAAACTTCAGACCTGCGTTCAGAATACCATCCAGAAAATCCATTTTGACATCCTGTAACCCTCCAACTTAGCACGAGCAAACCTAAACTCACTGTCTTCTCCAGCTCACTTAACAGAATTTAATCCACCTATTTTTGTAAACTAGCAATTCTGAAGATGTTCTCAGCTTCTTCTCCAGCACCATATACACTCTCTTGTTCATCAAGTACTGATAAATTTTTTTTAAGAGATGGGGTTTTGGCTGTGTTACCCAGACTGGCTTTGAACTCGTAGGTTCAGTCTTCCTGCCTCAGCCTCCCAAGTACCTGGGACTACAGGCAAGTGCCACTGCGCTGGCTTAATTTTACTTGAGTCATGTGTCTCAAATCTGGCCTTTCATCTTGGTCCACACGCAGGCCTTCATCACCTCTTTCCTAGACCTTCACATTTCAGTGCACAATTTGTGCACCTCTTTCATTAAATTTATTTCTTAAGTATTTTTTTGGATACTAGTTTAGTGGTTGCTTATTTCAGTTTTGGATTGTTCATTGCTAGTGTTATACAAAAACAACCAACTTTTGTGTTGTGATTTTATATCCCACAACTTTACTAAATTCATTTATTAATTCTAGTAGGTTTTTTGCGGATTCTTTGAGATTTTTTATAATAGGATTATGTCATCTGTGAATAGAGAGAGTTTTACTTCTGCCTTTTCAATCTAGATGCCTTTACTTTTTTTTTCGTGCCCCATTGCCCTGGCTAGAACCTCCAGTAAAAGGTTGAATAGAAGTACAAGAGCAGACATCTTTGTTTTGTTTCTGATCTTAGGAGAAAAGCTTTTAGTCTTGCACCATTATTAAGTATGATGTTAGCTGTGGGTTTTTCCTAGATGGCTTTTGTCAGGCCGAAGAAGCTTCCATTTCTTCCTAATCACCACTCACTTTAAGCTTCAGACACTCTTAGTTTCTTGCTATTTTAAAACACACTAGGTCCTTTTATACCTGTGCCTTTACATTCGTTTTCCTGATTGCAAATTAAGACTACCTTCCCCCAGGACAGAGGCTCTGTATTTTGCATTCTTAGCAGTTTCTTAGCAGTTTCCATGGTGTCTGGCACATAAAGATGCTCGGTAAATAGCAAAATGATCTACTGGTTCTCCTGCTTTCTTTCCATCCACTCTGAAGGGTAACCAAGCAGTTATCCATGGCCACACCCGCCCTAGCCTCTAATCTTAAATATGCTAATGAACATTCAGTCTAGGCAAATGCTTTTACTTTTCACTCAGGTTGGATGCCAGTGAAATCCAGGTGGACGAAACCATCTTCCTGCTGGAGTCTTACATTGAGTGCACCATGAAGAGACAGTGATCCAGAAGAAGCATCTTCCTCAGAAGATCTGGGGGGATGGAAAAATAAAGGAGGTGCCTGGATGCATTATTTGCAGTAGGATAAGTTGTATAGTCTTCAACTAAACCCCCCTCTCTATCCCCTGCAGCCCAGGATACACCTGAAAGAATTTGGCATATTTAGATCCATTGCTATAGTCTCCCCTCATCAAATCTTGGCAGTGGGAAGAACCTGAAATCAACAAGGTTAATCATCTATCAGATGCATCTGTTCCCATAAAGAAGTTACCCACACCTATGGTTACCTACATCCCTGGCAGTAGGAAACTTCCTAAGAAGTTAATTTTATTTTCAGATGTCTATACCTGTTCTTTATTTTGTTGAGATAGATAGGTGATAGATTAGATAGATAGATAAATTTTTTGTTGTTGAGACAGGATCTCACTCTGTCACCCAGGCTGGGGTGTAATAGCGCAATCACAGCTCCCTACAGCCTTGATATCCTGAGCTCAAGCAGTCCTTCCACCTCAGCCTCTGGAGTAGCTGGGACTACAGGCATGCACCACACATACCCAGCTAATTTTTTTTTTTTTTTTTTTTTTTTTTTTTTGTAGAGACAGGGCCTCCCTGTGTTGCCCAGGCTGATGAACCGTAATTTTTAACACACACACACTGTGTAGGGAATGTGAAAGACTATCACAGAGTAGAAAAAAAAGTTATTTTCGGGGTTAGCAGGTGGATTGTCCCAAGCAGTCACACTAGAATCTGTGGACTGAAGCCACATTTGCCAGCTCCAGGCTTCTAACACATCTGAAACTGTGTACGTAGAACAGCTAGCCCAATGCCTGGCATATGGTAAGCACACAGTAAATTAGTGCCTTTCTCTTCTCCATGGTTCCTTAAAACTGGCAATGCTAAATTCTGTCTCTCAGTATCATGGATGTAATTTGTCCCAGCAGCTTTAATTCATTTAAAGCAGTTAGATGTTGTTTTATACTATCTTCAGTGTTCTCTCACCAATGTGTTTTCTAATTGTTTAAACACTTGTGTGTCAAACAATTGCCAGCCACCATACTAAACACAACATACAAAGATAGATAAATAAGACACCACCTCTGCGCTCAAGCCAGTCACCATCATTTACTAAGCACCTGTTTTGTGCTAAGTACTGGGGTAAGCCTTGGGGATATAAAGATTAATAAATTTTGAGCATACAGTCTAGTAGGAGGAGACAAATAAGTACACAAGTACCAGGAAGTATTAGGGGTGCTACAGTAGAAGAGTAAACACTATGTACAGAGAGGCCAGAAAGGGAAGAGGGTCAGGCAGGGAAGGGAACACAGAGAAAGTGACAATGTATAGTTTGAAAGATGAGGATGCTTTATTTGCAAACTATCTTAAGGGATTAATAACCAGAATATACAAGGAGCTCAAACAATAGCAGAAAGAACAATCCAACTTAAAAATGGCCAAAAGATCTTAATAGGTAGTTTTTGAAAGAAGATATACAAATGACCAACAGATAACATCAAAAAATGTTCAATATCACTAATCAGAGAAATGGAAATCAAAATCAATGAGATAATGAGAGGTGACAGCGTGCTGGCAGTCCTCACAGCCCTCGCTCACTGTGGGCTCCCACTTTGGCGGCACTTGAGGCCCTTCAGCCCACCGCTGCACTGTGGGAGCCCCTTTCTGGGCTGGCCAAGGCTGGAGCCGGCTGCCTCAGCTTGCAGGGAGATGTGGAGGGAGAGGCGCCAGTGGGAACCGGGGGCTGCGCCCGGTGCTTGCGGGGCAGCTGGAGTTCCGGGTGGGCGTGGGCTTGGCGGGCCCCGCACTGGGAGCAGCCGGCTGCCCCTGCCGGCCGGGCAATGAGGGGCTTACCACCCGGGCCAGCGGCTGCGAAGGGTGTACTGGGTCCCCCAGCAGTGCCGACCCACCGGCGCTGCGCTTGATTTCTCACCGGGCCTTGGCTGCCTTCCCGCGGGGCAGGGCTCAGGACCTGCAGCCCGCCATGCCTGAGCCTCCCACCCCCTCCATGGGCTCCTGCGCGACCGGAGCCTCCTCGACGAGCGCCACCCCCTGCTCCATGGCGCCCAAGTCCCATCGACCACCCAAGGGCTGAGGAAGGAGTCCAGGCGCACGGCGATGGACTGGCAGGCAGCTCCACCTGCAGCCCCTGTGTGAGATCCACTGGGTGAAGCCAGCTGGGCTCCTGAGTCTGCTGGAGCCTTGGAGAACCTTTATGTCTAGCTCAGGGATTGTAAACGCACCAATCAGTGCCCTGTCAAAACAGACCACTCGGCTCTACCAATCAGCAGGATGTGGGTGGGGCCAGCTAAGAGAATAAAAGCAGGCTCCCGAGCCAGCAGTGGCAACTCGCTCAGACCACTTTCCACACTGAGAGTGTTGTTCTTTTGCTCTTTGTAATAAATCTTGCTACTGCTCACTTTAGGTCCACACTGCTTTTATGAGCTGTAACACTCACCGCGAAGGTCTGCAGCTTCACTCCTGAAGCCAGCGAGACCAGGAGCCCACCGGGAGGAAGAAACAACTCCAGAGGCGCCGCCTTAAGAGCTATAACACTCACCGCCAGGGTCTGCAGCTTCACTCCTGAGCCAGCGAGACCACAAACCCACCAGAAGGAAGAAACTCCGAACACATCCGAACATCAGAAGGAACAAACTCCAGATGTGCCACCTTAAGAGCTGTAACACTCACCTCGAGGGTCCGCGGCTTCATTCTTGAAGTCAGTGAGACCAAGAATCCACTGATTTCGGACACAATAACATCTCACCCCAAGTAATTAGTTTTATCAAGAAGAAAGAATGAATGCTAGTGAGGATGTGGAAAAAGGAGAGCCCTGCCTGGTACACTGTTGGGAATGTAAATTGGTACAGCCACTGTGGAAGACTACAGCGGTTCCTCAAAAAACTAAAAATAGAACTATGCTCCAGCAATTCCACTACTGGGTGTATATATATATATATATATATATATATATAATTTCCAAAAAGAAAGAAATCAATGTATCAAAAAGATACCTGCACTCCCATGTTTATTGCAGCACTATACACGATAGCCAAAACGGAATCAACCTAAGTGCCCATCAATAGATGAAAGGCTAAAGAAAATGTATATATTATTCAGCCATAAGAATGAATGAAATCCTGTCATTGGCAGCAACATGGATGGAATTGGAGGTCATTATGTTAAGTAAAATAAACCAAGCACAGAAACAAATATTGCATGTTCTGTCTCACATAGGAGCTATAAAAGTGGATCTCAAGAAAATAAAGAATAGATTGGTAGTTACCAGAGGTTAGGAAGGTTGGGGAGGATGAAGAGAGGTTGATTAGTGGGCACAGATAATACAGTTTGAAGAAATAAGACTGGTGTTGGATAGATCAGCAGGGTGGCATAGTTATTAATTTACTGTACATTTCAAAACAGCTAGAAGATAATAATTTTGATGGTGCCTCAATCCTGTAATCCCAACACACTGGGAGGATAAGTTGAAGCCAGGAGTTCAAGAACAGCCTGGGCAACAGTGAGATTTCATCTTTACAAAAAAATTTAAATATTAGCTAGATGTGGTAGTGCACACCTGTAATCCCAGCTACTCAGGAGGCTGAGGCAGGAGAATCGCTTGAACCAGGGAGATGGAGGTCGCAGTGAGCTGAGATGGTGCCACTGCACTCCAGCCTGGGTGACAAAGCGAGACTCCGTCTCAAAAAAAAAAAAAAAAAAAAAAAAAGGCCGCGCGTGGTGGTGGGCGCCCTGTAATCCCAGCTACTTTGGAAGCTAAAGCACGAGAATCGCTTCAACCTGGGAGATGGAGGTTGCAGTGAGCTGGGATCACGCCAGTGCACTCCAGTCTGGGCTGTAGAGCGAGACTCTCAAAACAAAACATCACTCTGGCAGCACTGTAGAGAATGAACTGGTAGGGGCAAGACTATTTGGAGACTTGCAATAATATTTCAGGCAAAATATGAGGAAAGCTTAAACGAGGGCAATGAATGAAGGCTGGAGAGAACATGGGTTTGAGGACGTTTAAGGAGATAGCATCTGCATACTTGGTTGCCATTTGAGTGAAGTGAAAGGAGAAGTGGTATCGAAAATGTTGTTTGGTGTGCTTCGCTTGGAGATAATTAATTCGAAGTGATGCCTGCTGTAACAGGTGTGCACAGTGCTGTAGAGGCTGCTTACAGTTCAGCTTAGGGCTGGTTGGAAGTAACATGTGAGTCCTGAAGTCATTCGGTCTAGGGGTCATTGTCCTAAACAGAGAAGATAGGAAGGAATAGGAGCTGAGCATTTAGAGGTATTCTTCTTTGTGGTTTAATATTATACCCATGGGTCATCCTCAAAAGATGTGCCCTTATTTGCCCGGGGACTTTCAGAAACCCCGCTACCTTCCGACCCCGCGGAACGCTCCGAGGGGAAGCGTCGCTAGGCCACCAGAGGGCGCCAGGCGGGCCGCAGCGACTCCAGAGTCGCGTTATGGCCGCTGTGCGGGTGCAGCTGCTCCTGTCTGGGCGTCCGGAGTCGGTGAGCTTCGCACGGAGTGTGTGTGGCCTCCTGGGAGCCGGGCCAGGGCTCGGGCCGTGGCCCATTCACTGCAGCTTGAAGCGAGGACGGCTTGTCCTCTCGAGCAGGCCCTTCCCAGGCGCCTCCGCTACTCTTCCGCTCCAGGTCGGCAGAAGGGGGCCCCAGAGGGGGGGCAGTGAAGGGCCGAAGATGGGGACTGAAATCGGGTGGGAACTGGCGGCGAGGACCCTGCCTCCAACGCGCGGTGTAGCCCCATTTTTGAAAGTCACGCCCACCCAGTGCCGCCCTTCTGAAGCCTTAACCCAGCTGGCTTCCTTCTGCCAGCGACCCCCTTTCTGCCCTTTTGCGGCCCTGGACGAGCGGCCCAGGGTCCCTGGGGCTGAGCTGCCCACAGATCGAGGTGTGGACCTGGGTGTGGCCGTCATTCTGCAGTCCAGCGACAAGACTGTCTTGCTAACCAGAAGGGCACGCACCCTCAGCGTTTCCCCCAACCTCTGGGTACCCCCGGGTGAGTATTCTGGGGACAAGGCCCCAAGTACAGAGAAGAAATTTGCCCTTTCCCCGCAACAATGTTTTTCCCAGTCTCAGAAGGATAAAGTGGGCCCCAAAATGTGGCATGCTCATAGTCACAAGGGACTGCAACTCCCTTTGTGTCCACTGGAGGGGATAGGAGAGTCAACAGTGAGTGGGGGGGTCCCTGGCGAAGACCACCACCATTCACCTACTGGCCCCACTGTTATTGCAGGTGGGCACGTGGAACTTCAGGAGGAGGTAACCAGTCACCTGATCCAACCTGAGCCAAGAGACCCATGCCTGGGACCACCTTGGGTGTGGACTGAGGGAGGGGCAAGCAAAAGGACTTGGAAGAGTCAGGCACTGGCCCCTCTGATGTGTCTTCTCTGACTCCCAGCTGCTGGACGGAGGGCTTCGAGAACTTTGGGAGGAGACTGGACTACACCTGCCCCAGGGACAGTTCTCTTGGGTCCCTCTGGGTTTATGGGAGGTGAGACAAGGAGCTGGGAGAAGCTCCTCCATACTTAACCAAGAGACTTCAACAACTACCCACCAAAGTCCATAGATCAGCCCCTACCTGCCTTGGCTACAAGGGAAACAATAGCACATAAGTGGGCTGGAGTCCTCAAATCCATAACCCTCACCCATATCCCTGCTGTGTCATCTGTACCATCCACGCCCTCAGCTTTTGGCCACCATTTTGTTTCACCCTAAGGCTGTATTAACAAAGTCTCAAAAAGTGACAGGGCCAGGTGCCACCGCACCTGCTCACGCCTGTAATCCCAACACTTTTGGGAGGCCGAGGTGGGCAGATCACCTGAGGTCAGAAGTTCGAGACCAGCCTGGACAACATGGCGAAACCCCGTCTCTACTAAAAATACAAAAATTAGCTGGGCGTGGTCATAGGCGCCTGTAATCCCAGCTACTCTGGAGGCTGAGGCTGGAGAATCGCTTGAACCCAGGAGGCAGAGGTTGCAGTGAGCCAAGATCACGCCATTGCATGCCAGCCTGGGCGACAAGAGCGAAACTCCATCTTAAAAAAAAAAAAAAAAAGTGACAAAGTTCTCACTTTTGCTGTTTTCTTTTCCTAGTCTGCCTACCCTCCTAGGCTGAGCTGGGGTTTACCCAAATACCATCACATTGTTCTGTATCTACTCGTGATCTCCCAGGAATCACAGCAGCAGTTGCAGGTAGGGCTGGCAGTGAGGGAAGGAAACAGGGCTCAGAGGAGCCCAAGCAACCTGGTTCTGACTATGATTAGGAGCTGGGCGGGGGTTGGGGGGGTAGTCAGAGATAACGAAGAATATGCAATACCCTTTCCCCTTGCTCCTGCCTTTCTCCATGAAACCTGCAGGTAGGTTTTGATCACGAACAGGCAGCCCAGGGACAGGCAATGACTGAGGGGTCACCATGTCTGACCCCAGGCCCGGATCCAACCAAACCCAAGTGAGGTGAGCGCCCTTACGTGGCTGACACCAGATGTAGCTGCTGCAGTGGCTGCCACAGAGGATGGGACAGAGACACCCAGACTTCTCCCCCAGGACCTACCACCCTCTGTCCTGTAAGTAAGAGCTTCTCCCTCAGCCTCTAATACACCAACATATTCATGTTGAGAAGTTCAGCGTCTATCTTGTCCTCAGGATGGAATTTTGTGTTGTGGGGGAGATTTAAGGAGAGTAGGTCAGCTGATAATTAAGAAGGTACATGAAATCTAAGACACTGACCATCAAACCCCAAGGATTCTTGCTCTAACTGGCTAGCATTGAAGGTCTAAGTGTCAGTTCTAACACAGGGGCAAGTCATTTAACCCTCCTTGAACCTGTTTCCTTTCTGCAAATGAGGTCAACACCCACCCACCTCCTGTGGTAGTTGGGAGGATTCAGGGACCTAACATATATGTAAGTTCTTTGTAAGCTACAAGGCACAGCCCCAACAGGAGTTGTCACCATGCAGTGCAGTGGAACTAGAGGAGGATGGAAGAGCCCGACCTCTGGTCCTGCCCATGTCCACCCTCCTGCGGATGATCCCAACCATGGCAGAGGGCAAAGAGAGAGTCAGCACTGGAACCAAGTTTGCCCTCAAGCTCTGGCTGCAACATCTGGGCAGGTAAAAGTGAAAAAGGACCGGAGAGCTCCACAGTACTGGGCTGGAATGGTCTAGTTTTTACAGGCATGGGGAAAGGAGGGAAGGACAACCTCTCTTGGAATTCCTCCATAGAACACCCCCACCGTGTAAAAGTGCAACTCACCTGGACCCAGGGCCAGCAAAGGAAGAATGGAACATGGACCCTCTTCCCCCAAACCAGGGGTCTGGAAAGTGAAGTGTAAAATCCCCTCCCTAGCCCATCTCCATGACACTCACAGAACATTCACAATCTTTATTATGGGTGAGAGCTTCACTACAACTTTAGAAATAAAAAGTAAAATTACAACATAGGTCCTAGGCCTTGGCGAGCCTGAAAAAGAAGATTGGGAAGGAGGGCACAGGGTCCTTCCACCTCCCT
The DNA here is from genome assembly GCF_028885625.2 of Pongo pygmaeus. Taxonomy (NCBI): domain Eukaryota; kingdom Metazoa; phylum Chordata; class Mammalia; order Primates; family Hominidae; genus Pongo; species Pongo pygmaeus. Next base: position 108,843,954 of record NC_072373.2, on the reverse strand, counting down.
GGAAAGGTGCAGAATGAGCCAGGCCTAACCACAGGGCCATGAGCCTCTAGAAGCTTAGGGTGGAATAAGAAACACTGTGAACTTAAATATATAAATAGAGAGAGACCCAAGCAATAGGCCGGGCCTGACTCCCAAACCCCTGGGGATCATGGCTAAGGCCTTACATCCTCCTCTGTCATACTGGAGTAGGAGGCAGGGGAAGTCATCTTTGGAGTATTTTGGTTTTTCTTATTTATGTACAAAAAAGTCCACATCCACAATCCAAAATAAAGTTCTCTGTCCATCTCTGAAACTGCCTGTCTCAGTTTTTCCACCTGTCTGTTTGGCCGAAGGGAATGGAATGGACATGAAGAGACAATGGATGTGAAGAAGAAATAGAGCCATGGATTTGGGGGATAACAAGAGAGCATTTGGGGTTCAAGAGAGGTGCCCCTTTCCCAAGAGGCTCTAGACATAGTCAAGGCTGAGGGTTCAGCCCTTCTTCCAGCTCACATCCCATCCCATTTGCCTCCCACTGCCTAGGTTAACATACCCAAAGGAATGTGCCACCATCTAAAGAACATTTCCAAAAACAGACCCCAGTGTCCTTAAAAACAGGTTCAATATTAACCCTTTGGGTGCTGGCCTTGTCAGGCAGAGATGAGGCCAAAAGTAGGCATCTGTGAACGTCTGTCTGGCCCTTGGCCAGAACCCCCAGAGGGATCAGAGTAGCTGGGGTTAGGACTCCACAGCATACCTCCTCAGTGTTGGGGACAGCGAAGTTGCCATAATCCGAGGAACTCAGTCCAGGGAAATGATGTCTGACCGACAGCCAGTCAAAGAGGGACCTGAGGGCAGGGGTCCTCCATGCCCCTCCCTCAAGGCCCCCCCAGGGGCCACAATGCTGCTGACACGGCCAGGAGGGGGTGCCGGAGTGGCGCTGCGGTGGGAACTCCCCAACGTGGGGGCCAGTGGGCCCAGAAAGTGAGAAGGGGTCCCTCGGTACTGGAAAAAGTGGCCAAGGGCATCCTGTTCATCTAGTGAGGTGATGACGGAGGGGCCATAGTGCTAGGAAGAATCAAGGGCATAGTTTAAGATCTCATCCTGACTTCCCCACCTCCTAGTCACTCATCTCAGAAATGCCGTATGAGAGCAATCAACCCCTGTGGATCCCAAGGTATTCTCTTGAGAAGCGGGAGAGCCTCTCCCTCTTTCCCCTACTTCCCCACACCCTTCCCCTTTCCCTGCCTTGAGAGAGCTCCTCCAACTTGTTAGGTTCTTGGCTTTGTGGGCGTCTGAAATGTGTGGAATGTCCGGTTAGAGCAGGCATGGTGCTCTAAGTGCACACGGGGGTGGGGGTGAGTAGGCCAGGGCAGAAAATTAACAGGGGATCTAGGAAGCAGGCCTAAGTAGGAATCTCAGGAACTACCAGTGGGGCTGAGGAGGTAATAAGCTACCTACACCTCACTGTCCTCACGGGAAAGCAGATTTACATCCCCAGAGATCATAAGAGAGGGAGGGGCCCCATCAGTGCCTAGAAAGGAAGCTTCAGAGATCTGAGACCTTCTGAAGAAAGAACCACTTACCTGACTCTCTGTCTGAAGAAATGAAAATAAATCTAAACCTGGCAGGAAAAGAAAAATCAAAATTAACCTCCTATCTGACCCCTTTACCGCCAAAAGACAAAGCACTTTGGACTGTGGCCCCTTGCAGGAGAAGCAGGAGGCTTTGAGAAGGAACAGGGGTTCTGATGTAGCTCTGGGGAGGGTGTGGCCGTGCAGGGTCCATCTTATGATCCATGTCATACCTTGGATGTCGGCTCCCAGTGGGAAGGCAGGTGGGTACTCATGTAGTGGGAGACTGGACAGGAAATCCCCACCCAACGTGCCCATAGCAGGGCTCCTGAGCACCGAGGATGGCTGGTGGCCAGACGTCAGGACTCTGTGGGTAGAGAGGAGCTGAGGCAGCCAGCAAACCACAGATGCCCTCACCCAGTTCAGGTCCCCAGGTTCCCTCTCTGCCCCCTCCACATTTCTCTTGCCCCAGGCTTTGTCCAATGATCAGAAAGCATTCCTAACTTCTTCCCCTGTCCGTTTTGCTGTAGATTCAGCCTATTTTCTCATACCCTTTGCTTCCAGGTAGGGCCGGGATGGCAGCTGAGGTGACAGAACAGTGCTTCTTGGTAGGGGGCAGATCCTCCTCATCTGATGAGCTTTCTATTGTCAAGTCAATAACTTCGACCTTCTTCTTATTCTCTGATGGATTTCCCTCCTGGACTGGGCTGTACTGGAGGCCTGCGGGTATTAAGAAGACTATGTCTCAGAGAAGAGGCCATCCAAGATTTAGCTTAGCTGGGGAACAGGGGGTCACTCACCATCCAGCCCATACCCTGGCGGGGGGCAAACCTCAGATGCCTCCTTCTTGGGTTTCATTGGGCACCAGGATCCATCTTCCATGAATTGGATCTCATCACAATCTGAACAGGAACTAAGAATCTCCATAAATAAACTGGGGGAGGAGAGAGATGAAAATTCATGGGGCTGGGAGATGAGCAGAACAGTAGCCAGAGAGTTCTGTAACTCACCTTCCCGTATCTCAGTGTCCTCATCTGTAAAATAAGGACATTATCCATCCTACTGGACCTCTCTTGAGTTGTTGTAATCAAATAACACAAGGTAAAAGAGCTTTGCAAAGTAAGTAATAGGTTTTAAAATAAATACAATCTGAGGCCGGGTGCAGTGGCTCACGCCTGTAATCCCAGCACTTTGGGAGGTACAGGCAGGTGTATCACTTGAGGCTGGGAGTTCAAGACCAGCCTGGCCAACATGGTGAAACCTCATCTCTACTAAAAATACAAAAATTAGCCAGGTGTGGTGGCACATGCCTATAATCCCAGCTACTTGGGAGGCTGAGGCACGAGAATCGCTTGAACCCGGGAGGCAGAGGTTGCAGTGAGCCTAGATCACGCCACTGTTCTCCACCCTGGGCAACAGAGCAAGGCTCTGCCTCAAAAAAAAGCCAGTGTGGTGGCTCTCGCCTATCATCACACTTTCAGAGACCAAGGAGGGTGGATCACCTGAGGTCAGGAGTTCGAGACCAGCCTGGCCAACATGGTGAAACCCCATCTCTACCAAAAATACCGCTGGATGTGGCGGCAACATGCCTGTAATCCCAGCTACTCAGGAGGCTGAGGCAGGAGAATCACTTGAACCCAGGAGGCAGAGGTTGCGTAAGCCGAGATCACGAGACTATGCCATACCACTCCAGCCTGGGCGATAGAGTGAAACACCGTCTCAAAAAAAAAAAAAAAAAATCTGAGCACTTACGTGTAGTATAAGGAACAAAAGGAGCAAAGATACAGAAGTCCATAAACCATCTCCAAAAGGCACTGGGTCTTTGGCTGTCTAAACACTTGTGTAAAAATAAATAAATAAAGGCACTAGGGGCCAGGCATGGTAGCTCATGCCTGCAATCCCAGCACTTTGGGAGGCCAAGGTGGGAGGATCACTTGAGGCCAGGAGGTCGAGGTTGCAGTGAGCTATGATTGTGCTACTATACTCCAGTCTGGGCAACAGAACGAGACCCTGTCTCAAAAACAAACAAACAAACAAACAAACAAAAAGTGGAGGAGCACTGGGAACAAGAACCATAATGTAGATTCCAAAAAGGGGTTAAGACTAGCAAGATCAAAAGATTAGAACATCCAGGCCCTCAAAAGAACCTTATTGCAATGCTCAGTGGGAAGTCAGGTAGTTGTTATGGGTGATACATTATGACAGTTCAGTACACTGGCTCTGCCACTTAACAATATAACCTTGAGCAAGGCTCAATCTCTCTCAGCCTCAGTTTCCTCATGTGTAATGATACTACCTATCTCATAGGGTTTTTTTTTTTCTTTTTTTTTTCCTGGGTGAGTGTCACTAGCCAATCATAGGATTATTTCTTTTTTTGAGACAGGGTCTCAATCTGTTGCCCAGGCTGGGGTGCAGTAATGCAATCATAGCTCACTGCAGCCTCAAACTCCTGGGTTCAAGCCAACCTCCCGCCTCAGCCTCCTGAGCAGCTAAGACTATAGTCATGAGCTATTATAACATGCCTGGCTACTTTTTTTAAATTTTAGAGAGAGGGTCTTACTCTGTTGCCCAGGCTGGTCTCAAACTCTTAGCCTCAAATGATCTTCCCATCTCAGCCTTCCAGTGTTGGAATTACAGGTAGGAGCCGAGTCCATAGGGTTATTGTGAGGATTCAATGAGATAAGTCATGCAAAGTGCTCAGCAAGATGCCTTATATATACTAAGTCCTTAATGTTGCCCTCCACCTCCACACACACGCACATACACACACACACAGATCGGTAAAAGGGATAGATAAGGTGAGAATTGCGGTTCATGTGAGGGGAAGTAAGCCATATGAATTAAAAACCCTGAAGGAGGTGGTGGCTAAAAGAAAAAAGAAATATAGGCTGGGCATGGTGTCTCATGCCTATAATCCCAGCACTTTAGGAGGCCAAGGTGGGCGGATCACCTGAGGTCAGGAGTTCAAGACCAGCCTGGCCAACATGGTGAAACCCCGTCTCTACTAAAAATACAAAAATTAGCCAGGCATGGTGATGGGCGCCTGTAATCCCAGCTACTCAGGAGGCTGAGGCAGGAGAATCGCCTGAACCTGGGAGGTGGAGGTTGCAGTAAGCCAAGACTGCGACACTGCACTCCAGCCTGGGCAGCAGAGTAAGACTCCATCTCCAAAAAAAAAAGAAAAAGAAAAAGAAATAACCAAGAAAAGAGGGTTCTAGTGGATGTCCTAGGTAAGAGGAAGCAAAATGGCCTACCCATCAATGATAAGAGATTCATAGGGAGCCTTCTTGTCACACACAGGACATGTCCACGTAGGCTTCTTCTCATTCATCTGTAGATAAAGGGCAGCATCGAAGCTCTGCAGGTGGGCACAGGTGAGGGCACGACAAGGGACAGTCAGGCGCATCTTCCCTAGCTGAGGAGAAGCAAGTTCTCTTGTCAGAGGCCCCACTCTGGTTTCATCCCAGAAAACTTCACTCCAGTATCCCTAGGAACCCTCATCAAAGTCCACAGGCTAAACCCAACTCCCTTCCCACCCTGTTCCCTTCTCCCCTTTTACCCACCGGGCACATGAGTGACACCCGGAGACTCGTAGTGGCCACCTCACTGTCAGGATCAGCAGTCAATTTCTCCTTGACTGAAACAAAAGTGAGGCCAGAGCCATGAGGTCAGCAAGGCTGGAGGGAGCCCAGGAGTTGGTAAGGCCAGGAACAGATGGCTCTGGCTGAGAGGCTGCTGGGTGGAGCGTCTTTGGGGGCCAGTGGGACGTCACATGGAAGTGGTCTGGGATATGGATGATGAAGGCTGGGTGTGGGGGATTTTCCCATCCCTGAAGATGCTTAAACATAGCGTGACACTCTGGCTATGTTAGAGATGATCTGGAGGAGTTGAAGCATCATGTGAGGGTTAGATTAGAGGACCCCTAAGATTCTTTCCAGTCCGGAGAGCCCATATTCTAGCAGGGCTGGAGTTAGGAACTGTGAGGTGCAAAGCAGATACATGATTGGAAATTCAAAGGTGCCTGGGAGTGGTCCAACTTCAACTATAAAGACTGGAAGACTGGTCAGGGGTAGACGGGGAGGGTTGGGGTTCATGTGAGAAGGGGAGGAAGTTGTCAAAAAAGAGGTATGGGTTTAATTATGAAGGCTGGAGGGCCAGGAAGACTTGGATCCAGATCAGGTGGGGAAGAGAGGAAAGATGTTACTCACTCAGTGCCCGCGAGTGGTCTGGGTTCCGGATACCCTTTGCTCTGAGTTTTTGTAGAAGGGTTCCTGCAGTCAACTGCCTCACCAGGTACACAGACAAGGAGTAATTCTACTTGGAGGCAGGGGGTAGACAATTAGCCTCTGCTTCTCATACCACCACTGCCCACTTTTGTTCCATGAGGACCAGGGACAGACCCATAAAGAGGAAAATGCTTCCCCAGCCCAGGACACTGGATGGTTCCCCTTCACCCTCAGCAGGCTTTTCCAGGCACCTGCTTTAGCTGTGCTCACCCGTCCAAACTCAGATGACCAATTGACCACAATGGTGTTGGGAACAGTGGCTGAGAGTCGAGCCAGGGGTGTGATGTTGATGGGGCGGCTGGGCCTCTTGGGCTCGGCCCCATTCTTGGTTGGGGGAAGGTAACCCTGGAGAAGGGAGGGACTGGTCAGCGGAGAAGTGGCTCTGGGAAGGGGCTCTGCTCTTTCAACAAAAGATATCTTGTCTCGGGTTATTCAATCCCTGGAGGGAAGGCCAACTCACTCACTCACTGACCAAGGGGATGGAGGCCCATTCAGTGGCTCACAAAACTGGAGCACTGTCTAGGGCTGTGTGTGGGGTTCACTCCTGGGGAGAAAGGAGAGCTTATTTATTGATCGAGAAAAAAGGAACCCACTCACTGAGTCCCTGAGGAGGAGGAATAAGGATGCCTCACCTTTTCTAACTCTAAGCTCTGGTGTCAAGTCTTTCTGGCTGGGTGCACTGGCTCATGCCTGTAATCCCAGCACTTTAGGAATACGAGGCGGGCAGATCACCTGAGGTCAGGAGTTCGAGACCAGCCTAGCTAACATGGTAAAACTCTGTCTCTACTAAAAATACAAAAATTAGCCGGGCGGGGTGGTGGGCACCTGTAATCCCAGCTACTTGGGAGGCTGAGGCAAGACAATTGCTTGAACTAGGGAGGCAGAGGTTGCAGTGAGCAGAGATTGCGCCATTGCACTCCAGCCTGAGTGACAGAGCGAGAGACTCTGTCTCCAAAAAAAAAACAAAAAAGAAGTCTTTCTTACATCTCGGGTTGAACTAATGTCCTCCTCCGAGTTGTCACAAAACCTTTGTTCAGCCCTATCTTAATACTCTCGAGATTATATTGATTCAGTCAGTAAACTGAGCACCTACTATGTGCCACGCACTGTGCTAGGCATGTCTCTTTCAGAATAGGTTTGTAGTTAATATTTATGAACTGAAACGCTAAGGGATTACTGACAGAAAAAGGGGAGAGCATTTACCGGCAGGGGGCACAGTTTCCCATTGACCTTGACAAAGAGGTTGGGGGGAAAATAATCTTCCTGGGGGCAGCTGGTCTCACAGAGACAGAACCTGGTAAGAGATGAGAAAGGAGGAAAGAGTGGGAAGAAACTTCTTTACTTGAATCTGGCAGAGAGACAGGGAACCCCAGAAAATCAGTCATAGATGCCTGAAGCCCTCAGCATCCAACAAGAGCCGCAGGGCTGCAGTAGGCAGTGGCAGAGCAGGGACATCTCGTAAGGGTATCTGTCATACCCCTACTTCACTCCTACCCCCAGTGGGTACCCAGCATAGGCAGGGAGGATGAACTCACCTTAGCTGCACCTGTATGGTATAATCACATTTGGCTCCTGGCAGAACCTCTCTGTAACAGGGAGGGAGATGAAGAGATGTCAACATGTAGCCCCCAGAGGGCAAGGGTGAATGCACAGAAAGGCTGAAAGTTAGATGTGCAGGAGATAGAGAAGAGACACACAAAAGAACGAGAGACAAGTAGGTATAGGAGGATGGATAGGGAAGAGCGCAGGGCAGAAGAGAAGAAAGTCAGAAAGCAGAGTCCAGAGATGAGGCAGGAAGACTGGAAGAGATGTACCTGGATGTAAGAATCTGCTGCACTTGCTGGGGTGTGAGGGCAAAGGTAAAGTGCGCTTCCTCAAACCGCTGGCTAGAAGTGGATGCTGAGGATACAAAGGGGCAGTTATTCTAAGCCCATGCACAGGCAGCCACAGAAATCGCCCCTGTCCCAGGTCGCTGATCCCATAGGACTAAAGCCTAAGAAATGTTTGGGGAACAGGTAGGGAGTCCAGAAGACTAAGGGACCACAAAGAGCCATACCAAGGGTGGTGGGCCGGATGAGCTCCCCATAGACTTCATAGAAGGGCAATGGTTTCATGGTGACATCAGGGTGCACAGGCTGGGGCAGAGGGGGGTGCATGTCCACCTCACGCTTGGGGCCCAGCAGGGTGCCAGGGGCCAACAGGGTTGGGGGAATGGGAGCTAGAGGACCAGGGGAGCCTACAGGAGAGGTGCCAGGGGGCAAAGAGAGAAGGGAGAGATCAGAGGGCCCCAGGGTCTTCCGGGGAAAGCGTCGTCGGTAAAGCTCTTTGATCTTCATCTGGACACTAGGGGCACAGCTGGACTTCAGGAGGTGCAGAGCCTTGGCCAGGAGCTCGTGCTTCCGTCCACTCTTATTCCGGCCAGCAAAGCCAAGAAGCACCTGAAGCTCAGACACCCGGAAACTCATCACCATGTGCTGTGGAGAAGAACAGAGAAACTTGAGAATCCTCCCTTGCACAGGCCTGCCAAGACATGGGCTGAGCTACCAGGTGGGCAGTGCCTTTCCCTCCAACACTGATGGGAAAGATGATGCTTCGCAGCTAGCGGATTACTGCCAGGTAGTCGACCTATCCAAAGGGACATCTCAGTCCCACTTTAGCAACCATCAGGTCAGCATCATCACCACCACCCCCAAGCTTGAGCAACACTATTTCCCCAGGCCTGGAAGCAGCCAGAGTGGGGCAGGGAATGGCAGACAGCAAGCTACCCTCAGACACACCTCCGAGTCCATACAGCCTCCCACCTCCATCCCTGGACTCTCCTTTAAGCTGCTTATCTCCTCTCTTGCCCTTTCTCAGACTCTCAAACCCATCCCAGCCTCCTGGGAACAGGATAGGAGACAGGGAGAAGGAGGGAGAGACAAGAGGATTCAAGCCAGACAGCCCCACGGGGAAGAAAGGGGCCAGGTGGCTGGAGGATTGTGCCCTTCAGCCCACCCCTCCCAACCACCTTAATTCACCTCGGCTATTTCCCCCAAGCTTCTGAAGCTTCTGTGGCCAGGGTTTTCAGGTCAGGGTTCAATGCTCATAACTCCCCCAGATCCTTTCTTGGAATCATTTATATAACCACCCCTTCCCCACAACTTAGTCCTATTTTTCTGGAAGGGAAACAGGACCAAAACTTGGGTCGGGGAGATTAACAGTGAATCACTGAGTCCAAGTATCCTGCCTGTTTACTCTATCTGCCAGGAACCATAATCTGACATCTCTCCTACACAGAGAAAATAATACTCCTCTACAACCTACAGCCCCCCCCATAGGGGTGGAAGAGGAGAGGGCAGAGCTCTAAACAGAGGCCCTGGGTGGATGAAGGAAAAGCCTCTGAATCAGGGCACAGAATCGCAAATCCCCTGAAGGTAGCTGGGCCCAGTGGCTAGACCTCCAGCCTGCCCAGGACCATAGCTCCATTTCAAAGGGCAGAGGAAAACCAGGAGGCAGGGGGATGAACTCGGTAGTTGAGGTTCTATGAGATGTCCTCAGATGTGGTCACCCTCCAAACTCTGTGTAGCAGGAGGGGAGCGCTCTCCTTAGAAGACTCCCTTCTGTGAATCTCTAGGAGATCCTGTCATGGTCAGGGCTTGCTAGCCCTACACAATTCTTCTCATAGGAGGCTTTGTCTTGGACCCCTTTTATGGAATGTGATGAGAAACTTGCTCCTCTTTCTCCCCATCCTTATCTCCTCTGTCCTGCCTTTTTTTCTCCATTAGCTTTCCCTATAACTTCCCACCTTTCTATCCCATAGTTTCACACGCCTCTGCCTCTGCCCAAACACCGCGATTCACTAAGGCAGGACGTTCCTCTGAGCCTCCAGGATGCTTCTGCCCCACCCCTCGAGGTATCGGCCCGCACAGCCCCGCCCCCCGCATCTCAGCAGCCTACTGGCATTTCCTAAAGCTCGGATCCCGAGAGTAGCCCCAAAGACCCTATCCTCTTAGCTGCCTTTCCCCCGGAGCCTCCCCTACATCTGCCCCGCGGTCCCATCCCTGCATCTGCCCCCTACTGTTGCATCTCTTGGCCTTGATCGACTCGTCCCCAGTGCCTCTACAGCAGCTTTTCCCCCTGGCCCTACCCCAACAACTGCCCCTACTACTAAATCCGACTTCTACCCCTCGTCCCCGCCCCCTGCGCCTCAGCCCTCAACAGCTGCAATTCCCCTCGGCCCCACCCCTACATCTGCCCCGCAGCCCCGCCCCCGGAGCCCCGCCGCAGCCCCTTCCTCGCTCTCAGCCACTTCTCTCCCATGCTCAGCAGCCCGTGCCTGCCACGTCGTCGGCGCCCACCCGAGCCCCGGCACCCAGTCTCGGTCGCTTCCCGGACACGGCGTACCGCCGGGCTCAGTCCAGATGGGGATGGGGGAGGGGGCCGGTACCTTTAATTCGCCCAGCTCCGCCATCTTGAGACATCGCAGGCGCCCTAGCCGGAGCCGGAGCTCAGGCCCAGGAACCGGCGCACAACTCTCCACCCCGGCGCCGGCCGCAAATGCCGCCTGCTCCGCCCCGTCCGGCCCCCTATACCTCCCCTTCCCGGCCCCGCCCGCCTGGCTTCGGACAAGCCCCAGCCTGAGCCCCTCCCTCCACAGCCGACCCAGCAGCTACACGTCTGCGGCCGGTTGGCAGGACGCGTAGCCCCGGAGGGAGTGTATGGCCACCAAGATCGCGGGGTCCCTAGGGCAACGGGGAGGAGGCGGGCCCGAAGTGCCTGGTGGAGGGGGGCTTCGCCACGGCAGAGCTGGGAGGGGACAAGCTTTTAGGGAGCCAAAGATACTTGAAAGATGGAGGGAAAGTATCGGGAACTGCTAGAGCTCAGAGAAATGGGGGAGGGGGTAGCGAAGTTGGAGCGCAAACCCTCATCTCCATCTCTACATAAGTTTAATCAACTAAAATCGAGAGGTCTTCCGACTCGGGAAATGGGTGAGCGCTGATCCGTCTTAGGGAAGCCGTGGAGTCGGCATTCAGTTCAAGACGGCTATGCTCAATTCACCCTCTCCTCCTCCCCCATACACCAACTACAATGCAGCTCGTGGTCCGATCGTAGGACTCAAACTCGGCAGCAAAAAAAGTTTGGTGCGGGGAGCGGGACTTACCAGCACAGTTGTGGGAGATGGAGAGAGGGCTCGGGAGACTCAGAGGGCGGGCTGGAGAGGTGGGGGAATGGGGCTTGGCGCCGCTCCTGCTGTCCGCACGGCAGAAGTTCGGTCCAGCAGCCGGACGCGGTGGCCGCGGCTCCGCCCGGGCAGGAGCTCCGCCCGGCCTAGCGCTCGGGCTGGGGCCGCCCCCTCCAGGGGAAGCCCGCCAGGACCGCCGAGAGGGAAGGGGGGCGGAGCTCGGGCGAGAGAGGGAGGGACTCAAAGCCCGACGTTGGAGAGATTAACTCCTGGTGTGAGTGGATCTGGAGAGACGAGATTCTTGGATCCCATCATCCTCACTGCCTCTGTGACCCCTCACGCTTATGTATGGGATTGGGGTGGTGGCACGCTGCTGCTAAGGCGGTGTGAACCAGGTATCTGACAGTATAAAGCAGTCTTCCTTGAAATGACAACTGTCCCTCCCTAGGGCAAAGCCTGGGGTACTGAATCCAAAGTGTACCTAATAGTAACTATCCCAGATACACGTGCACAATACCTCCACCAGAGCCCCCATACCTTTGGTGTAGCTGAAGATGATCAGAGGGGTTTTCTTACCCACAAAAGGGATCTTTCTGTCCCTCTCTGAACTACCTACCCGCTCTCCTTCCTCCAAAGCCTTGGACCCTCCAGAGGCCCCATCCTAACCAAGCTGATCACTCACATGCAGGCCCCAGATTAAATCTCTGTATCCATGGAAATACCTATTTTTTTATTTTATTATTTTTGAGACGAAGTCTCACTCTGTCACCCAGGCTGGAGTGCAGTGGCGCGACTTGGCTCACTGCAACCTCCACCTCCCGAGTTCAAGCAATTCTCCTACCTCAGCCTCCCGGATAGCTGAGATTACAGGCCTGCGTCACCATGCCCGGCTAATTTTGTATTTTTAGTAGAGACAGGGTTTCACCATATTGGCCAGGCTGGTCTCAAACTCCTGACTCGTGATCCGCCCGCCTCACCTTGGCCTCCCAAAGTGCTGGGATTACAGGCGTGAGCCGCCGTGCCTGGCCCAGAAAATACCAACTTAAGGGAAATGTACCCGTACTACATACTGAGAAACTCACAGCATTTTATAGTTGGCTGCATATTTGTTCAATAAATATTGGAGTGCTTATCAGGGATCGTTAGGTGCTGAGGACATAAAAGCCTTGCAGGAGTTCACAGTCTAGCAGCAGAGACAAGACATATTAAACCTATAATCAGCATACCAAAAAAAGTGCTTTAATAAATAGGAAGAATTCTTTTATTTAGCTTAAGCCTTCAGTATAATCCTCCTCATAAGACACTACCCAGGCCAAAGATTGAAGGTGCCAGCCTACCAATATTCCCAGGCACCTGTTGAACTGGAACTAGGCCCAGTTACTTTGTGGTTTTTGTCCCTAGGGAAGATGCCACCCTCTCCTAACACTCAGGTTCTTTCCTTGCTGCTTTGCTACCCAAATTGGTGAGCGCTTCAAGCTAAACTTAGACTCAACTAGTTCTAAATTCCAGCTGCTCCCTTCCAACACCTGAGTCTTCGTCAAGTCCTGAGATCTTTTTTGATGTTGTTCTGTTCAGTCCTCTAGATCAAAAGTTACTATAGTTTGTATTTCTGAGAATTTTCAGTAGTTGCAGGATGAGGAAGGTAGGGAGGGTTATTAAAAAGAGACAAAGCAAGGATCTTTCGAAGTGATGGATATGTTCATTATCTCGATTGTGTAATGGTTTTATGGGTGTATATACATATGAAAACACATCAAATTGTATACTTCAAATACATGCATTTTACATGGAGAGACATATTGACGTATATCAGTTGTACGTCAATAAAGCTGTAAATGGCCGGGCGCGGTGGCTCACGCTTGTAATCCCAGCACTTTGGGTGGCCGAGGCGGGCGGATCACGAGGTCAGGAGATCGAGACCACGGTAAAACCCTGTCTCTACTAAAAATACAAAAAATTAGCCGGGCGTGGTGACAGGCGCCTGTAGTCCCAGCTACTCGGAGAGGCTGAGGCAGGAGAATGGTGTGAACCCGGGAGACGGAGCTTGCAGTGGGCCGAGATAGCGCCACTGCACTCTAGCCTGGGCGACAGAGACTCTGTCTCAAAAAAATAAATAAATAAAAAATAAAAATACATATAAAGCTGTAAATGCTGGGCGCAGTGGCTCACGCCTGTAATCCCAGCACTTTGGGAGGCTGAGGTGGGCAGATCACCTGAGGTCGGGAGTTCGAGACTAGCCTGGTCAACATGGAGAAACGCTGTCTCTACTAAAAATACAAAAAAAATAGCTGGGCGTGGCAGCGCATGCCTGTAATTTCAGCTACTCAGGAGGCTGAGGCAGAACTGCTTGAACCCAGGAGGCAGAGGTTGCAGTGAGCTGAGACTGCACCACTGCACTCCAGCCTGGGACAGACCAAGAGTCCATCTCTAAATAAATAAATAAATAAAATAAAACTGTAAACATTTAAGAGAAAAACCTCACCTTGAGTTCTAGTGATTTCATGAAGGAGGAATCTCCTTTAAAAGTTAATTTGGGCCAGGTGCGGTGGCTCACGCCTGTAATCCCAGCACTTTGGGAGGCCGAGGTGGGCGGATCACGAGGTTGGGAGATCGAGACCATTTTGGCCAACATGGTGAAACCCCGTCTCTACTAAAATACAAAAAATCAGCTGGGCGTGGTGGCGTGTGCCTGTAATCCCAGCTACTTGGGAGGCTGAGGCAGGGGAATTGCTTGAACCCGGGAGGCGGAGGTTGCAGTGAGCTGAGATCATGCCACTGCACTCCAGCCTGGTGACAGAGCAAGACTCCGTCTCAAAAAACAAACAAACGGAAAAAGTTAATTTGAAGGCCAGGCATGGTGGCTCACAGCTGTAGTCCCAACATTTTGGGAGGCTGAGGCAGGCAGATCACTTGAGCTCAGGAGTTCAAGACCAGCCTGGCCAACATAGTGAAACCCCATCTCTACTAAGAATACAAAACTTAGCCAGGCGTGGTGGCACATGCCTGTAGTCCCAGCTACGTGGGAGGCTGAGGTGGGAGAATCACTTGAACCAGGGAGGCAGAGGTTACAGTGAGCTGAGATCACACAACTATACTCCAGCCTGGGTGACAGAGCAATAATCCATCTTAAAAAAAAATTAATTTGAGGTTACTAAAGTTATTGAAAGAGAGAAAAAATAAATTGGAAAAAAGTTAATTTGAGGTTATAAGTTCTAGCATCCCTACAGGATGACGGAACCAGGGCACCTGAATCTTTTCCTGCATGCAAGCTCCAAAAGGATAAGAAGGTTTTCTGTGCTGCCTCTACTCTATTCCCAGTGCCTGACAAATAGTAGACTCCTTAAATATCTGTTTAATAAATTAAGTTACCAAAGGAGGGAAACTGTGAATCAGAAGCAAAGTTCCAGATTGAAGGCATTCAAAAACATAGTCTGAACCTCATCATGGCCCACCAGGTTTCACCTACTTTCACCCGCATACTCCTACATCTGAAGCCTGGGGAATGGGGTGGGGAGATGAAACAGGAATCATAAGTCCCTACTAAGTCCTGTTAGAGAGCCCAGGAGGAATAAAGGGAACATTAGGATTAGAGCTACTTTGGGGAAAAAAATTTATGAACTCAAGGAAAATTTTAAGGCTGGGGCTATTGAGGTAAGTTTGTGGAGTTTTAGGGAGGGAGACTGGGAAAACCAGGGGCTAAGGAAGTTTCTACTCCTGTGTTAACATTAACATCACTCACCACTCCCATAGGTCAGCCCATCCTGGGATCAGTTTCCAGGAGCCCCAGAGGGAGCCAAAGTCCTGGCTTCCATTACCAAAGCCGCTTCCTGACTCATTCTTGAGTTTAGCCGAATGATATCCCCCTTTCTGGACCCTTCTCTCTACAGTTTCTTCATTCTCCCCACCCCACCCGTCATATATAACAAGAAATGTAATAGTCCTTTAATATACGTTGGTAATTGAGAGCAGGAAGGCAAGGAGAGGTTCTGTTCCCCTTAATAGAAATGACTCAGACCTTTTTGATGATCTTTCTTCAATAGCTGCACCTCTTCTCCCTTTCTCCATCAATCCCTCCTTTTTCCATTTTCCTGGCCGTAAAGCAGTCCCGTGCCCATCCACATAAAACCTCGCACCTTCTCTAGGATCTGATCCGGATTATCTCAGATGCTCTTTTTCACCCTTGGCCAAACTCTGGAGCCAGCCTCTGCAGCCAGCCTCTGCAGCCCTTGTGTAGCCCCCTGTCTTCCACGACAACCCCTCCCCACTCTTTTTTCTCAACCCAGCCTCTTTACTGCGACAACTGCTGCTGTCTGACCCAGTGTAACCCAGCAGAGGGTGGACTGAGAGAAGGAATGGGGAGGGATCAGCGTGCGGGCCACCAAACTGCAATTCCAGATTTTAGAGGAATTCACTGCCTCATTTTCACCTACCAGCCTGGCTAGTGGAAGGGCAGGCAGGGGAGGAGGCCCAGGGGAAGTGGCCAAGAGAGATACATTTTTTTTTTCAGTCTGAGAATGGAATCACAGGCAAAAATGAAACTTGGGTATCCCTTCATCCTCTACCCAGGAATCAGACTTTTCATCCCTTTTGTCACCTCGGACAAAGAACAGTGAGACCATGTGTGTCAAATATAGACACGTTGTTTAACACTTGATAAAATATTTTAGATAGTATATCTTGAAGAAAATCCAGGTCTCTCAATCTCCCCTTTAAAAAAAAAAATCATGGATTCAACAGTCCCAAGGCAGAGAAAAAAGATTAGAGTTGTGACAGATTTGAGAAAGTGGAAAGGAAGAGTGTCAAACCCCATTTTCACTGAGGGCTGTTTTTCAAACCATGGGTCTTGACCCATTAGTGGATGCATTTTGATGGAGTATATTAGCAAAGAATAGAACAGAAATAGTAAAGTATTATTTGAGGTATGTATACACAAGATACAAAATGTATTTCTTGGCCAGATGCAGTGGCTCACACCTGTAATCCCAGTACTTAGGGAGGAGGATCACTTGAGGCCAGGAGTTTGAGACCAGCCTGGCCAACATGGCAAAACCCTGTGTCTTCAAAAAGTACAAAAATTAGCCATGCATGGTGGTGCATGCCTATAATTCCAGCTACTCAGGAGGCTGAGGCATGAGAATAGCTTGAACCCAGGAGGCAGAGGATGCAGTGAGCTGAGATCACGCCACTGCACTCTAGCCTGGGTGACAGAGTGAGACTCTGTCTCAAAAAAATTTTTTTTATTTCTTACTAGGGATCAAAAAGTTTAAAAGTTGCTGACTTATAGGGCCATTTGTGAATTTCATTCAAAAACAAATTAAATAATTGCCAAGGCCAGGCATGGTGGCTCAAGCCTGTAATCCTAGCACTTTGAGAGGCAGAGGTGGGTGGATCACCTGAGGTCAGGAGTTCAAGACTGCTTGGCCAACATGGTGAAACCCCGTCTCTACTGAAAATACAAAAAAATTAGCTGGGTGTGGTGGCATGCACTTGTAATCCCAGCTACTCGGGAGGCTGAGGCAGGAGAATTGCATGAACCCAGGAGGCGGAGGTTGCAGTGAGCTGAGACCGCACCACTGCACTCCAGCCTGGGTGATAGAGTGAGACTCTGCTAAAAAAAAAAAAAAAAAAAAAAAAATCGCCAAAGCTTGGAAACAATCCAGATGTCCTTCAGTAGGTGAATGGATAAATAAATTGTGACACATTCAGACAATGGAATATTATTCAGTACTAAAAATAAGTGAGTTATCAAGCCATGGAAAGACATGGAGGAAATTTAAATGTATATTACTAACTCAAAGAAACCAATCTGAAAAGGATACGTACTGTATAATTCCAACTAAGCACAACTGGGGATGGGAGAAAGATCAGTGGTTGCCAGGGGTTAGCAGGGATGGGGAGATGAGCAGACAGAGCAAAGAGGATTCTTAGGGCAGCGAAACTACTCTGTATGATAATATAGAGATGGCCAGGCACAGTGGCTCATGCCTGTAATCCCCAGCACTTTGGGAAGCTGGGGCAGGTGGATCGCTTGAGCCCAGGAGTTTGAGACCAGCCTGGGCAACATGGCAAAACTTGGTCTCTATTAAATATACAGAAAAACCAGCCAGGTGTGGTGGTGCTCGCCTGTAGTCCCAGCTACTTGGGAGGCTGAGTTGGAGGATTACTGGAGCTCAGGAAGTTGAGGCTGTAGTGAGTTATGATCATGCCACTGCACTCCAGCCTGGGCAGCAGAGTAAGACCCTGCCTCAAAACAAACAAACAAACAAAACCAAAAAAGATAATATAATGATGGATATATGTCGATATAAATGTGTCCAAACCAATAGACTCTATAACACCAAGAGTGAACCCTAATGTAAACTATGAACTCTGAATGATAATAATGTGTCAATGTAGGTTCATCAATTATAACAAATACACCACTCTGGTGAGGGATGTTGATAATTGGGGAGGCAGTGCCTGTATGGGGGCAGAGAATATATGAAAATCTCTGTACCTTCTGCTTAATTTTGTTGTGAACCTAAAACTGCTTTAAAAATAAAGTCTATTTGTAAAATAAAAAACAAAATCTACTTGTATCCCTGGGCGTGGTGGCACAAGCCTGTAATCCCAGCTACTTGGAAGGCTGAGGCACAAGAATCACTTGAGCCCAGGAGGCAGAGTTTGCAGTGAGCTGAGATCCTGCCACTGCACTCCAGCCTGGGCGACAGAGCAAGACTCTGCCTCAAAAAAAAATCTACTTGTAAAAAAATGTTTTTAAGAATAAAGACATACTGTTAATATTTTTCCAGGAAAAAAAGAAAATAAAGGGATGAAAGATATTCCTTTCCCCACTCCCCTTTAGAAAAAAAAAATTACACTCAGCCCCATCCTGCCTCATGCTTTATTTTCCATAGAGCTTGTTTCCATCCACACCTCCTCCGGTCTCATCCATGCTGATTCCAGGGTCCAGGTTCTCAGGTCTGAGGTCTGTAATGTCAGGTGAAGCCCTGCCCATACCATTCCCTAGTGGCCAACACCCCCACCCACCACAGCCTGATGAAGCCTGTGTCAACCAGGGTTTCTTATTCCCTGAAAGAAGAAATTCAAAGATGAAATGCACCCACTTCCATATCCTCAGTCTCCTCCCACTCACATCAACATGCTAAAAGGGACCCTCATCTATCTGGACTGGAGAAGGGGACTATCTGCATTGGGGTGGGGGGAGGTTTGGGGGATGAGTGCTCTTTGAATGAATGGTATCAAAGTGAAGAGATTCTGGATTTTGTAGAGTCCTGCCCTAAGGAACAACTGTGTACCACTATCCTACCATCACTCATCTTTCACTGGCATCTCCCTACCCCAGACCCAACCCCTCTTTTCAGTCTCCATCTCATAAGTCAGCCCCCTTAGTCCACCTGCTCACTGATTCCTGACTCCACCCAGTGATTCTCCATGTTCTATCTTCTCAGTCACCTCAAATGCTCTATGCCCCAAAAGGCTCCCCAGTGTCAGCCACCACAGGGGCAAAAGGGACTAATTTCATTCTATACACCTTTCCCAAGCCCTTTCTCCCAAGCTCCTTCCCTCATCACCCTTAACCCATAACTCACAACAGAGAATCTTGTATCCCTGAGGGCACACAGTGAGGCTGCCTCACTCCTCTTCCATACTAAGGATTCGCAGTAGGATATGGTACACTTCATGTTCCATGTAGCCCTGTAGATGGCAGGAAAGGAAGAAAAGGAGATGAAGAACAGAAAATGGAGAGAGAGAGGTGAGGGAGAGGTTCTGTGGTACAGTGGAAGGCTATTTATTTACTATATACCTTCACTTATAGTATTTAACTTTTCCATGGCTTTTTCCCTATCTTCACAAGGAAGATAATGATGTGTACTTTTCAGGATTGCTCTGAGGATTACAACCATGAATATGAAGCAAAGCACCAGCTACACAATAGGTGTTCCATTCTTTGTAGTTATTATTCCTAACAAGGGAGCAAGACACCCACCTCTTCTTCCTTGTTTAGGACTAAGTGGCTCCAGGAGGAGACTGAGAAAGGGAATCGGGGACAGGAAAAGTCCTTACTATATGCCAGGGAATTGAAACAGAGGGGGAAACACCTCTCCTTCTCACATTCATGCACAACCTCTCTTGATCTACCAAATGAGATCAGAGACCTAGCACTGGATCCAGCTTTCTGAGAAGTGGCAAGTATGTACAGGGACCCTGGAGAAGAGAGAGGGACCCGAAATGCAATACCCTATACTCAGCTTTATGTCTATACCTCCCTCAAAACTCCACCATGCTCACCCGAGCAGCATTCAGTAGATGAGTCCGGTAGGTGGAGATGATCTCTTCATGGTTCTTCTGGGAATCCTGGGAATGAACATCAATGGGAAGTCACATGTCCACCCTCAGTTACCCAAGCATGAGGAGCAACACAATGAAGTGGTCAGCAGTACCAGGTGGGCTCGTTGGCCCATCACTGGCCCATCCTGGACCACTGCCTAGCCAGGCCTCTGTAATTCCTAGAATGTATCCCACATATACATCACTTCCACTGCTGACCTTCTTCTCCAGCACCATCCCTGACAGCCAAAACATACCTGCAGCTGCAGGGCAAGGCGAGCATTTTCTCCCCGAATTGCTAGAACCTCTTCTGAAAGCTGCTCCAGCTTCTTCAACAACTCCTTGATCTGAGGCCAAGAGGAAAGAGGCAACCAATGAGGCTCAAGTCATTTCTCCCACAACCACCACCCAGGGTCAAGGTCAGCTTCCTTTTACTGATTATTTAATATGTGCCAATTTTATACAAATTGTCTCATTTAACACTCAAAACAGCTTTTCTTCTGTGTAGTGTTCACTAAAAGTAGGAATAACAACTTAAAAGCTAATTAAGGTCACAAACTTCGGTGAAACCCTTAAAAGTCCAAATCTTCTTGATATTGTGAACTATACCCCTTCCAGTTTAGTTTCTTCTGGACTTTCCTTACTTAACTGACAGTTACCTTTTAAAATTTGCACACATTATGATTAAAATTAGGCCTCTACTGTGATGATTTCTATTTCCTCTCATGTTTTAAAGTGCAAACTAACATTTAAGTGAACATTAGCATCAAGTAGTGCAGACATTTATATGCATTTCCTTGATTCAATTTGTGACCTTACCAGTTTTGAATTGGAATTGCCCCATTTCATAGATAAAGGAAACTAACTATATTGCTGCACTTTTAAGTTTTCAAAACAGTGTTTAAAAATTGCATTGTTTTTATTTTTTTTAAACTCAGTTTAAAAAGACTAAAATGTTCTTTCAAAAGAGGCATCTAAATGTGTTCCTAATTTTGTATATGGGCTTAGGTTTTGTAACCAATAAAAAAAAGCTGCTATCAAATATGATAAAACATTGAAAACTTAAAAAAAATTTAAAAAACAGCTTTTCTTCTAGGAGGAACAATACTTCTCTGAAGGAACTTTGTTTTTTTGTTTTTTTGTTTGTGTTTTAGACTGAGTCTTGCTCTGTCGCCCAGGCTAGAGTGCAGTGACACCATCTCTGCTCACTGCAACCTCCGCCTCCAGGTTCAAGTGATTCTCCTGCCTCAGCCTCCCATGTAGCTGGGATTACAGGCATGCGCCACCACACTCAGATAATTTTTGTATTTTTAGTAGAGGCGGCGTTTCACCGTGTTGGCCAGGCTGGTCTCGAACTCCTGACCTCAGGTGATCCGCTGACCTCAGCCTCCTAAAGTGCTGGGATTACATGCGTGAGCCACTGCGCCCAGCCTGTTTTGTGTTTGGAGGCAGGGTCTCACTCTGTCACCCAGGCTGGAGTGCAGTGATGTGATCTCAGCTCACTGCAACCTCTAAATCCTGGGCTCAAGCCAACCTCAGCCTCCTGAGTAGCACAGGAACAGGCACATGCCACCACACTCAGCTAATTTTTGTATTTTTTTGTAGAGTTGGGGTTTTGCCATGTTGTCCAGGCTGGTCTCAAACTCCTGGGCTCAGGCGATCCATCCACCTTGGCCTCCCAAAGTGCTGGGATTACAGGCATGAGCCACCGTGCTCCGCCTGAGGGAAGTATTGTTATCTACATTTTGTAGATAAAGAGACTGAATTAAGTAATTTGTCAAAATCACACAGCTAATAAGTGATGAAATCATGATTTGAACCACAATCTCTTTGACTCCTTGGCCCACGCTCTTAACTTGGTACCGGATACTGACCTACTCCTGGCTACTGACCACTAAGCGAAATGGAGATGAGTCCTTGTGGCTTATTGAGGCAGAGGCACAAATGCAGTTAATGGTAACTAGCAGTAATAGGAATAGTGGTAGTAGGAATAATGATAGCTACCTTTTACTGAGTACTTACCATGGGCCAAGAGTTCCAAATTTTTTTTTTTTTTTTTTTTTTGAGACAGAGTCTGGCTCTGTTGCCCAGCCTGGAGTGCAGTGGCGCGATCTCAGCTCACTGCAAGCTCCGCGTCCCGGGCTCACACCATTCTCCTGCCTCAGCCTCTCCGAGTAGCTGGGAGTACAGGCGCCCACCACCATGCCCGGAGAATTTTTTTTGTATTTTTAGTGGAGACGGGTTTTCACCGTGTTAGCCAGGATGGTCTCGATCTCCTGACCTCGTGATCCACCTGCCTCAGCCTCCCAAAGTGCTGGGATTACAGGCGTGAGCCACCGCACCCGGCCCCAAATCTTTTAAATAATTTCTTATTTAATGTAATCTTCACAACCATTTTATTATCCTCATTTTATGGATAAGAAAACTGAGGACTAGAGATGTTAAATAACTTGCCCAAGATCAGACAACCTCGGTCCAGAAAACACATTCTTAACCATGACACTATATTTGCTTTTACCCAATTGTCTACTTTCATCTTCTCCTTCAATGCAACATAAAAATACTTTCTTTAATTAACCTCAACCCGCACTGATTCCTATTCTGGATAACATTCCTTCTATTTTTATGTACTCCACACTATAGAAAACATACATTCTTTTATATATATATAATTTTTTTTGAGGAGGAGAAGGAGGAGTCTCGCTCTGTTGCCCAGACTGGAGTGCAGTGGTGCAATATCGGCTCACTGCAACCTCCACCTCCCAGGTTCCAGTGATTCTCCTGCCTCAGCCTCCTGGGAGCTGGGACTACAGGCACATGCCACCACACCCAGCTAATTTTTGTATTTTTAGTAGAGATGGGGTTTTGCCGTGTTGGCCAGGCTGGTCTCAAACTCCTGACCTCAGGTGATCCACCCACCTCGGCCTCCCAAAGTGCTGGGATTACATAAGTGAGCCACCATGCCCGGCCTCTTTATATTTTTTAATCATTCTAAATTTGACCATGTATCCAAGTTTTAATAAGAAGTCTGAAATCATTCATTTCACGGTTAAGTCTAGAACTACTAAATCCATGTGTAAATTGATATTTAGAGTTCATAAAACATGTCTCATAGAAACATGTAGACTCACATTTAGAGCAAGTGTTAGGAAACTCTGGTATCTAATAGTGGTTTTCAAGCTTTTTTTTCTTTCTTTCTTTCTTTTTTTTTTTTTTTTGAGACAGAGTCTTGCTCTGTTGCCCAGGCTGGAGTGCAATGGTGCAATCTCGGCTCACTGCTACCTCTGCCTCTCTGGTTCAAGCGATTCTCCTGCCTCAGCCTCCTGAGTAGCTGGGATTACAGGTGCCCGCACCACGCCCAGCTAATTTTTGTATTTTTAGTAGAGACGGGGTTTCACCATGTTGGTCAGGCTGGTCTCGAACTCCTGACCTCAGGTGATCCCTCCGCCTCGGCATCCCAAAGTGCTGGGATTACAGGCGTGAGCCACCGCGCCCGGCCTCAAGATTTTTTTCTTTGCATTGGTGTCCTCTTTGCCAATGGACATCGTTTTGTAGAACCCACTCTGAAGTGGAGGCGAGAAGAGCAGCTATCGCTGGGCCTACTTTTCTTAACTCATTAGTTCCTGAGTCACCTCCTCAGAACTTCAGTGAAACCACAGCAACCCATCATGCTATTAGGCCTCTTCCCAGGCTAATATGCAATTCAAGTCCAAATGCTAATAAAAGATGGTGCTGCACCGGTGGCAGCCCTGAGCACACTGCTTCTGAATCTGGGTGCCAAATTTTAGTACCTAAGCCCCCTTCTGTCTTCCACTTATACCTTACCTCACCTCCAATCTCACCAGCCCCCTCAGACTCACGAGAACATAGTAGTGTGGTCCCTGCAAAAGACTGGTGCTCCGTTTGGGGTATTAATCTGACCTACTGCTGCAACAAAGGTTGCTGGATTCAGGTTAGCAAACTGCCAAATACACAGAAACTTTCCCCAGTGCTCCCCAGGGCTACCTCAGCTGCTCACCTTGGCCTCCTTGTCTCGGCAAGCCCCAATGAGATGCTCCATCTTCTCTTTCAGCAGCTCTGCCGTTTTCTCAAATTGCTCGGAGCGCCCCCGCATCTCGCTGGCCTGGCGCTCTTGTTCGGCTGCCTGAGCGGCCAGGTCCCCACTCCGGCGGCGCTCCTCCGCCACTGCCTCCCGCAGCCGACCCATTTCCCGGCAGGCCGTATTATACTTTTCCAGCAGAGCCTTTAGCTCCTGGCCCCAAGCCTGAGCCTGGGCCACCAGCGAACCCCGAGTTTTCTCGTGTTGCCGTAGGCTGGCTGCCTCCCGGGCCCTTAGCTCAGCCACTTCCTCTGTGGCTTGGTAGAGCATCTGCTTCAGCTTTCCGATCTCCTGGCTCTTCCCGCTCATCGTGGCCTGAACTGCCCGCAGCTCTTCCTCCAGCTTCCCCAGGTCTTGCTCCAGAGCGGCCACTTGGGGGGATGCTGGGGCCTTTAAGGAGGTGCCTGGCTCCCCCCACGGGGACAAGGACCCCAGCAACTGCTGGTTTTCTTCTTGCAGCCGAGCCAGCACCTGCTGGGCCTCCTGGTGCCGATCCACCAGGGTGCTGATGCAGGCCCGCAGCTCCTCCAGGGACTCTGCTGCTTTGCTTTGTGCACTCCTCTTGCCCACTAGGTCTGCGGGCAGGCAGTCCCACAGCCCTCGGAGACCGCTGCTCTGGGAGGCCAGGAGCTTCCGCAGCTTCTCTGTGGCCTCCTTCTCCATAGCCAGTTCATTTGTCAGCAGCCCCACACTCTGTCGCAACTGCTGTAGCTGGACCTGCGCCTCTGGCTTGGGTACAAACTCCCGCTGCAGCCGCTGGCTCAGGGACTGTAGCTCCCTCTGCAACCTCTGCCGCTCCCGCCCCAACTCCCCTAACTCCTCCAGCAAGTTACTGTTGCTCAGTCTCAATACTGACATCTCCTTCTCCAGCTGTCCCTTTGCCGGGCCTCCTAGGGCCTTTTCCCCTCCAGGGGCCCCTAGAGGCTCTCCTCGAGCCCCAGGAACCCTTTTCTCCTTCTCTTCATCCTCTTTGATGCTCCCTGGGGCTGCCTTTAGGGCTCCCTCTCTGGACTCCTGGGAAGGAACCTCAGGTTTCACCTGTAGTCCTGCCTTTGCCCGTTCCAGCCTTGCCAGCACCCGCTCCAGTCGGGCTTCCATCTTCTCCCAGGCAGCTGCTGCTGCCTCAGCACGGGGAGTCCCCAGGGCTCCCTCCATGACCGGTCTTGACAAAGCCCCCCGGGCAGCATCCTTTTCTCGCCACACTGCAGCAAGCTCCTCCCTTAGTTGTAGCAGAAGCTGGTTCATGGCTGCTGGGCCCACTGGTTCAGCCACTGTGCCTCCTGGTTCAACTCCTAGAACTTGGGAACTCTCCTTCTGGCCAGCAGGCAGCTGATCAGCATGATCAGGGCCAAAGGTCTGTGCCCCATTGGTAGTCAGTTGCTGTCCTGTGGCTTTCCTGATGGTCTCAGATGCTGGGCTCTGGGGTGGCCCCTGTTCTTCTGGTTGGGACCTTCCATGGACTTCATACTGGATCTTTCCTGGGGCTGAGTCCTCAGCCTTCTTGGGAGCTAATACTGGATTTACTGTGGCTGCTGCCTGCTGCTGCTTCTTTAGCTCCTGTATACTCTCAGCCAGAAGGTCCATAGGACAACCCTGCTCCATGCCATCCCCTCCAGGCCGGAGACTAGAGCCTTGCCTTCCTGAAGCTCTGGGCTCCCAGGATAGGAGGAGCCCTAGCTCCTGTGCCTGCTCTCGAATCTGGTTCTCAAGGCCCAGATAGGCTGCAGCTTGAGTCTTACACTCTTCTGTCTTTTGCACCAGCTCCTGCTCCAGCTGAACAACTTTCCTCCGCTCCTCTTCATACTTCCACCTCCACTCCTCCGAGCGTGGGTCTTCATCCTCCTTCTCCTCTTGCTCCTCCTCAGGTTCTGCTCTCCATGAGCTCTTAGGTGGAGAACCTGCCTGGGGCTCAGATGGAGAGGCCTATGTTGGAAACAGAATAGTAAAGTGTGGCCACTAGGCAACAAACTGAGCCCTAGGAGTGCCTTTCTTCTCTTAAATGTCTTGACACTCCAAGGACCACTGGGAATAGTCACAGCGGGATAGCCTGGGGTGTGTCAAAAGCAAAAGGGGGAGGCACTTAGGGTCTTACCTGGGATGCAAGATCTGGGTGCTGGACTAGCCTCTGACCTATAAGAAAAGATATGAGGAAAATGAGAGAGAAGACAGGTTCCATGTACTTCTAGCCCACATTCTTATCTTCAGACTTTTTCTGAGAGGAGTGGCCTCTCTGTGATCAATCTCACCGCACATCTTCCTGGTGCCAGAAGCCAATCTTGTTTAGTGGATCCCTAACTATCCAGCAACTTTGGTTTCCTATCCCAGAAATGGGCCACTTCATTCATTTCGTTCGCTCATTTATTTATTGGTCACTGTGTCCAGCACTTTAATAAGCACTGGAACTTCAATGGTGAGCAAAACAGAAATGGCCTGTCACCTAAGGGGGTTACAATCTGGTAGAGGAAAGAGAGAGTGACCAACAAATCACACAAATAGATGTACAATTACAACTCATAAACGCCAGAAACAACACTAGCCAGAGTTGTCCTCAGTGAGAGACCAGGCTGCATTAAAGAATTTTGTGATCATACTTTTGGGATGGGGATTTGGGGTCCTCTCACAGTAGCAGCAATAAATACATAAACTCTCAACTCAGGTGACAATTATTTGTCAGATAGATTACTTCCATGGAAACAAATGGGACTCTAAGAAACTTCTCTGATTCTAGGACTATCAAGGAGAACGTGGAAGTTACAAAAGGGCCTTTACCGCCCCGCCGCCGCCGGTTCAGGGCCTGCTGTAGCAGCCTCCACAGTGCCTGGTCTTGTGTGTGCAGAGCGTAGTGCAGAGCATCATGCCCTGTGCTGTCCACAGCCCCCGCGTCTGCTCCGTGGCTCAGGAGCAGTTCAGCCACCTCGGCACTGCCTTTCTCACAGGCCAGGATCAAAGCCGATCTGTGGGTTGAGACAAATCTGAGCATAGACTTTCCCCATGGAACCCAGAAGTCCTGGTTCCAGACATTCCACTCACAGGGTAAGCTCTCACTCAGTGGGGTCAGGAGAACAACAGACCAACATTAGACCAGACTAGACTTCTCTTTTTTTTTTTTGAGATGGAGTTTCACTCTTGCTGCCCAGGCTGGAGTCCAATGGCATGATCTCGGCTCACTGCAACCTCTGCCTCCCAGGTTCAAGCGATTCTCCTGCCTCAACCTCCCGAGTAGCTGGGATTACAGGCATGCACCACCACACCTGGCTAATTTTGTATTTTTAGTAGAGACAGGGTTTCTCCATGTTGGTCAGGCTGGTCTCGAACTCCTGACCTCAGGTGATCCGCCCGCCTCAGCCTCCCAAAGTGCTGGGATTACAAGTGTGAGCCACTGCACCGGGCCTGGACTAGGCTTTTCAAATGCCATTCCTTAGAGCTGCAGGAACAGAAATTAGGGGGCCAACTGGATGAGCTCCATTTTTATCTGTTCTATATATCAAGATTCTACATACTTTTTTTTTTGAGACGGAGTCTCGCTCCTCTGTCGCCCAGGCTGGAGTGCAGTGGTGCAATCTCGGCTCACTGCAACCTCCACCTCGCAGGTTCATGCCATTCTCTTGCCTCAGCCTCCTGAGTAGCTGGGACTACAGGCACCCACCACCATGCCCGACCAATTTTTTGTATTTTTAGTAGAGACAGGGTTTCACCATGTTAGCTAGGATGGTCTCAATCTCTTGACCTCGTGATCCACCCGCCTCGGCCTCCCAAAGTGCTGGGATTACAGGGATTCTACATACATTTTTTATTGGAAAAAAGGATCCTCTTGCTTAAAAGATAATTTGAAAACCAGTAAATTCAGCCAATGGGTCCAGAAGTATTGATTCTACTTCTGGGGTCATCTATCTATGAAGACGGTGGTGGCAGCAGGCAGAGCTCTTCAGAACCTCCACTGGGAAGGAATGAGGTTCCCAAGAACACAAAGACCAACCTGACTTCTTCCCCAACACACACACACACACACACACACACACACACACACGTTGCCCACTGGCTTCTTTCTAAATTGGTCAGGCATGGGAATTGGGGTGGGTAGACGAGGGGGGCTCACTTGTCATTCTTGTCTGTAACATTAACTCGGGCGCCTCGCTGCAGCAGCTGTGAGCAGATAGCTGCGTGCCCACCCAATGATGCGATCATCAGGGGTGTACGTCCATCCTGCACAGATTGTAGGAAAGTGTTCATGAGCAGCCAGGGACTGCAGAAGCTTGACATAATCCTACCGACCGGCTCCCCTCCCCTCACACCTCTCCAAAAAAAATAAAAGCCCAGATCTTGGGTCTGAACACTTCCTTTTGGAGGGTTAGAAGCTTTCCAGAAGATAAGGCTTAACCTCTCTGTGAGGAAGAAGAGGAGAAGCAGGAGGAGAAGGAAGAGAAGGTTGGTGCTAACACAACCCTAGGTCATGGAAGTTGGCCAATCAAGCTCAGAGAGAGCAGCAGCCCTTCTGTGTAGGACACTGCCCACTTGCCCATCTGACACTCACATTATCCAACACGTCCAGGAAGGCTTCGTGGTCACACAGCAGGAGCACACTTGAGGCACAGCCAGAGGAGGCTGGGGAGGAGATGATTGGGTTAAGGGGAAGCATGAAGAAAGCCTACTCAGACTATGACCCAACATCCCTTCCGACCATTTCATTGGTTGGCCCTGGCTGCCCTTCCCTCCTCACATCTCCCCTTTCCCACCCTGTAGTCTCTGCAGCCCTGTTCCCATGAGTCCCCTGCACACACCTGCCCAGTGCAATGGACTACGGTTTTCTGCATCCACAGCATCTTCATTAGCACCATGCTGCAAATGGCCACAAAGGGAAGCAGCGTGGAGCTTGTTGTTAACATCCTTATCCCATACCCCCATTGGGTCACCAGTTTCCATGGTAACATGAGGAGGGGTAGGAGGTCCACTTTGGAGAAGGCTATCTACTAGGCAAGCCCAGTTCATTCATTGCTGATGATAGGCAGCCTTGAATATCAGCCCTGGTTTCTAAACCAAGGGGCTAAGAAAAATCAGATGATAATAAACGTGTTAGGGAAAATGACACCCAATGTCCCCGTGGCTGGTACTTTAGAAACATAATTGTGAAATTTGGAAAGGATTAGGAAGAACGAAAGTAGAACATCTATTTGCCTGATGGCCAGTTAAGATAACTGATTTTTTTTTTTTTTTTTGAGACAGAGTCTCTCTCTGTTGCCCAGGCTGGAGTGCAGTGGTGCAATCTTGGATCACTGCAACCTCCGCCTCCTGGGTTCAAGCGATTCTCCTGCCTCAGCCTCCCAAGTAACTGGGACTACAGGCACGTGCCACCACACCCAGCTAATCTTTTGTATTTTTATTAGAGATGGGGTTTCACTGTGTTAGCCAGGATGGTCTCGATCTCCTGATCTTGTGATCTGCCCGCCTCAGCCTCCCAATGTCTGGGATTACAGGCATGAGCCACCGCACCCAGCCGGTAACTGCCTTTTGTACTTTTGGAGACTCATTTATAAATTATCCACATGTCATTTTACATGTATATTTCTCTTTATACTACTAGACTATAAACTCTTCAGAAACAGACAGTAGGGCTTTGGTTTAATTTGAACATCTCTGTCCTCCTTCTTCTTGCCCCTCATCATGGCAGGAGGTCTCTGCAGTGGCTCTGCTAATGACAAAATCGATAGTGCCTGGTAACTCTGCTTTATAACCTGCCCTCAAAGGCAGTATCAAACATGGTGCCTACACATAGTAGGTGTTAAATAAATGCTGGCAAACAAATGATTATCAGCCCTCCTATTGGGGATGAGGCGAGTACATTTGGCCAACTATTCCTTGTAAGTATGAAATGAAGTTAGAAAACTCTGGGACCACTTCTTCCCTTCACAAGAGTAGTATCAAGGGACTGTTCTTACCTGAAGCAGAACCTTAACACACTGTGGCTGGCAGGAGATGGTGGCCAAGTGTAGGGCAGTGCTTCCTGGAACAGAAAGAAGGGGAGAAGGAGGGTAGGTGGCCCCATGCATGCTGATGACTCACAGGGAGGGACGGCAAGAGACGCACAGATAATCAGGAGATTAGAGAGAG
The DNA here is from genome assembly GCF_028885625.2 of Pongo pygmaeus. NCBI lineage: Eukaryota > Metazoa > Chordata > Mammalia > Primates > Hominidae > Pongo > Pongo pygmaeus. The sequence goes on along the minus strand of NC_072373.2, from coordinate 108,814,419 downwards.
AAGCTTTCAGCCACACGGGGCCAGAAATTCCTGTTCCCCAAGTGCCTGGTACCTGTGATGAAGGTGGGAGTGGGGGTGAGGTGTGCCCAGCTTACAGGGAGGGGAACTCCTGGAAGGATGCTGGCCAGAACTTACTAAGGAGAGAAGCAAGGGGCCACAGTAGGAACGTCCAGCAGGGCCCAGCACCGCCCCCGACTGCTGCTGTACCAGGGGCAAGCAAGCAGTGTGGCCCAGTGCTCTGGCTCACTCACCATCCTCATTCTTGCTGTTGATGTCAGCCCCATTTGCAAGCAGGATAGTCAGACATTCTGTCAGGCCTTTGGAGGCTGCCAGATGAAACCTGCCAGAATCAAGGCCAAGAGGCCAAAGGATAAAGGGACCAGGGATGAGGAATGGGAGAATCTTGATAAGCCCTTCTTGCTATGCTTCCTACCCCAAAGCCAATCCTAAAAGCAGAAAAAGAAGCTCCCCTAGCTTGAATTTCTGAGAAAGAGAAGTCTATATGGCCTTCAATCATAAAGGATGCTAAAAGCAAGGAAGAAATAAGAGCTACAGGTCTCAAGGAATCTCAGACTATTGCAGGGGTGTCTAGGGAACACATAATTACCTGCCTCTCTGAGCACAGAACGCTTAGCGGAAGTGGAAGTGTCACAGAAAGAGTCAGCCAGAGCAGAGTGAAGGCTGGACATTCGAAGGCTTTGGGTAGAGACAAGGGATAACATTTCCCTTGACTTAATCACTACTCCCTCTAGCCATGTGACTCCCATGCTACCACTTCATTTCAAATTTCCCAAGCATACACACCCTCCTACTTGTGCAATGAAGAAACACTCTACTTAGTGTATATATTCATTTTCTGTTTGTTTAATGGGCTTTATGTACTTTACAAGTCAGTGGTGTCAATCTGGGTTGTGCGATGGATGGAGCTCAGGAACAATATTTTCTTTCCTCACTTTGTGTAGAACTTATATGTAGCAAAAAACTATTGATATACTTGCAAATTAAGACAATGAAAAGAGCTCTGAAGTTGTAGGCATTCCCTGGTCCTATGTTATATTGGATTTGGGGGCTTCAAAAGGGAGCCACATGTAAGGGGCAGGGGCAGGAGGACTGACTTACGGGGACTGGCCGTTCGAGTCTAGCTTGGTGGGTCGGGCAGATTTCCTGGAGGCCAGGGCAGCCACGCGTCCCACATCCCCCCTGTGCACTGCCTCCAGCAGCTTCTGATCACGGCGGTTCCATCTCTCCACCTGGTCCGGAGCCAAAAGTTGTGTGAATACAGGGCATGGGGGTAGTGTGGAGAAAGAAAAGAGGCAAATGGTTAGGATGCCAAATGAGAGAAAAGGAACATCCCTGAGGTCCTTTTCCTCTTCCACAAGTCACACATCCTAGATCATTTAGTCCTTCTTAGGTGGGCCTAGCTAAATCTTAACCAGCTAATACGCCACCAAGAACTATTGCTGGTTATTTCCAGCCCTGAGCCAGAAGGACCCTGGACCACTGAATTAAAAATCATTCGAGTGCTGAATGCACAGTATTTCAAATGTCCTTTTGTCATCATGATTAGAGTTGTTGTTCAGTGCCCAACCTCAGAGCAATCCTTTCCCTTTTGCTCTCTAGGTCTTGCTAGAGCAAACGGAACCAACGTGACCACTCTTGAGGACTCATGTTGCCTCTCACCACCGCCTCCACCCCTGAAACCCTGCTGCTCTGCTTTTTGTTGTCAGTTGTTTGAGAAGTACATCAAGGCACCGAGCTTCAGGTCACAGCTAGGAGTTCCAATACCTAACCATTCCACCTCTTTTCATTGGCTTTGGGCCCCACAATTAAAAGAGGAAACTAGAGTTTCTGTTTTCCCATATCATATCTAGGCCCTTTGGCGAGCGTCTCTCTCCTTTCCATGGCAACAACAACCAAAAGGCAAAGAGGTTTCTAGTTATGTTTGAGGAAGCAGCAAGAGGCAGCTCCCCTTCTCCTCCCTCCCAGTTTCCCTGGCAGGGAGCAGCTGTCTAGACAACAGCCACACCTGGGCATGCATTGTTCTATCATTCCAGCTTGGGTTTTGCGGGTGGTAGGGTAATTACAATAATTGAAGTGTTACAGGGTGTAAAAGAGACAGCTATGTAAAAACACCCAGGGCTGAAAGTACAGAAAAGACTGGTTTTGTCCAGAGAAGGGAATGAAAAGGAAGAGACAGATGCAAAGATCTGTGGTCTGATATAAAGGGTGCCAGACAAATATTTCACTGGCTGGCCTGAGTTTGGGACCTAGTTCAGCTACATTCTCGGCTATGTGACCTAAAGTAAGCCATTAAACACCTTTAACCTGTTTCCTCTTCTATAAAATATGGCTAATAACAGCTACCTCATCACGGTGTGACTATTAAACAAGCTAATATATACAAAATCTCTTTATAAACTGTAAAGAGCCATACAAATGTATGGCATCCTTGTAACAAAACAGGAAGTAGTGGGGGGTTGGTGGTGGCACATAGCATTTTATAAGGTATAATCTCAACAAGAGGCTATAGAAGGCGGTGAAGAAAAATAGGGTCTGTGGAAGCCCAGTAACTCATTTTCAAACACTGTTTACGTAGCCAGGGCAAATTATTAATCAACCACAGGAAAGCTTTAAATATCCAAACCATAAAATTATCTAAGGTAGATGGATTCTGAGGTAATACTCCTGTACAGAAGTTGTAACTTCTCACAGTCCTTTCACGTGCTATTTCAATTAGTCTCTCAACATCCCTGGAAAGTAGCTAGGGCAATTATTCCATCTCTTTGACAGAAGAAACGGAAGTATACCAAGATTAGATAACCATTCAAGATCACGAAAAAGAGTGGCAAAATTGGAATTAGAATCCAGGCCATGGCCGGGTGCGGTGGTTCACGCCTGCAATCCCAGCACTTTGGGAGGCCAAGGCGGGTGGATCACCTGAGGTCAGGAGTGCATGTTGACCAGCTTGGCCAACATGGTGAAACCCTGTCTCTACTAAAAATACAAAAAATTAGCTGGGGGTGGTGGCCAGCGCCTGTAATCCCAGCTACTTGCGAGGCTGAGGCAGGAGAATCGCTTGAACCTGGGAAGTGGAGGTTGCAGTGAGCTGAGATTGCGCCATTGCACTCCAGCCTGGGTGACAAGAGCAAGACTCCGTCTCAAACAAACAAACAAAAATGAACCCAGGCCACCTGATGCCAAATCCTAGCTCTCACCAGCAGACCACACTACTACAAGCTATAGAAACAGGTTTACTTATTTCCAGATAAACAGTCTCAAGTTGCCTCCAGGGCAAAGCCACCCACCCTCAGACTCTACTGTCTACATGGAGTCTCAGACTCTACTGTCGCATGGAGTCTCCAAACAGGTTAACTCTCAACGGACAAAATAAGCAAAATGACTCCTTTACATACTAACAGACTCTGACATGTAAGAACGCATTTTCTAATGCCCTTCGGAGACCAGGTCACCCCCAGGAAAGCAGAGAGCTAGAACTATGCCCTACGACAGGGTGCTGCCATCAGCTGACCTCAACCTGCAGTTCTGTGTTTCAAGTCTTGACTCTAACACTGCTTGCCTCTGTGAATTTAGGCATCTAAACAACATCTCTGAACCTCAGTTTCCTAATACTATAACAACCTATAAGGCATCTAGCTCGGTGTCTGTCACATAGTAGATGCACAATCCGTCCTTCCTGAGCACATTTTAGAGGTTCCTGGGCTCAGAATTCTCCAGCCAGGAGAGTGGAAGGGATCTTGCTGATATTAACCAGTGAATAACAGCCAAGCTGTACAGATGGTAAAGATGCTTCTTAGCAATATGGATAATTTTCTTTCCACTTCTTTTTTCTTTTTTTTTTTGAGACGGAGTCTTGCTCTGTCACCCAGGCTGGAGTGCAGTGGCGTGGTCTCAGCTCACTGCAACCTCCACCTCCCAGGTTCATGCCATTCTCCTGCCTCAGCCTCCCGAGCAGCTGGGACTACAGGTGCCTGCCACCATGCCCGGATAATTTTTTGTATTTTTAGTAGAGACAGGGTTTCACCATGTTAGCCAGGATGGTCTCAATCTCCTGACCTCGTGATCTGCCCTCCTCGGCCTCCCAAAGTGCTGGGATTACAGGCGTGAGCCACTGCGCCTGGCCCTTTTCTTTTTTCTTTCTTTCTTTCTCTTTCTTTCTTTCTTTTCTTTCTTTCTCTTTCTTTTTTTTGAGACAGAGTCTTGCTTTGTTGCCCAGGCTGAAGTGCAGTGGCATGATCATGGCTCACTGCAGCCTTGACCTCTGGGCTCAGGTGATCCTCCCACCTCAGCCTTCTGAGTAGCTGGGACTACAGGCATGCTCCACCACACCCAGGTAATTTTTTTTTTTTTTTTTAAGAGATGAGGTCTCACTGCATTGCCCAGGCTGGTCTCAAAAACTCCTGGGCTCAAGTGATCCTCCACACCTCAGCCTCCCAAAGTGCTGGGATTATAGGTGTGAGCCACCACGCCTGGCCTGGATACTTTTCTTTCCAGCTAGATAGTTCTAAATCCACCCAATTTACTTCCTCTAATCTCATTATACTAAGTAGAGTTCAGAATGGGTGGAAATTTTTCATGGCCAAGCCTCTGCAGAGCTGGAGTAAAGGACAGAGAGATGCTTTCAAATGTTAAGATCCAGTCTGCAGCTTACCCAGCACCTTGGAAAGGAGGTACTAGATTACCATCACAGCCTCAAGGGAGCAATCACCAAATTAATCAGCAGACTCAATAAGTATAAGCTTTGTATTTCCATAGCTGAGATTAGAGGACTTTTGTAGAAGTAATTGTACCTTCTCCTTATATCTCTGGCTGTGTACCTATAAGCATCCTATAACAGGGAAGCACACCAGCAAGCAGAGAGAGAAGGAATGACTTCTGTGTGGGTCAGGTGAGCGGAAACAGAAAGGGGAACCAGGACCTAATTCTCAAGTTGTAATTGCAGTAGACAGTACCAATTTTTTTTTTTCTTTTTGAGACGGAGTCTTGCTCTTGTTGCCCAGGCTGGAGTGCAATGGCACCATCTCGGCTCACTGCAACCTCTGCCTCCCGGTTTAAGCGATTCTCCTGCCTCAGCCTCGCAAGTAGCTGGGATTACAGGTGCCTGCCACCACGCCTGGCTAATTTTTGTATTTTTAGTAGAGATAGGGTATCGCCATGTTGGCCAGGCTGGTCCCAAACTCCTGACCTCAGGTGATTCACCCTCTTCAGCCTCCCAAAGTGCTGGGATTACAGGCATGAGCCACTGCGCCCAGATGATCCAGTGTCAATTATTTAAAGCTCTCTTCTGGTCTACTTCTGGTCTACCTATGCAGAGTAAGCTCATAGGTAAGATACCCTCAAGGATATCCTCTACCTGACTAAAATAAAATGGGATTATAGGAGTTGGGTTTTTTTTGTGTGCGGATTTTCCTATATACTGGTAACTTAGATTAGCTTTAAAATGATCGCTGCTTTTTCAGTCCTTACTCAGACTGACGATGCAGGGCTCTGGCCCTGGACCCAAGTGTGTGAGTGGAGATGGGTAGAGGCAGTCTTCCAGTGTGACTGGGAAGCCAGGCTTTTGGAGTGGCCAGAAAGACTGCCACACTACTTCTCTGACAAATGGTTCCAGAGTGGTTTGCCACCCAAAACAGTGGAGGAATTTATCTTGAGAAGTGTGGGGAAATTTCATGAGGAACCAATCTGCAGCTGAAACTGGCCTATTTGCAAGCTTTCTATGACTCCAATCTGTCTGAAGAAACAGTTTTCTTTCCAGCTAGATAATTCTAAACCCATCCAACTTACTTCCCATAATCTCATTATAGTAAGATCTTGTTATACTAAAAGTTTAGAATGGGTGGTCATTCTTTATGGTCAAACCTCTGTACAGCTAGAGTCAAGGAGGACAGAGGGATGGTTCCAAATTCCAAAAGCCAGCCCACTCATTCCAGCACCTTGGAAAGGAGGTACTGCCCAAGGATTGGGGGATCAGAAAGAATGAAATAGTTTCCCCATTCCTAAGAAGCAGGCAGACTCCACAAACCTGTAAGGGAAAGGCAACATTGAATACTTTCAGTAACTAAGGAAGAGTCCATATGAATTTCTAAAAAGTCATTATGAGTTAAGACTGAGTCTGGGCAGCCTCAGTTTCTGGTGTATATAATAGTAAATACCTTTTGATTGGTTGATCAATGTGTGGAAACTAAGTAGAGATGCAAATGTAAGTGGGACAAGGACAGGCCTCAACAGAGTTCATACTCTTGCCTCATAGCCTGCTTCCAGGATTCTGTAACTTGCCCATGCAGAATGAGCTAATTGAACATTTCTGATATTTGCTTATGAACGATACCACTAAGTCAAGTTAGCAAAGCAATATTGCTACAAGTAGCTGGCTAATTTGCTTCTAAATTAGCCATAACCCCAACCTCTACAGAAAATTCCATTTCCAGATAAGGGGGCTCTCTGTAAGAGATCTCTAGAGAAGAAGCAATACCCTCCCTAAGCCACCACCCTCTATAATCTTATGTTTTTTTTTTTCTGGGAGAACATGGGGAATAGAGTGACTTCTGCTGGGAACTCTGAGTCTGCTCTATCCTCTTCTCTCATCATCACTTTCCCCCAACTCAACCAAAGGAAACAGAGAGTATAATTCCTAAACAACTGGGCAAGGGTTCAGGAAATGAATAATCTGGGGAAAAGCAGGCAGAAAGGCCTTGAGCCTTGACTGGCCCAAGAACCAGTCTGATGATCAGACACTGCAGTGAACTGACTGGGGTGGACTCTGCAGGCAACTCACCTAGTCCTCTGGGGAGCAGTCAGGCAACTGTGCATCTTCTGGCAGTGCCTGTGAGGCTGACCAGACTGCAATATTAACTCACAGCAAGCAGGCAGGAGGAAAAGTGGGACTGGCGACCACTGGGCAGAGTAGGGCAGAGGTTGGAGGGGAGAACAGAAGGTTGCTGTTGTGGGAGCATCAACTGGAAAAAGGTTTGGAGTGATGTTTGAGGAACAGCAGTGCTGGTGAGAGATGGGAGTGAAAGTGGCAGGGGGCAGGAGGGAAGCAATGACAGAGGAGATTGTGAAAAAGGGTTAGCAGAAGGCACAGAGCTGGGAGTGCTTGTTGAACTAACAGGAAACAGCAAGGATAGAGCTACGTGGAAGGCAAGATTGTGGGGACAGGGCAGGGATGAAATATGGGGCTCTGGGGCATGAGTTCGTGGTGTAGAATGGAGCTTGAGGCCAGGCGGGGGCCGGGGAAGATGCTTGGGGGAGGTTTGGTACTGGGAGACGGAGCAGAAGTAGGGGCAGGGCCATGGGAAGGGGACAGAGTTGCAGAAAACGAACCAGAAATCGGGGGTGTAGGTGCTAGGAGGACAAGAAAGGGGCCGGGGAAAGGGCCTTGGGGAGGGCAGAGGTGAGCAGGGCAAGTCAGAAGCTGCAGGGCAGGGTCTTGAGGAAGGCAAAGCTGGGGGCTTCCTTGCAAGACCAGAAGAGCTAGAAAGACTGATAAAAAGAAAAGGCGATGATGCATTGAGACCGGACTAAGGACTTCTGTCACCACAGAGCTGGGACCCCAACCCCATCCTCCCACACATTTTGGCACCTACCGCCACCTGTGAGCTGGAGCAGGAGAAGATACGCTTCATGGCCGGGGTCGGGGCCACGGGGGATGGGGACGCGCAGAGTGCCGGGCCACAGGTTCCCGAACCCACCGGACTTGGCTGCGGCTGTGCAAGAGACAGCTGTCAAAAAGCAGAGCGGGCCCCGCCCCAAGATCCGCCTCAGAACCCTCTCTGCTCAATCAGAGGCAAGAACCCAAGGGCTGGGCTCAAAACTCCGCCCCTGGCCCTGCCCTACCCCACCCCTGCAGAGGAGAAAAGCCCGCAGTCTTAGGCTGCGACGGGGGCTTGGCCTCGAACCTCGCCCCTCAAATCTGAACCCACCCTGGGATCCGACCTGCTCAATCAGGAAAGGAACCGGGTGGGCTCTGGCTGAGACTCCTGCCGGACCCGGACCCGCCCCACCCTCAGTTCCAGGCGGGGCCTCCGCCCCAAGCCCCGCCTCAGCCCCGCCCCTCGGAGAGCTGCTGCCAGAGCCAGGAGGGTCCGGGCTTGTACCATGGGCTTCGGTCTCACGGACTGTCGCATTTGCATTTAATCACTGGTGAAGTTACCTCTGCCCGCGCCAACTCCCCCCGCCTCGCCCCCGCCCCTCTTCCCCGGCCAAAAACCCAAGCAAAAAAGAGCATTTGAAGAGAGCCGCTCGGAAATAGGAGATTGTAGTGTTAAGCAGAGCAGAGATAATGCGCGGCCCACGGTAACCTGGGGGACAAAACCTAAGGAAAGGGGATCAGGTTCAATTTAATTTTTTCTTTCTGTTTTCTGAGACAGAGTCTCTACTCTGTCCCTCTGTCGGCCAGGCTGGAGTGCATGGCGCTATCATAGCTCACTGTAACCTCCAACTCGTGGGCTTAAGGGATTCTCTCACTCCAGCCTCCGAGTAGCTGAGACTACAGGCATGCGCCACCATGCCTGGCTAATTTTTTTTAAGAGATGGAGTGTCTCTGTGTTACCCAGTCTGGTCTTCAACTCCAGGCCTCAAGCGATTCTCCTCACCGTAGCCTCCCAAAGCGCTGGGATTATAGGCATGAGCCACCACTCTTCCTGGCCCACGCTCAATTTTTAAACGCACTTCTGAATTAGAGAAGAGCAGAGAGCGAGGAGAGCAATTTTATTTTAAGCCGCCCCCCCCCGCGCGCCCCCGCCTCCGCATAGAAACAAAAAATAACCAAACAAAAAACTGTCTTCATTATTTCCACTGCCCTTGAAGTTCAGGCTCTTGGTAATTCTTGAACAGTCAGTCGCAGCCAACTGGTCTTCCTGTCTCTCTTTTCTCCTCTCCCCGCCGGAGAGAGCTCACTAAAATGCATATGAAAACCTACAGGGTAAAGCCCAAAGTTCTTAAGTGGTTTACAAGGCTCTTCAGGAGTCATACGCTGCCGCCCTCTTTCCCAGTCCCATCTCTCATTACTTTCACACAAAAGAGCCACTCAAACTGTTTCTTTTTTTGTTATTATTTTTATTTTTTGAGACAGAGTCTCACCCAGACTGAAGTGCAGTGGCACGATCTCGGCTCACTCACTGCAGCCTCTGCCTTCCCGGTCCAAGCAATTATCCTGCCTCAGACTCCCAAGTAGCTGGGATTACAGGTATGTGCAATCACACCCGCTAAGTTTTGTATTTTTAGTAGAGACAGGGTTTTGCCATGTTGGCCAGACTGGTCTCAAATTCCTGACCTTAAGTGATCCACCTGCCTTGGCCTCCCAAAGGCAAGGTGGGATTACAGGCATGAGCCACTATGCCTGGCCTTGTTTTTTTTGTTTTGAGGCAGGGTCTCGCTGTCACCCAGGCTGGAGTGTGATAGCATGATCGCGGCTCACTGCAGCAGCCTTGACTTCTTAGACTCAAGGGATCCTCCCACTTCAGCCTCCTGAGTAGCTGGGACTACAGGTGCACATCACCATGCCCAGCTAATTTTCATATACTTGGTAGAGATGGGGTTTTACCATGTTGCCCAGACTGGTTTTGAACTCCTGGGCTCAAGCGATTCTCCTCACCTCAACTCCCAGAGCACCAGGCCTCAAACTGTTCTAATTTACAATTCCCTTTGCAGCTGGTGATTAATCCTCCCGAGAATGCCTCCTGTCACATTTGATCCCTGTGGTGGAAAAGTTAAATATTAAATTTGAACTCAATTGAACGTGGACAGAAACAATGGTCACCAAGTCCCAGAACAGGTTGTGTGAGCCCCTTGAGGTGTTCGTCCAGCACTGTTTTGGAGAAATCTCTATTTCAATCTATTCCTATATGTTAGCTATTGAAAAACAATAGACAATTGCAAAAATAAGTTGAACATTTTGTGTTCCTTCAGCCCAGCCGCCAAGGGCCCCATGACTGGGCCTCATGCCAAACAACTCGTTACAAAAAGAGCTAGGGTCCCAGACTGCGCCAAAACTTCATGAGACCGCTCCTCATCTGTGCATGGATAAGTGGCCAACTCTGGAGCCCAGGCTGTTGCTTCTCAGTCTGGTGGTGAATCCTCTATGGTCTTATGAGTGCAGTGTTCGACTCTGGAACCCAGGCTGTTGCTTCCCAGTCTGGTGGTAATCCTCCATAGTCTGGTGAGTGTAAATATCTTTTCCCTTCTCCCCTTTCCATTGCAATTTGCTTATTATATCAATCTGTTTATTATATCATTTGCTTATTATTATGTAATTTGCTTATTATATTAATTTGCTTATTAATTTGCTTATACCATTTGCTTATTATATCTGCATTGCCATTTACATGGGATAAAGCTTGTTTACCCTTAAAGGTATTGTGTGTGTCTTTTCTTCTCCCCTTTTGTGTTTCCTGCACAGAACAACCCCCCAGCCAAATTTTTTTTCTATAAAGTTTTCCCTTACAACCCTGCCACCCCCACCGCCCAACAAAGTATGCCTCTTGTGTGACATACTCCTAGTACTTGTTGATATATAGCAACCACCTCTTTGCATTTGCCATTTTTTTTTTGTTTTTGAGATGGTGTCTCACTCTGTCACCCAGGCTGGAGTATGATGGCGTGATGTCGGCTCACTGTAACCTCCACTTCCTGGGCTCGTGCCATCCTCCCACCTCAGCCTCCCAAGTAGATGGGACTACAGGTGCGCACCACCGTCTCCAGCTAATTGTTTTTGTATTTTTGGTAAAGACGGGGTTTCACCATGTTGTCCAAGATGGTCTTGAACTCCTGAACTCAAGTGATCCACCTGCCACGACCTCCCAAAGTCCTGGGATCACAGGCGTGAGCCACTGCGTCCAGGCTGTATTTGACACTATTTGTTTACGTGTTTGTTTCTGCTACTGGACTGGACTCTTTGATGGTAGTTGTGTTTTATATTATGCCATTGTCAAGCACATATTATGTGCTTGATATCTGATGAATAAATGAATGAAAAAAATTAATGAAGAAGCAAAGGAGCAACAACAAGGAGAGGAAGGAACAATACACAGTTGCTTCTTAAACTAATACTATTGCAAAGAAAGGGGTAACAAGATTGGGTTTAGAGAAAGCCCCAGTCTGGAGCTGAGGATGGATAGGAGGGGAATCTCTAGGTGGAAAAATATATTAAAAGTGCTCTCTTAATCATATGGATAAAGAATTACATGAGGTCAGGGAGCGGGGAGGGATAGCATTAGGAGATATACCTAATGTAAATGACGAGTTAATGGGTGCAGCACACCAACACGGCACATGTATACATATGTAACAAGCCTGCATGTTGTGCACACATACCCTAGAACTTGAAGTAAAATAAAATAAATAAATAAATAAAAGAAATTAATCCTAAAAAAAAAAAAAAAAGAATTACATGAGGTCAGTCACAGTGGCTCACATCTATAATCCCAGCATGTGGAAAGGCCAAGACGGGAGGATTGCTTGAGGCCAGGAGTTGGAGACCAGCCTAGGCAACATAGTGAAACCCCCTCTCTAAAAAAATTTTAAATATATATATACACACACACACACACACACACACACACACATATATGTGTGTGTATATGTACATATGTGTCAGCATTAGATGAACCAGTCCTCAAGGAAACCCACCTCCATTTGGGGGCTGACTGAGGGTAAAGAGGAGAGGAGAGTCTGTCAACATAATCTGGTTGCCATCTCAGCCCTAGAAACTGTGTGCTCCATAAAGGCTGATCAAGTTACAGCCTGTATGAAGTGCACTGAGGGTCACAATGGAAACCCTTTCCTGTCACAAAACAACTCAGCAGGTTGACACAGAATGGTGTTCATGCCAAATAGGCCAGACAGGCCACAATTCTCAGGGTTAGGCAATAGAGGCAGAGACTCGGTCTCTAGAAGGCCATTGCTTAGTGCACATGTTCCCTCAGGATAATGGAAAAACTCTGGGTGTCTCAAGAGGAGCCTAGAAGATACCTGCTTAATGGAATCAAATAGATTTGATCTCTACCATTAGAACCTTAAATTCTTCAGCTAATTATCACCTTAGAGAGCTTATTTCAAAAGGGATGAGGCAGGCCAGGCACAGTGGCTCACACCAGTAATCCCAGCAGTTTGGGAGGCTGAGGCAGGCAGATCAAGTGAATCAGGAGTTCAAGATCAGCCTGGTCAACATGGTGAAACCCTGTCTCTACTAAATATCCAAAAATTAGCTGGGCATGGTGGTGCACACCTGTAGTCCCAACTACTCAGGAGGCTGAGGCAGGAGAATTGCTTGGACCCAGGAGGCGGAGGTTGCGGTGAGCTGAGATCGTGCCACTCCAGCCTGGGCGACAGAGCGAGACTCCGTCTCAAAAAAAAAAAAAAGATGAGGCATAGGACAAGATTTAGTGGATGAGACAATAGCACGTAGAAGAAACACATCTTCACAATCTGGGAGATGGTCAGAGAGCAGGAACACCACCACCTGGTGCTCCAGTATACTTTCTCCCTTAATCCTCACAAGGCATGATATGGTAGATTATTTTATGACAAAATAATTTTATAATAATAGTTACCATTTACTGAGCATTTACTAAATCCTCACTTTTCTTGGATTATTTCATTTTGTCTTCATGACCCTAATAGGTTTAAAGATGAGAAAGCCAAGACTTAGAGAACTTAAGTCTGTCCTAGGTCAAACAGACTTTTTAAGTTGTGTAGCCTAGATTTAAACCCAAATCTGCCTTCATTGTTAACCACTGTAATACACAGCCTTTTATTATCTGAGCCTCAAGGAAGTTATGATTTGCTGAAGGCCATATAGCTAATAAATGGCAGATAGGATTTCAGTCTAGGCCTCTGTGCTTCCCAGACCTTTATACTTTCTGGTCACTTAAGCAGGTGAGAATTACAGGAGGCTAGAATACAACTCCTGTGGGAGAGCCACAAAAAACATTTAAAATACTTCTTAACTTTGCCTTCCAGGGACTCCACTCTGTAAAGTCCCAGGCAAAACAAGTATCTACCTCTCACTCTATATCCTAGGGAATACATATAGAGCCAAAAGTCATTTGACACTGAACTTTATTTGTTCTGACCATCTGATATACTGTCCACCCCGCTGGGAAACAGAGACAACGCCCATGAGGGTGGGCCTCTGCAGAAGGCCAGAGACATGCCAAAATAAATACTGTGGTCAGGCCTCAGGAACAGCCTGGGAGGACAGGTTCTGTGACTGCTAGTCAACCACCCAATCAGGTCTTCTCTCTTCTCAGCTCTAAATGAGTGCTGATTCTTCAAAACGCTCCCAGAGCTGCACTCTGGAGACCAATAACTGACTTCAATATCTCAAGTCTTGATTACAAAGAAATATAAGTTACCCAGTTGTCTATGAGAATCCAACTGCCTTTACTGTCCATGACCCAAATATGGAGTGGGTTGGGGAGGGATCAGAGATAGAAATTAACCTGGAGATTTCCAGTAAGCATCAAGCAAGGGCTGGCAAACTGATTCCACCAGAGAAACCCTGCAAAATATGACCAGGGTTCTAGGGTTGCCCCAGAAACATTTTCCTAGGAGCTATTTGTGCTACATAACCAGTGCTGAGCAAGTAAGGGCTTGCTCCCCAGAGCCCCATGCCACCCATGTAGGTTTCTTAATGCAGACCCCAAACGTTTAGATCCCATGGGGCTGCTGCTTCCCAAAGCTGGTAAAGTGAAAGCATTTCCCATCATCAAGCAGCAGTACTCTCTCTCCTGTCTGCTTTCTAAGCAGGCCCCAAGGAGGACTCAAGAGTGAGTATAAGACTTGAGAGAAGTAGAGAAAATACTGCCTAGGTACACCCAGTCCTCCCTGCTATTTCAGCTCCAGCCACTTGAGGGCTCCTGGCTTCAGAAAATCAGGCACCAGGCCCTGGCTTTGCTCCCAGAAAAGGCTTGAAATCAGGAAGCCTATGCCCAGCGAGCCTGGGGGCAGCTCTGTTTCACCAACACCTGAGGGCGGTCGAGTGCACTACAGGTCTCAGGTTTCAGGGGGGATGGCAGTTGCCTGTCTAAAAGCTTCTCTGTTCCTTGGAATTGTACAGAATGTCTCTTGTGGCTTTTCCTCCTCCCTCCTTTTTTCCTGTTGACTCTCCCCATCCGGCTCTATGAATCACCAGAGTCCACAGGAAAGCAGCAGATGTTGACTTTACTCCCTTCAAGCCAACGTCAGCTCCCTCCTGTGGAGTGGGGAACAGGCAGGAAGGTGAGAGGATGGAAGAATCGAGGAAGATAACCCTCATCCTTTCCAAACTGTGAGGGAAGATAAAGAGGGAATCTGAAAGGAGTCAGGCACCTAGGCAAAAAAATTATTGATTCCTGGGGATAAAAGGACCCCAGACAAAAGCCCCAGTGTTGGCTATGGAACCAGGATCATGAGGAGGAGGGAAGCAGAGGGTGGGAGCATGGCTAGTTTTGGTGCCAGCTCTTCTTGTCTGAGGTAAAGCCTCATCTCTAGCCAGCAGCATCCCTAGGACTCAAAAGTCAAGTCAGGCTGCTGGTCTGGGGAGATAGTCCAGAGGCGGCTTCTTGTCCCATCTGAGCCCCCAAACCTCTGCTTTTATGCAAGTCTCTTGAAGAAGCTGCCAGGGAGGACTTTCTAGACCCTTATTCTACATTCATTGCTCCAACTTCTCTTCTCTTTTTTCTTCCTCAGGGATTTTCTTATGGGCAAAGAAGCCAAGCTGTAGAGGAAAAGATAAGCGTCATCGCCAAATGCCTAGACTGGGAACCTTGCCAGTAGCTCTCAGACTTATCTGAGGTCTTCACTTTTGTTCTGTTTCCAAAAATGGAATTCAAATTTAATTTATTTGGCTTAGAATAATTTAACCAACATTTGTGGGGTACAGTGAAGGAGATCTGGGCATGACATCCACAGCCTGCTTAGCTGCCCAGCACAAATCCTGTTCTCTCTGCTATAATCAAGGATCCCTCAACTGATGGGCACCATGCTCCACATTCCCTACTAAAGCAGTGCTTACCTTCCACAGGCAGAAGACAAGGAGAGCAAGCAGGAGCAACCCTCCCAGGACACTGCCTATGAGGATCCACAGGGAGATGAGGATAGGCCGGGTCTGAACCACCTCCAAGAGGCTCTGTGTGGAGAGAAGAGTAGTTTTCTACATGCATCCTGTAACCCAGCTAGTCTCACCCCACATTATACCTAAGCCAGCCCCCAAATAGAATAAATAACCTCCTTCTATTTAAAGGAAAGAAACTGAGGCAGGAATGGCGGCAGTGGAACACTAGGATCCTGCTGCCTGATGGAGATGCCTTCGTTCTGAAAAAGCCCACGGGTGGCCCTACCCCATACCCATCATCATTATTTTCACAGCTCTCAAACTCGGTCTCCAGCCCCACCTCACTCCAACGGGAGGCTTCAGTCAGCTGTAGGACACTGCCCTCTTCGGTTCCCAGCTCAAAGGTGCTGACCACTGTCAGGGACTTGAACTTGGCCTGTGGAACAAGTGGATAGGAAGACATTTAAAATGAGCCATCATCAGGTGATATAGTTCTTTGGAATCCCAACAGCAAAGTTGAGGCCGAGAGGCATAACGTCGAGGGCTCTCAAGACCAGAAGAAAAGGCTGAAGACCAATGGGAAAAGAGAGGAAGGGTAATAGATG
This sequence comes from Pongo pygmaeus, assembly GCF_028885625.2. Lineage (NCBI taxonomy): Eukaryota > Metazoa > Chordata > Mammalia > Primates > Hominidae > Pongo > Pongo pygmaeus. The sequence goes on along the minus strand of NC_072373.2, from coordinate 108,798,762 downwards.
GAAAACCCCTGGTCACATCTGCTGCTGCTGTTTGTTTTCCAAGGACAATCAACACATCTGGTGCTTTACCTGAAATGCATTCTACTCCTCTTTCCTTTGGCTGACCTCTACCCCTCCTTTAGATTGAAGTTTAGATGCCATCCCCTCTGGGATTTAGGGAAATCATTCCTCCTAACCCCCACCAACACTGGTGTTTACTTCTGTTTTTCACTCCTGAACTATAAGATCCTCTAGGTTAAAGGCTGTGCCTTACTAACCTTTGTGTCCTTAGTGCCTAGTCGATAGCACAGTACCAAGTATGTAGTGGTTTCTTTCTTTTTTTTTTTTTTTTTGAGATGGAGTCTCGCTCTGTCACCCAGGCTGGAGTGCAGTGGCGTGATCTCGGCTCACTGCAACCTCCACCTCCCAGGTTCATGCCATTCTCCTGCCTCAACCTCCCAAGTAGCTGGGACTATAGGCACCCGCCACCACACCTGGCTAATTTTTTGTATTTTTAGTAGAGACAGGGTTTCACCGTGTTAGCCAGGATGGTCTCGATCTCCTGATCTCATGATCTGCCCGCCTTGGCCTCCCAAAGTGCAGGGATTACAGGCGTGAGCCACCGCGCCCGGCCACGTAGTGGTTTCTTACTAAATCTTTGTTGAAAGCATGAATAGACTAATGAAAAAAAGATACCAAAGAAGGACAGAGACTTGGAGAAGAGTGGTTTATTGGACTTAACTTCCCTAAAACATATGATGACATCCCAGGGATCTTGTGTTATTCCAGGTAGATATGGGAAAGCACAACATCTACCTTAGTGCCAAACAGCTATTACAATTAAGAAGCCATTTCCCTGCCCAGGAGGAACTCACACTGACTCCTCACTACCTGTCATATTAAGTTCAATTTCTCCCTGGCTTCAGAGGCCTTTCATAATCTAGATCCCTCTCACCTATACAATCTTACTTCCCACCACTCCCCAATACAAATCCTGCATGTAATATCAATTATTCATTCATTTAGCAAAAATATATTAAGCACCTACAATGAGTTAGGCATGAGGCTAAATGTTGGAGATATTCTCCTCAGTGTCAACCTAATACAGGGCCTTTTACGTAATAGGAACTTGATGGATTATTAACTGATTAAATTTAGGTATCCTGTAAATGTTGATGGATACAGCACTAAGGAATGGTCAGAAAAAAAAAAAAAAAAAAAGGAATGGTCAGTGGAGGAAAATACAAGGATAATAACTAGCTTCCATTGAGTGTTCACCATATGTCCAGCTCATTATTCATTTATTCTTTATAACAACCCCATGAAATCGGTATTATATTTCCATTTTAGAGATTAGGAAAAAGAGGCTTAGAGAGATGAAATGACTTGCTCATGGTCAAATATAGCTAGTAAGAGGCAAAAGTGAAACTTGAACGTGGGTCTGTCTACCTCCAAAACCTATGCTAAAGTTCCAGAAAGGAGCAGAAGTGGGGAGTAGTAGAAAAGGAAAGGCTTACTCTTCGGAAAAATTCATTGTGAACCAGCCTCAATAGTCCAACAGAGACCTCGGTCCCCTTTGCCAGCTGCCCAAGGTGGCACCTCACCACCTGACACTGAGTATTGCTCCCATTCTAACAGAAGAGAGAGAGAGAGACAGATCAGGACTCTGGAGTAGAAAGATCCTCTTTCCCCACCTCTAGTTCACACAGTCTTGTCCCAAGGCACCTGACTCCATTTTCATTCCCACTCCAGATCAGGACCCTGGGGTGGAAAGATCCCTTCTTCCCCACTCCAGTTCCTATCCCCTTGTCCCAAGGCACCCAACTCCACTTGCATTCCCACTCTGGACACCCCCTTGTGACTCATACCAGTCTGTTTGTGTGTTGAAGCTCCTCTGGATGCACAGGTGGGCCTGGGGGTTCAGTCAGGTTCTGCACTATGCAGCTTGCCTGGAGGAAAATCCAACTTGAAAGACCCCCCTGATGGGGTGGCGCTAGCCACTCAAGGCTGAGTTGGAACATACCCACACCCTTGTAGTTCTTTCCCTTATAATCCCTTTCTCTTCTCTCAAATAAGACACATGTGTAAAAAGAAAGCCCCCCAGAGAGAGGAGCCCCAAGAGCAGCGGCCCAACAGATAGGGAGCTGGTGTGATGTCCAGCTTCAGTGAGTCCACCAGCTCAAGGCGGCAGGATTCCATGCCCTCCTAGACCAGACTCACATTGTTAGTGATGACTTGAGACAGTGATAGGAAGTAATTGCCCCCATGGGCCACAGCTGGAAGGAGGGCTGAGATGATGAGGCCACTGACCACATAGCAGCCTAGGTTCTGAACCTAAGAGGAAGGTTGGGAATAGGAAGAAGTGGGAGACAGCTCCTCATTTGTTCCCCTTCACCCTAGATACCATTAAAATCCAAGAGAGACCCTTTCCATCCTTTTCCCACAAAGCTGTTGTTCCCCTACCTTCTCCTCATGCCAAGACCCCTCCAGTTTCTCACCCTAAGAGTGGTTTTGAATTCTGGGCCAGGACCCACTGGGAGGGTCTCATATGGGTGAACCTCATAGCGGTGCAGGGTAGACTCACTGTGTGAACACCAAGTCAGGAAGTACATGGTCACAGCCATGACACAGACACAGGGGCACATGATCAGCACACAGACGTGGATTCAGAGAAGGCAGGGCCAGCACATGGATAAAGAGATGGGGGTACATGGAGAAGACAGAAGTAGAACATGACACAGACAATGCAAGCTTTATAGCTACATCCCGTATCCCCTCATCCCAGCTCCAGTGCCCAAGGCCTGGCAAAACCCTATACCTAGGAAAGTAAGATGCTTAAAAGGGAAGATTCAGCATGAATAGGATTGAGGGCAAAAAGACTGAGCAGCCGCAAGGGCTTGGTTTTTGGAAACACTGAGGCACATGGAAGGGGAGGGAAGCAGCATAAGGGTATGGGTCTGAGGTCAGAACTGGGTCCCACCTAGAAGCTGGGCATACCTAGAGAACAGGAGGTGGGGCTCATATTGGATGTAGGCTGAGGTCTGGGCTGTGTTATCTTGAAGGGTCCCATTTCTCTCCAGGCTGTCACTGTAGGGTCAGTGGGGAGAGGCTCACATCTCAACCCCTCCTCAGAAGACACCCTTCTCTGTTAATAGAGGAATCAATGTTGTTCCTCCCCACCCCTCCAGTCAAGACTCAGTAGAAGGAGAGGTCTGGAAGAAAGTTCCCTTCATTCTCACCTGCTGGCAATCAGCTTCACGAAGACCTGGCTCAGGAGAGAGGAGCAGCTAAACTCAAACTCTAGCAGAAAGGTCACCTAGGGGCAGGGAACACAGGGTAATGGTAGAGTCTTCCTCATGGAACAACTACAGAGGAACAGGAGCCCTTGTATGCCCCCTTCCCTGAAGTCCCAGGACCCTCAGATCCCAGCCTTTGCCCTCCTAGAGCCCTCTTTTCATCCTAGACCCCAACTCACCTTGGCTCCAGTCTGGAAGACAGGATGCCCCACACTGCAGAGCCGGGCATGAGCAGAAGGGGCTGCACATTCCACCTTTATTGGGCTGTCTCTCTGAGGGCAGGGGAATGGAGATAGAAGCTGGAGCTGGGGCTGCAACTGCTGTCCTACCCACAGCCTCTAAACACTGAAGCTTTCTCTAGAGCACCTCACGGCTGAGGCCAATACCCCAATCTTCTTCCTCCTCCTTTCTTTCCTTCTCCCACACCCCCTCCTCCAAGGGCACCTGGGGAGTGAGACTGGCCAGGTGGAGGTTTCTAGAGAAGATGAGACTCAGGCTAGTATTGTAAGCATTTTCCTTTCTGTTTTCCAGAGTTGCAGATACCAGCACTTTCCGCCGGCCACCTCGAACCACAAATGGGGCCTTCCTGGGAATGATGAATGAGGGAGAGACCAGGAGTTGAAGGAGGGGAGTGCCAAAAGTCTTATTTTTGTTATCATGGGTAAGAAACAACCCCCTACCCGCCCTTCGAGTCCCTTCCAGTCTGTCTCAGGTCACCCTGGTTTGCCTAGTACATGTCCATCCAACCTGGAGCCTCTGATGTCCATATTCACTTGAAGCACCAGGTCTGTGACACATTCATTATCAGGGCCACAATCCTTTGAGAAGGGGACCTGGAAGAAAGGGAAGGGGCTAAGGGTTGAGAGGAAAGCAAGGAGGAAAGGAATAGAATAGGGGGAAAGTGAAAAGACAAAAGTGGGTATATTTTGATTAGAGGGGCCCAGGTCAGATTTCACCATGATCTCATGTCTTCTCCCTCCCTCCCTTTTCTCTTGAAGGAGGGCAGTGTTGGGAGCAAGGGGCAGGGCATGGCACTGCTGACCAGCTTTTGTATAGAGGTGGGCGAGCCCTCATTCAGCACAGGCCCTGGCTTTGTGGTATTGTCCAAGGCAAAGGTCACAGTCAAGGCCACTGGCCGGAGGTAATCTGATGTATCCTGAAGGAAAACAGAGTCACAGAGTCAAGGATCTTGTGATAATTGTAGTGATCATTTATGAAGCATTTTCTGTGTGCTGGGCACTGTCCTAAGATCTTAACTGTATTACTAAATTTAATTAATTAATTTATTTATTAATTAATTTATTTTTTTTAGACGGAGTCGCGCTCTGTCGCCCAGGCTGGAGTGCAGTGGCACGATCTCGGCTCACTGCAAGCTCCGCCTCCTGGGTTCAGGCCATTCTCCTGCCTCAGCCTCCTGAGTAGCTGGGACTACAGGCTCCCGCCACGTCGCCCGGCTAATTTTTTGTATTTTTAGTAGAGATGGGATTTCACCGTGTTAGCCAGGATGGTCTCGATCTCCTGACGTTGTGATCCGCCCACCTCGGCCTCCCAAACTGCTGGGATTACAGGTGTGAGCCACTGCGCCCAGCTAAATTTAATTTTAATACAACTCCTATGATATAGTTATTATTATTATCACCCCTTTGCAGACAAGAAAACTGAGGGTTGGACTTGCCAGAATTCACAGGTGGTAAATGGCAGAGCTAGGATTCAAACCCAGATCAGCCCTGACTCCAAAGTCTGAATCATCTCATTTTCCTGGCTTTGGCTTTCTTGCTGATTCAGCTGAAATTCCTCCTCTGACCCAGCTTTCTCCTCATTCTCAGGCCCTGATGCTAAGCAGTTACTGCCCTCTCCTTACCAGCACATGGAAGTGTAGCTGCTCACAAGTGACATTCCCCACACTGAGCCGGAGCCTCCGAGGGGACAACCTCTGGCCAGAGCCATCAAATGCTGCACGTGCCCCAGCCGTCCATTCATCCAGTGATGCGGTGAACCTCATGTCTGAATGAAGGAGGCAAGAGTGAGGGTGGAAAGGGGTCTAGTGAGGAAGGCATGCAAGGAATTGAGAGTTGCCTGTGATGCACTTTAGTCACTCACAGAATCGGTGATCCCAGCGACCAGGAGTACGGGAGGTCACTTGGAAGCAAAGGGCTGCAGTCAGACAGACTGCCTCTTGGCCTCGCCGCCTACAGTCCCTCTGAACCACACTGATGGCCTGTGGGGTCACCTCCAGTGATGGGGTCAGATGGACAATGGGCCGGGAGCTGGGAACAGTGTGGAAAAGAAATTCTAGCAGTAGGAGTTAAGCCCTCTGAGAAGTACAAGCCCAGTGTTTGCTTCCCCATGGTCAAAACAAAGAAGGAGGGGCTGAATGCACATGTCACCCTCCCCCGAACCCTCTGACAGAAGTAAGATAATAGATTCATGTCATTGATCTTTTTTTTTTTTTGAGATGGAGTCTCACTCTGTGGCCCACGCTGGAGTGCAGTGGGGCTATCTCAGCTCACTGCAACCTCTGCCTCCTGGGTTCAAGCGATTCTCCTGCCTCAGCCTCCCGAGTAGCTGGGGTTACTGGCGCCCACCACCATGCTCAGCTAATTTTTTGTATTTTTAGTAGAGACGGGGTTTCACCATGTTAGTCAGGCTGGTCTTGAACTCCTGGCCTCAAATGATCCTCCTACCTTCGCCTCCCAAAGTGCTGGGATTACAGGTGTGAGCCACTGTACTCGGCCCTAGATTCACTTCAATAAGCACTTATATGCTAGACACTGTGTTAAAATCATTATATGGATTATCTCATTTAATCTTCACAATAAACCTATAAGATAGGTACTATTACTATTGTCATTTTATAAACTAGGAATGGAGGCACAGAGTAAGTTGACCAAGAAATCCAAATCTCAGTCTGTGACTTTAAGGCCCTTGCCTTTAACAGCTATGCTATGCTGTCCACTGCTACCTGAGCTGGGACCCCTCACCTGAGCAGGATGGCTGCCCCCTGGGCACCCACAGCCACATCGACCAGATCATCTCCATCCAGATCTAGCCGGCCATCCACACTTCGGCCAAAGTAGCTGAGGGCGTGTGGCATGGAGGCAGCGGCAATCCTCTGAGAGGAAGAGAGAGGAGACTGAGGCAGGGACCCATACACCTAGTTTCTCAGGCCTCCTGCCTTGCTCTTTCTTTTTATTTATTTATTTTTGAGATGGAGTTTCACTTTTGTTGCCCAGGCTGGGGTGCAATGGTGTGATCTTGGCTCACTGCAACCTCTGCCTCCCAGGTTCAAGCGATTCTCCTGCCCTAGCCTCCTGAGTAGCTGGGATTATAGGTGTGCGCCACCAGGCCCGGCTAATTTTTTGTATTTTTAGTAGAGTTTCATCATGTTCGCCAGGCTGGTCTCGAACTCCTGACCTCAGGTGATCTGCCTGCCTCGGCCTCCCAAAGTGCTGGGATTACAGGCGTGAGCCACCACACCCAGCCATGCCTTGCTCTTTATAATCCTCCCGTCAGTCCTGGGAATAAGAGAAACTTGCCTGTGTTCAGGAGTTCTTAGTTCAGCAACCTGTCCACTGCCTTATGTTTTTGCCTACTAATAAAAGCACTTGTTCAGTTTGGGTCTCAAGCCAAGGGGACTATTGACAAGCAAAGAGCATCCCCCTAAGCCTCTTCCTACAACCGTGCCCCTGCTTTATTTGGGTACTCCTGACCTGGGTAGGATGGGGCCTGACTCCACTCTGGGTTCCATGGTACAGGTACAGTGCTCCCTGGTGCCCATCTTCCAGAGGTGCCCCCACAGCCACATCAGCAAAACCATCTTGGTTCAGATCAGGAAGAGCACCCATGGCAAAGCCAAACCGAGCATCCTGGGGGGGTTCTGGCTGAAGTGTTCCTTGGAGGGTCAGCAAGGACTGCTGGTGGAGGAGAGAAGATAGAAGATGCTAATCTGGCAGCCCCAACCTCTCAGCAAACCCTCAAATATGTGCACCTTCCCTCCTTTCCTCCCTCCACCCCCACAACGCAAGTCCAGGGTGGGGGGTCCCAGCAAGTCTCACCTGGCCCACCAGATACACATAAACACGTCCTGTTTCCTTGTTCTGGGGTCCCAGGAACATGGGGGCAGCCACAAGTAAGACATCAGTTGTTCCATCCCTATCTGTATCCAATGGGCAGAGCTCACTGCCAAAGTATGACCCAATCTGGGGAATGGTGGGTGACGATGACCCCAGAGAAAAGGGAAGGTAACTGTAGACAAGTGGACTCAGTGGAAAGCACTCACCAGCCTGCCAGTCTGCTCCTTACATCCCTGACAGACTCTGCCAACCAGAATTCCGCACAGACTTTGGAGGCCTCTCTCTTACCCACTTCACACTCCTCCCCAACAGCCCTGAGGTCCCTGGGAATCCAAAGGTCCCACCCTTCCTTGGATGCCCTACCTGCTCCCCCTGGAGGCTCTGGGCAACCCTCACAGCCCCATCTTTCTTAAGCTGGAAGGCGATGACTTTTCCTCGATGTCTAAATCGAGGAGCCCCAGAGAGAAACAGGCGGCGTCCACCCCGCAAAAGCATGGAAGAAACAGAGTAACCTAGAAGTGGGCAAAGTAACACAGGTAAAGGAAAAGAAGATGGGGTCCAGAGTAGGGGGGTTCCGGGTTCCCTAAAGGCATAGTGGGAGGTCCCAAGGGAAGTAGCCAGAGGTCAGTGAGAAACCGCATGAGTTAAGAGGGAGTATTTCATACCCGCCCCCACTAGGGATGTATTTCCTCCCCTACCCTGTAAGTCCTCTGCAACTCTCTGCTGCTCACCCAGGTAGGCTGCATGGTTCTGCAATGCAGGGGGGAACTCGTCTTCCAGTGCCATTCGTGGGGGGAAAAGGCGGTGACCTCTTTCAAGCCATAGCACAGAGCCTCCCCAGTCATAGGCCCCCACCATCCCAAAGAGAATCCCATCCTGTGGGACAGAAGCAGATGGGGTCACTGAGAAGACAGTGGGGAATAAAGAGAAAAAAATGTTCCAGGAGTGAAAAGATCACTGAGGTTCTGCTGGGCTCAGTTGGAAAGGCATGGGAAGGTGAGCATGGAGGCTGGTTAAAGGAGGAATCTGGAGGGCCCTGTGGTTGAAGTTATCTGAGTCAGAGAATGGGAGAAGTAATGAAGGGGTCCATCTGTCCAACCTTTAGCCGGTGAGTGGAGAAACCAATCTGAGACATTTCCAGCCCAAAGGAGCTTTCGTTTTCTGCATGGGACCCTTGGTCGTGAGAAAACATTGAGACAATATCAGGGGAAGACAGTTTCCCCTTTGACCTACTGAACTCACTCCAGAGCCCCACCTACACTCTAGAACTTCTCCCACCCTGTCCATTTCTCCAGAGTAATCCTCACCTTCGAGGCCAAAAATCCGATCTCCTAGTGCATCCACAATGTCAGTCAGAGCAGCCTCATCTGTGACATTGAAGAAGAATCGCTCATCTGGATCACTGGCAATAGTTCTAATTTCTCTCAGGAAAGAGCTGGGATCTCGCTGCCGCCGGAGGTAGTGACCAAGGACCTAAGAGGTCATAAGATCAAGGAATGAGGCATTAGAGTTGGTACAGAACACAGCCAACTAACATGATGTGGCTGAAGTCTGGGAAGTAGTTAATGCCCTTGTTTTCCTCAAGTTCCCAGTCCATGGACAGTTCACAAGACACTGCCCCCCTGCCACTCTCCAACTCTTCCAGATCCAAGGTGAATTCTCACTGCAATCCCATAGCGTGTCACTCTTCCAGCCTCACAGGCCTTTAGTGCTGCAGGAAGCTCCTCTCCATCATGGGACTCTCCATCAGTGACAACCACCAGTAGCCTGGCAGCCTCGGGTCGGCCCCCATGGGACTGACTGAACCCTTCTGTGCTGAGAAGAGAAAGGAGTGAGGTGAGATCAGATGTATGCAGACACACAAACACACACACACACACATACACACACACACACACAGGATTTAACATCAGCACTTCCCTGAGGTCAGGCATCTTGCCTTTTAGGCCATTTCCTGAGTATTTAACATGGAGATGGCATGGAGTGAGAGCTCAAATGTTTGAATGTCATAGAACATACAGAGTAGCTTATCAGTCCAAATAAGTACAACATTCATACACTCAGATTCATTCAACAAATATTGCACTTGGGAGGACAAATATTAAGGAAATATAAAATGGAAAAGAATAGTCTGGGCAGGGACTCCTCCCAGAGATGAGTTGTTTTGTTTTGTTTCAATTTTACCACTGTGCCCCTAGAGATGAGTTTTGGATCATGTTTGGAACGTGGGCTAGGACATCAGTAGTGGAGAACCTGTGGGCTAGGATCATTGTTGGAGTGGAGGGATAGAAAGAGACTTCTGTCTGTGAAATATGGAGAGACACAGACATAGACACTTTGTAGAAATGCAGTGAGAGGGACTGCAATGACAGCCCACTTAGCCTTCCTCTGTGTACCATTAGTGTACATACAAAGAAAGTATGCAAGACATCTTGGGATATTCACACTGTACTCCAAACCTGCCCTAACTCTTCTTCTTCTTCTTTTTTTTTTTTTTTTTTAAGGGAAAGATTTTCATTTCATTTCATTTTATTTTATTTTAGATGGAGTTTTGCTCTCGTTGCCCAGGCTGGAGTGCAATGTTGTGATCTCGACTCTCCAAAACCTCCACCTCCCGGGATCAAGTGATTCTCCTGCCTCAGCCTCCGAAGTAGCATGCCTCCAAACAGGCATGCGCCACCATGCCTGGCTAATTTTGTATTTTTAGTAGAGATGGGGTTTCTCCATGTTGGTCAGGCTGGTCTCGAACTCCCCACCTCAGGTGATCCGCCTGCCTCACCTCCCAAAGTGCTGGGATTACAGGCGTGAGCCACCGCGCCTGGCCCCGCCCTAACTCTTCTAAGCCTTCATTGCTGTAGCCTCCCACACCTGTCTTCCCAATGCCTCACCAGGCCACCAGTATTGCTTGGGCAGTCTTTGTTTCTCGTCCCTCCCGCCGACTGAGGTTCTTTGCTGCTCTCACCACTTCCTCCTTCGTTCGGAAATCTCCCAGGGACCACTCATGTACAGGGCTCTCCCCATACTGTACCAGTCCCACCTGGGAATAAAGCGCATTCAAATGAAATGTATGCATGTGAGATGGGGGGAGAGGAGGAAGAAGAAAGTATGTAAGAGAGGAGAGATGAACACCTGGATACTACTGAAGACAACACCTACATTTATCCCCTCTCTCTCTGTCTCTCCCCTTCCAAGCCCATCCATACTGCCTTTCTCTCTCTCTCTAAGAAATGAGGTCTCACTCTTTCACCCAGGCTGGAGTGCAGTTGTGTGATCAAAGCTCACTACAGCCTCAAACTCATGGGCTCAATTGATCTCTTGCCTCAGCCTCCTGAGTAGCTGGGACTGTAGGCGCATGCCACCATGCCTGGCTATTTTTTTTTTCTTTCATATTTTTAGAGATGAGGTCTCACTGTATTGCCCAGGCTAGTCTTGAACTCCTGGCCTCAAGGGATGCTCCCACCTCCACCTCTTAAGTAGGTGCCACAAGCAACTGCGCCCAGCTCATATTGCCTTCTCTTACCTGTATCTGTTCTGGGTCAATAAACAGTTTCCCTACCAGTCTTCGTAGGAAGGTCTGAACTTCAGACCAGGGGTAGATGCTGTTGGAGCCATCCAAGACAATGACAACATCCATGTATGTTGGGCAGCCTAGAAGGAAGGGGAACACTGAGGTAGAGGACACTGAGCTGGGGGCAACAAGGGAAAGAGGTCACAGGAGGACACGTTCAATTTAGACATTTATAAGGCACTTCTTACATGCAAAGAAGGTACTGTGCCAGGCTCCGTGTAAGTGTAGAAATTAATAAAATATTCCTTTAGTAATCTTTAGTAATTGTGTGTATGTAAGTATATATATAAATGTATATATATGTATATATAGGTATATAAACACACACACAGGTACACATTTATATACATATATATAATTTATATATACAATGTTCTAAAAAACAAGAAGGAATTAAATGCTACATAGGAACATAGCAATGACTGTATGGTGGGGGAACAAAAGCAGAGTGGTTCTGACGGTGGGGAATGAAACATAGTAGCAACTATGAAGACTGAAAATGTTTAAGGAGAAGAGAATATTAGGAAAGGCATTTGGGTAGAGAACATTTTTTTTTTTTGAGACGGAGTCTCGCTCTGTTGCCCAGGCTGGAGTGCAGTGGCGCGATCTCGGCTCACTGCAAGCTCCGCCTCCCGGGTTCATGCCATTCTCCTGCCTCAGCCTCCCGAGTAGCTGGGACTACAGGCGCCCGCCACGACACCCGGCTAATTTTTTGTATTTTTAGCAGAGACGGGGTTTTACCGTGTTAGCCAGGATGGTCTCGATCTCCTGACCTCGTGATCCACCCGCCTCGGCCTCCCAAAGTGCTGGGATTACAGGCGTGAGCCACCGCGCCTGGCCCATTTTGTTTGTTTTTGAGACAGAGTCTCACTCTGTCGCCCAGGCTGGAGTGTAGTGGCATAATCATGGCTCACTGCAGCCTGGACCACCTGGGCTCAAGCGATCCTCCCACCTTGGCCTCCTGAGTAGCTGGGACCACAGGCATGCACCACCATACCCAGCTAATTTTTTTATTTTTTATTTTTGTAGAGATGGGGTCTCTCTATGTTGCCCAGGCTGGTCTCGAACCTCCAGACCTCAAGCAATCCTCCTGCGTTGGCCTCCCAAAATGTTGGGATTACAGGCATGAGCTACTGCACCAGGCCAGATCATGGACTCCTAATAAGGAGTCTGAATTATTATTATTTTTGAGACGGAGTCTGGCTTACTCTGTAACCCAGGGTAGAGTGCAGTGGCACAATTTTGGCTCACTGCAACCTCCACCTCCTGGGTTGAAGTGAGATTCTCCTGTCTTAGCCTCCCGAGTAGATGAGATTACAGGCATGCACCACCGCGCCCAGCTAATTTTTGTATTTTTTTTTTTTTAGTAGAGATGGGGTTTCACCATGTTGGCCAGGCTGGTCTTGAACTCCTGACCTCAAGTGATCTGCCCACCTTGGCCTCCCAAAGTGCTGGGATTACAGGTGTGGGCCACCACACCTGGCCAGGAGTCTGAATCTGTTAGGAAACATGGAGCTTTTGCAAGCACATTAGGTAGCAATGAGGATAGCCATGCAGGCCCTCTGCCAGGCATCATACCCCTTTGCCCCATCTTTTTCCCACCCAGTATCTCCTTCTGGGAACCAAGTACTCAGCCTTCCTCTGGCTCACGTTGGGCAGTGGGTGCCAGGCTTCCCTGAGGCTGGAATGAAGCATCCACACGGGCACATATCCCAGAACTGAAGACAGAGCTGCCACAAGCACGAGACCAGAGAGGGGCACAGGCCTGGGGATGGGGGAAATAGTTACTCCCAGGCTTGGGAGGGCACCCTCAGAACATGCTCCCAGTTGAAGGAGGCATGAAGACTACTCCCTGACATTACCTACCTTTTGCTTTCTAGGGTTTTTAACTCCTTGACCCCTCCACACAGACCATTTTCCCTTACCACACTTCTCTTTTTTCTTTTATGGACCTTCAGAGACACTGCCACCACCCTTTCCTTAGCTCACCATGAATCCCCCATCACCATCTGTCTCTAACAGAGACATCCCCAGGTGCATATTCACAGCAGGATGAGATGAATTTCCCAGTTGGTAGTCACCTGGTTGGAAGGAGGTGGAAGAGAATGAGATCATGGGGTCATAGATGGGGTGCTTGAATTCATGTGATTTTGGAGGAGAATGAGCAGGGATTGGTATCAGATTGGGGACAGGGAGTATGCGGATTTTAGGGGTGAAAAAGCTGAGGTATAGGGAGTTGAAGCTTCTAGAGTATCAAAGTCAGGGGTTAAGAGGAGAAGGGTCAGGCATCTTCTTACCTAAGTGGCCCTTGGCACATGGGGCATTGTGGGCCCCCCCTACAGGGCAGCGATAAACGTCCCCCCTCCGGTCGCCTGAAGGCCCATCCCAGGGGGCGCCCACCAGCATCCTGGGAAGAGGATGTGAATGTAAGCACAGGGTGAACATGACCCTTGACACAAGCCAAAGGGAAAGAGCATGGAGGTGGTAAGTTTAGAGCCGCAGCCACTTTCAAAAGGCCAGATTAGTTTAGAGTCCCATCTAACTTGCCTCCCCTTTGTTAGCACTACTGCAGTCCCAATCCCCTGGCACTCCAGTTTCTTCCTCACCATCGCTGTCCACCCCCAACATGTTGTAAGACACTGTATCCAAATTCAGCTTCTGGTGGCCCTGGGAATAGGCGTGGGTGATGTTCATCCAGGTTAAAGGGGGAGCAGAGACCTGTGGGGCCAGGATCATAAGGTTAGTATGAGGTAGTGAATGGCTAGAGGCACAGCCAGAGAGAAGCTGTGAGGAAGCGTCTTAATCTCAGTCTGTCTGCCTGCTTTTTCACTCATAAGCTTTTCTGGCCTCTCTCAGTGTCATGTACTCAGAGCTCCAGGCAAAGATGATTCCCTTCCTGTGTTTGTGTCCAGATGCCTAAACTGTGGCCCTCTGCCCTGCTGATGTACAGCTGTATTTCCATTCCCACCCCTGAAATTTCATTCACAGACATGTCTGAAAAGGTCAAGTTACTCTTTTTTTTTTTTTTTTTTTTTTGAGACGGAGTCTCTCTGTCTCCCAGGCTGGAGTGCAGTGGCGCGATCTCAGCTCACTGCAGGCTCCGCCCCCTCCGCCCCCCCTGGGTTCACGCCATTCTCCTGCCTCAGCCTCCCGCATAGCTGGGACTACAGGTGCCCGCCACCTCGCCCAGCTAATTTTTTGTATTTTTAGTAGAGACGGGGTTTCACCGTGTTAGCCAGGATGGTCTCGATCTCCTGACCTTGTGATCCGCCCGCCTCCGCCTCCCAAAGTGCTGGGATTACAGGCCTGAGCCACCGCGCCTGGCTACTCTTTTCCACAACATTCCTCTCACACACTCTCCTCAACAAACTGTAAGGGTCAAAAGAGGGAGACGGCCTTTCTGTATCCCCAGAGCAACCTTTGCTTCCAATTCTCCCCAAGATAGGGGGAATGAAAGGAAGCTAAGGAGCACTGCATGTCTAGCTCTCTCCTTCTCTATCACTTCCTGACTTCCAGTGTCATTGTCACACTCTCACTGTCTTTTTCCAATGTCTAGGTCCCTGGTTGATTCCAGCCTTGGAAATCTCAGTGGTAATTAACTGGGTGGGGCCACTTGCCTGCCCACACACATAGTTTGCCATCCATCCTTTCCAAGGGTCCCATCACCCTGAAGTTTCCCACAACCTGCTTCCTTTTTAACTAATCTACTCTCCCAACTGGTCTCCTGCCTACCTCCATGGTTTCCTCAGCCTTCAGCCCACTCTAAAGGTGCCCGACCCTGGCTGATCTTCCCTTTTGACCCCAATGCCTTTAAAATCAGAGCTGGTATTTTAGGAAACAATGATTACAGGGAACTGCCAAGGAAAAATTCCAGGCCTCTTGTCCTTCCCATGGTCCTTTCCCCAACTATGTCTTGCTCTGTACTTCTAAGCAACCCCCTCTCAGGCTACCCCCTCACCATTACCAATGGCTATAGCTTTATCCCAAACCATGCTCATTTTCAGAAAGGTGTTTTGTATGTGAGCAGTTTTGCATCCAGAAAACTGGCAGGGCTGTATGACCAGAAACTGCAGCTCATTGGTTAGATAAACCCAGAGTTCTGACCACATAGTTAGTCATTTATGCCTCAGGCCCCAGGGACCACCAAGGGTAAGAAGTTAGGGAGGGGATAATAGGAATCAGACTAGCCACGTGGAAGGTCACATCATATTTCTTTTTTGTCTCCTTACCCCTATAGGGCTTAGGATGAAGATTTTATATATTTAGATACAAATCTCAGCCAAGCATGGTGGCTCATGCCTATAATCCCAACACTTTGGGCGGCTGTGGGGGGTGGATTGCTTGAGTCCAGGAGTTAAAGATCAGCCTGGCCAACATGGTAAAACTCTGTCTCTAAAAAAAAAATTAGCCAGGCGTGGTAGCACACACCTATAGTCCCAGCTACTCGGGAGGCCAAGGTGGAAGGATCACCTCAGCCTGGGAGGTTGAGGCTAGAGTGAGCCATGATCATGCCACTGCACTCCAGCTTGAGTGACAGAGTGAGACCCTGTTTCAAAAAAAAAATTAGCTGTGCATGGTGGTGCGTACCTAGTAGTCCCAACTACTGAGCTGTGGTTGCACCACTGCACTCCAGCCTAGGCAACCAAGTGAGACCCTATCTTTAAAAAATAATAATTATAATAATTATTATTAGATACAAATCTTACACAAGGTCCTAGGCAGCTTTAGCCCCTGCCAGTCTCAATATTCAAACAGTCATATGTGAGGGCATAAAAATGCACAAGGACACAGACACACATACAAGAAATGTAGAACCAGTGTTCGCTTCCTAACCTAAATCCCAAAGAATTTTAACTCTAATGGTCCCAATTCCAAACAATCTATATATCTTCCATTCCCACCAGAAACCAAGAAGTTAACTTCCCTCACCTGTCAGGAACACCAGGGGCAAGAACAGGTGAGTGACGAGGGGGAGTTCCATGCCTGATCGGTTTCTGTCCGGTATGAGAAGTCCTCTGGCCTCTGTCTGTCCCTCTCGTTTTCTGTTTTCTTTACTTTCCCTCCCATCCTGCCCCCTCCCAATGGCAGCTAAAAATAAAGTTGGAAGGAATGGGAGGAGTGATGGTGGGGAACTGTGGGGAGCCCCAGACCAAGGAAAACAGAGCGATCTTAGTCTATTTCTCTGCCTTGGTGCTGCCCCCTGGAGGCCTCATCTCTAATATCCAAAGAACATTTTTTTTTTGCCCATTTCTGCTATTTCTTTTTTTCTACTGTTTATTGTTGCCAGGTCAATAATGCTTTCCTCAAATTTGGAACAGGAGTGGAAGATGGATTCTTTTTTATAAGAAAAGAATCTTAAACTTTTGTTTAAAAGTTTTAGACAAATTATTTATATTGAGAATAGAGACAGGATTTCACTATGTTACCCAGACTGGTCTTGAACTCCTGAACTCAAGGAATCCTCCCACCTCAGCCTCCCAAAGTGAGCCACTGCACCCAGCCGGGAGATAGGAGATAGATTCAGATTCTTTTTTCTTTTTTAAGGCAGAGTCTCACTCTGTCACCAGACTGGAGTGCAGTGGCACGATCTTGGCTCACTGCAACCTCTGTCTCCCACGTTCAAGCATTTCTAATGCCTCAGCCTCCCAGGTAGCTGGGACTACAGGCACATGCCACCATGCCTGGCTAATTTTTTATTTTTAGTAGAGGCAGGGTTTCACCATGTTGGCCAGGCTGGTCTTGAACTCCTGACCTTAAGAGATCCACCTGCCTCGGCCTCCCAAAGTGCTGGGATTACTGGCGTGAGCCACCACGCCTGGCCGATAGATTCTTTTCACTTCCTAACCTTATTTATCTCAACCTGGCATAGGGAAATTAAAGAGCTGATAGCAGTGGTATCATTTCCCTACCCACCCAGGGGAGTCTCAACTTGTGAAGACACAGTTCCAAATCCTTACCAGCCCCACTCCAACTTGGTTCTGTTCTTGGCTCTTAGCCTATGCTGTCATATGGCATTCTACTTCTTAGAGGGATTATATCTGAACTGGTATGAGATGTGCTTTGTGGAGCCAGGACAATAACTTTAGTATTAGACCACCCCTCTGCCACCCCAACTCCTCAGCTAGGTTATAAACTTCTTAAAGTTGGGAGTGTGGAGCTTCTTAGATTTTTGGATGCCCACTAAGTATTTTGCTTTACATACTGTAGGTACTCAATAAAAATAATGTGGGTGATGTTAGTGGCTAATCCCGAGAAAAACCCAAACCACAGTGACAGGAATAGGGGCCTCAAATTACCAAAAAATGAGGGATCAGACCAAATGTTGATGAGCAAACTGAACTTTAATTTGCTTACCTGAAAGGCTTGCTCTTCATTATTGGCATAGGCCACAGCTATTTACACAGAATCATTGTACAGGATTTACAGCAAGATGCTACACACAGCATCATTCTGGATAAGCAACAAAGGAGTAAGAACAGACTAGGGAATAAAGCTCTGAAATCAAAGTGTAAGCAGAAATCTGAAGGTATGTGTACAAGGAAGGATAAGGGCCAAATCATGAGCGAGGTTGGTGAGGTAGACATGAGGGAGGAAGAGGAAACATCCAACAACTTGTGGCGCAGAGATATGAGGGAAGAGTCCACTGGCACATAGTCTTAAAAATTATGTTTGGAGTTTGAAGGAGGAAAAATCTGCCATAAGCCACCTCTGTGAGAAAAAAGAAGGCGGTTAGAACCTTACAGGCCAAACCTTATACCTCCCCTACCAAAAAGTAATTCTGCTGATTAAATCCCTGGATAGGAGAATGAGAAGGTTAAAAAAAGAGAGAGAGATGCATAGACACAGAACCTTAAACAGAGTTAAGAGACACAAAGCAAATACATTCAAGAGAGACACAGACAAAGAAAGAGGAAAAGAACAGAAGCTCAGGCACATCTAGAAATTAGAGACATCCTACTAACTTCACGAGTCACCTTTCCTTACCTCATCTTCCCCAAAGCTCTTCCTCCACCCCTAAATCTCTGAATTTCTAACTTTAACCAAAGAGTAGAATTCGAATGAGGCTGGTACGTGGGGGACGATCTAAGATTCCATCTCACCAATTCAGGTCCCCTCCTTATCCTGTACCAGAAGGTCAGGGCTTGAGTCGTAGCCAGGGATAGATTAGGGTGAGAATAGACAGGATGGAGGACACGAGGCCACAAAGCCCCACAATCCCAGGGCCACAGCGCCAGAGGCCTAGTTTGTCCAGAGGAATGAAGAGGTCACAGGCATTTCTGACCACGTCTAGCAGAAGTGGGGGATGACCTCTAAGGACTCGAGCCAGGAGCAGGACTTGCAGCCGAAGTTTCAGAGCCAGTTGGGGCAGACGTCCTCCTGGAGTCCCTGGTCCCCCAAGTCCCCCAGTTTCACTTCCTCCTGGGACTCCTCCTCCGGAACCTTTCAGTCGCCGGCTACAAGCTGAAGACTCTTGCTCCATCAGTAGGCGAATCTCATAAGCATCACGGCTCAAATTCATGATGAGGGAAAACAAATAGTACCTGATACACAGAGCAAAAGGGTCAGTAAGGGCATGTATACCTACTTAACATATCCAACATCACATTTTAACATTTTCTTTTCCTGTAGCACAAAGAGATTATACATTAGATTATCAGAAGTAAAGTGAATGCTACTATCCCTATTAGAAATGTCCTCCCTTGAGGACACTATGCTAAGCAAAATAAGCCAGACACAGAAAGACAAATACTGCATAATCTCACTTATAGGTAGAAGCTAAAATAAGGCCGGGCATGGTGGCTCATGCCTGTAATCCCAGCACTTTGGGAGGCCAAGGCAGATGGATCACCTGAGGTCAGGAGTTTGAGACCAGCCTGGCCAACATGGTGAAACCCCGTCCCTACTAAAAATACAAAAATTGGCCAGGCGTGGTGGCCAGCGCCTGTAATCCCAGCTACTCGGGAGGCTGAGGCATGAGAATTGCTTGAACCCAGGAAGCAGAGGTTGCAGTGAGCCGAGATCTCACCACCGCACTCAGGCCTGGGCAACAAAGTAAGACTCTGCCTCAAAAAAAAAAAAAAAAGGTTAACTCATAGGGGCACAGAATAGAATGGGGGTTGCCAGGGGTTGGGGAGTGAGGGAAATGGGAAGATATTGGTCAAAGCGTATAAGTTTCAGTTATGCAAGATGAGTAAGTTCTGGAGATCTAATGTACGACATTGTGACTATAGTTAACAATACTGTATTGTATATTTGAAATCTGCCAGGAAGGTAGATCTTAAGTGTTCTTAACCTAAAAGAAAAAAGGTAATTATGTGAGATTATGGATATGTTAATTAGCTTGACTGTGGTGATCATGTCACAATATACATGTACAAACATCGAGCTATAACTCCTTAAATATATGTAATTTCTATTTGTCAATTATGTCCCAATAAAAATGAAGAAACAAAGTCCTCCCACCATTCTGTAACTAATACATGTTTATGTGCGCCTTAAGATCCTGGTTTAAACTTCATGAGCATCATGAAATCTTCCAAGGTCAATCTCAAATTTCATTTTCCACTTGGCAACACACACACACACACACACTCTCTCTCTCTCTCTCTCTCTCTCTCAACTTGACCTATAACAAGGCAAACTTGTTTCGAAAGAACAAATTTCAGATGTCTCAGAGACTCAAACATATTAAAGGTGATCTAAATCCAATCCCCATTCCTTTAAAAAAAAAAAAAAAAAAAAAGAGGCCCAGAGGTTTAAGTAATTGCCAAATGTGTTAAATTATAAATTTCTTCAGTAAAAAGTCCATGTTTTTTATTTGTAATCCAATCTGACAATGGTGGTCTGTACTCAATAACTTGTTCTACCTTCAAAGTATATCCTGAACCCAACCAACCACATCTCTCTATCACACCCCACTGCCATACTCTAAGCCACTAACATCTCTTGTCTAGACTTCTGCTTTGGTGTTTTAACTGGTCTCACTGTGGCCATTCTTGCCCCCACCCCCAACAATCTATTTTCATATAATAGCTAGCATAAACATAAATCACATTACTTCCCTTCTTAAAACTCTCCATGGTTGGCCAGGCGAGGTGGCTCACACCTATAATGCCAGCACTTTGGGAGGCCGAGGCAAGTGGATCATGAGGTCAGGAGTTCGAGACCAGCCTGACCAACGTGGTGAAACCCTGTCTCTACTAAAAATACAAAAATTAGCTGGGCGTGGTGGCGCGTGCCTGTAATCCCAGCTACTCAGGAGGCTGAGGCAGGAGAATCGCTTGAACCCAGGAGATGGAGGTTGCAGTAAGCTGAGATTGCACCACTGCACTCCAGCCTGGGCAACAGAGCAAGACTCCGTCTCAAAAAAAAAAAAAACAAAAACAAATAAACAAACAAAAAAACCACAGCTCTCCATGGTTTTCTTCCAGTCACATTCATAATAAAATAAATACCTTAGAGAGGCTTACAGACTCAACATCTGGTCCTTACCCCTCTAACTTTACCTTGTATCATTCTTTCCTGCAATCATTATGCTCCAACCATGTTGGTTTCCTTCTACATTTTAATCCCATCAAGCTTGTTCTTGCCTTAGGACCTTTGCACTACCTATTCCCTCTACCTGGAATATTCTCCCTCCAAAACCCTCACATAGCTAGCTCTTTCTTGCTCTTCAGGTACGAGCTTAAATATCACCTCTTCGGAGAGGCCTTCCCTTATCCCTAAATCTAAAGCACTGAGTCAGTTACTCTCTACTCCATAACACTGTTTTAATTTCCTGCATAACATTTACCAGTATCTGATATTTTAATTTATTGTTTATTTATGTTTATCTCATCCCATTACAAGGTATGTTTCAGAGGAGCAGAGGCCTTCTTGTTTGTCTTTTCTTTCTTTTTTTTTTGAGACGGTATTTCATTGTTGTTGCCCAGGCTAGAGTACAATGGCATGATCTCAGCTTACCCCAACCTCTGCCTCCCGGGTTCAAGCGATTCTCCTGCCTCAACCTCCCGAGTAGCTGGGATTACAGACATTGCCACCACACCCGGCTAATTCTGTATTTTTAGTAGAGATGGGGTTTCTCCATGTTGGTCAGGCTGGTCTCAAACTCCTGACCTCAGGTGATCCGCCCACCTTGGCCTCCCAAAGTGCTGGGATTACAGGCGTGAGCCGCCACACCTGGCCGGCCTTGTTTGTCTTTAACCACTGTATCCCTGTATGTACACTGGTGCCTACCATATAGTAAGAGCTCAGTAAGTATCTGTTGGATAAAATGAATAAATATAACATATAGACTCCTTTAGGGAGTTGCTTTTCCGTACTGCTCCAGCCATGCCTCTGCTCCCACCCCTCATATGTCATAAGCCATGTTAGAAGTTGTAAATCACTGAGAAAGATGAAGGAAAAAGAAAGGTTAATATAATGAAAAAGTACAATCATAGGAAAACAAAAAACAATACAGATAATATGTTAGAGAATTTTACTCCCACATCATATTTCTCTCTACCTTTATTGTCAGCTACCTCCTTTGTCCAAGCCAACGTCATCTCTTGCTCGTATTAGGGCATCTCCTCCTCTCTTGACCCACTGCAATCCATTTTCTTTTCTTTTTTTTTTTTTTGAGATGGAGTCTTGCTCTTGTCACCTAGGCTGGAGTGCAATAGCACGATCTTGGCTCAATGCAACCTCTGCCTCCCGGGTTCAAGCAAGTCTCCTGCCTCAGCCTCCCGAGTAGCTGGGATTACAGGTGCCCCCCCGCCACACCTGGCTAATTTTTGTAATTTTAGTAGAGACGGGGTTTTGCCACATTGGCCAGGCTGGTCTTGAACTCCTGACCTCGTGATCGCCTCCACCTCGGCCTCCCAAAGTGCTGGGATTACAGGCATGAGCCACCGCGCCTGGCCTGCAATCCATTTTCAACATCTCAAAAAGAAATGTCCTTTAAACACAATTTGAATCATGAAGCATGAAGGATTTCCCTGCTCAGAATCCTTCAACAATGTCCCATTGTAGGATAAAATAAAACAAACATTAACATTGCCTAAAAGGCCCTGTATGAAAGATCTGGTGCCTGTCTATCTCTCAAATTTGAACTGATTGACTCAATACTGTCAATCACACTGGCTTTCTTTCTATTTCTCTAATTCCCTGAAGTCTTTCTTAGTTCAAAGCCTTACTTAGACTGTGCGATTTTCTCTGTTTGGAAATGTCTTTTCTGCTACTGTTGGCTTTGTCTAACTCCTCCTACTCAGATATCAGGTCTGAACTAAAATATTACTTTCTCCTGATTTTTCAATCTAAACTAGCTCCCCTTGTGATATTCTTTCATAATACCGCATACTTTTCCACAAATATATATGAGAAGTTATTCATTGTAGTATCTAACTCCCCCACTAAACTAGAAGCTTCATGGGAGCAGGCACATTATCTGTTTAGCTCTTTGCTTTATCCCCTGCCCCACAGTAAGCATCTAATAAATATTTTTGGAATGAATGAGTAAGCAGGTAGTGAGGGAGAATAACCTGTGGTATAGAAGCACAATTAAAGTGATGTAATATCTTACCTTGCACAATATTAGTCATTCATTATGGAAGAGCATCTGTCTTCCATCTCCCCCCATTTGATATTCTCCAATAGTTTAAGATCTAAGTGATTGGAAGCCAAGTGACTGATCAAGACTTATATACTCTGGAAAGATCCTAAGATATCTTTCCCTCACATAAGACAAGCTATGCAATATAGAGGCTACAAAAAAAATCTTGAAGGAGAACAGGATATCAAACCTGAATGAACGCTGGGCCCACTTCTCCTGATCCACACGGGGAGCCAGTCCAGACTTTCCAGCCCACAGGACATTGTCACAGGCGAAGTACAAGGCTCGATTGAGGTGACTAACAGTGATGCAGAATCTCAGGACAACATCTGATAGGTGAACAGCTCTTTTGGCTGACTCAAGGGCATCTGCTGAGTTACCCAGGCGTAGAACTTGTGGAGATTACAAAGGGAAAGCAAGGATTTGTAAGTAGAGAGGCAGATAGCAAGAAACAGAAACAGAGAAAGCAAGAGGGCAAAAGTTGAGCAATAATGATAACAATTTTTTTAAAGAGCAGAAACAGGCTGGGCACGGTGGCTCAAGCCTGTAATCCCAACACTTTGGGAGGCTGAGGTGGGTGGATCACCCGAGGTCAGGAGTTTGAGACCAGCCTGGCCAACATGGTGAAACCCCATCTCTACTAAAAATACAAAAATTAGCCCGGCATGGTGGTGGGCACCTGTAGTCCCAGCTGCTCAGGAGGCTGAGACAGGAGAACTGTTTGAACCTGGGAGGCAGAGGTTGCAGTGAGCCAAGATTGTGCCACTGCACTCTGACCTGGACGAGAGACTGTGTCTCAAAAAAAATAAAAAATAAAGAGCAGAAACAGTTCGTTTTTCAATTTCAAATTTAATTTTTGTGCCAGTTTAGCTTTCTCAAACTTGACCCATTGTCTCCAATCCTCCTAATTACTTCCATATCCCTGCTCTCTTATCTCAACTGGACACATGCAGAGAGTAAGTGCAGAGCCAAATGAGAAAGAAGAACAGGCAGAGAGGGTACAGGAAGGAGGGACAAGGAAGGAGAGCTGGGGATGGAGGAAAGGTTGGGGGATAAAAGGAAAGACAGAGTTACTTACGCTTTCTTCCAAGGCTCAGGTGGCTCTCCAGTTGTCGAATCTGTTTCTGTAACTCAGGACTGGCTCCATGCCTCTGCAGCACATGGCCAAGAAGAGAGCAAGCATACTGGGCGGCCCTAGAGGAGAAGGCAGGCAAGGTAAGGTGGAGACCTCCCTAACCTTCCGCTCAAAACTATCCTCCAAAAGGCACAGACAGACTTCCCCCTTTCCCAGTTTGAGAACACTCCCCTTCCTCCTCCATGCCCATATCTCACCATTTCTCCAGGCCAGAGGAAGAGAAAGGCATAAGGAGAAAAAAGAGTCTAGAAAGGGGTGGGGAGCACTACTGAATGTTGAGCAAATTAGAGATTTGACAATGATGAGGCCTGAAGGGGCCAGTGCAGGCCGCAGGGGTCCATCACAAGCACATCAGCGTGAGCATGTACGTGATCGACGAGGGGGAGGCAAACAGTTGGAGGGCATTTTATTCCTCAGAATAGGTGAACTGAGAGATTTCATGGCCCTCTAGCTGAACGGAGACCAAACGCCAGGGCGGAGGCAGGGGAGTTCCCGAATGGCAGCACGGTGTGGGGACAGGGAAACTGGGAGTGGTTCCTCAGCTCTGGGGGCAGAGTCTGGGGCTATCCACCGTGGGGCGAATGCTCCTCATTCCATCACCGCCCAGTGAGGACACTGTCGGTCTTATGTGGACACAGCAACCCTGAGCGGCCTCCCCGCTGGCCCACTCATGCCTCAGTTTCCCCATCTCTTCCGCGAACGGAAAGGAATCATCTCAACAGCGGCTCAAATCTGCGCCTCACGGTCCGTTCGGGCCCCCGTAGCCAGAGTTGACCCTTCTTGACCCCCCTGTAGCCTGAACTGACTTCGCCTCACTAGAGTCTTCCTCTGCCCATCCCTCCCCCGCCCCACCCCCATTCCTATTCGGGCCGCACCTACACAGCCGCTCCCGGGCTTGGCTCTGAGCACTGAAGCGGACCCAGGCGTCCATGACAGCGGCACCCCAGGCTCCGCGGCCCTGCCCCCGTCCCACTTCCCGCCCCTAGTCACGCCTACTGCGCGACCCAACGGTGCCTCGCGAGGGACAAACAATATCAGAAAAGAAAGCTTAGTCCTGGAAGCGGAATTTCAGGACGCGAAACGCGTGTCTTTTGAGCCTCCATCTGTGTATTACTGCGCGTGTCTCCGTCAGAGCGTCCCCTTATCAGAGGACCTCTACTCCCTAGCACGCCTCCAGCGGCACCTTCTTCTTTAAATATTCAGGACCAAGGGCGGGGCCTGCAGGGGCCGGGGCGGGGCGAGAAAGCGCCGCAGTGATCTCCACGTCTTGGAGGCCGGGATAGGTGTGCGCCCGGCAGAACATCACAAATACACATGCATGCAGGCTCCGACTGATTCCAGGCCTGTAGGGGCTAAAGAGGTCTAGGGCAGTAGAGGCCCGAAGCCCAGGCTGGTCTGTCCAAGGAAAAAGGAGCGTGATTGGTACCAGATCTTCGTTCCCTGCAGAACCTTGACAGTTGGACAAGTGACCTCCTCTAGAACAGATGGAAAGTCTCCAGAAGCAGAGGATTTAGTGAACGAAATTCGCAATAATCAGCTCCAGATCCTGAAAAGGAGGGCGAAGAATCAGTGGCCAAAGCTAACCGCTTCATACCCACACTTCATCCTCCTGTTTCTCTCCAGGCCACCATGTCTGCAGGCAACGGCACCCCTTGGGGGTCAGCAGCGGGGGAGGAGGTCTGGGCTGGATCAGGAGTGGAGGTGGAGGGCTCAGAGCTGCCCACCTTCTCGGCAGCAGCCAAGGTCCAAGTGGGAGTGACCATTGTGCTGTTTGTTTCTTCGGCTGGAGGGAACCTGGCAGTCCGGCGGTCAGTGACACGGCCGCAACCCAGCCAGCTCCGCCCCTCTCCGGTCAGGAGACTCTTCGCCCATTTAGCAGCCACCGACTTACTAGTCACTTTTGTGGTTATGCCCCTAGATGCCACCTGGAATGTCACTGTTCAATGGCTGGCTGTGGACATCGCATGTCGGACACTCATGTTCCTGAAACTAATGGCCATGTATTCTGCAGCTTTCCTGCCTGTGATCATTGGACTGGACCGCCAGGCAGCAGTACTCAACCCGCTTGGATCCCGTTCAGGTGTAAGGAAACTTCTGGGGGCAGCCTGGGGACTTAGTTTCCTGCTTGCCTTGCCCCAGGTGAGTGACCTAGGACTCAGGACCGGGCAGGACAGGGATTTGGGTCCATAGCATGAGTTAAAGGGTGCGCTTGGGGGCCATTAGCCATTAATTCTCAGGGAGTAAGCCTCTGCTTGCTTTTTTTTTGGCCGGCTCACTGCAACCTCCGCCTCCCGGGTACAAGCAATTCTCCCTCAGCCTCCCGAGAAGCTACAGGCGCCCGCTACCATGCCCGGCTAATTTTTGTATTTTTAGTAGAGGCGAGGTTTCACCATGTTGGCCAGATGGTCTCCATCTCTTGACCGCGTGATCCGCCTGCCTCAGCCTCCCAAAGTGCTGAGATTACAGGCGTGAGCCACCGCGCCCGGCTACCTCTGCTCTTTCTGTAAGATTATTTGCATGTTAATTTACATCTGTTAAGAGCCTGCCTTTTAAAAGCAGTATCCTCTATCTGTGCCTCTTCCATTACATCTGTTTTATTACACTTGGTATCTACCTCTTTGCATCCTCCCAATCTCACCTCCTTCAGATTGGGGCAGGGAAGAAAAACATACATGGGGGTCTATTAAGAGAGTGAAATCAGTGGTTTGGGTAAAACTTTGTGGTACATTCATTTATCCATTCAAAAAGTAATATGCATCTCCAGGGCCACTCAAATTTTGCTAAGGAAAGGGCAGCAAAATCCTGCCTTCAAGAAATGTATACAGTAGTGCAGGAAACAAAGAAATTAGGCAATTACAATATAGTGTATTCGAAAGTGTTATGCTAAAGGAGCTAAAGAAGACAATGGGGGTGGGGAGTGGATAGGGGTGTCTGACACAGCCGTACAGTCAGGAAAAGCTTTCCAGATGTTAAAATTTGATTCCTCAGAGATAGGTGTTAGACCAATTAAAATAGGAGAAATTCTAGGGAGGACGGAGGATAGAGGATCTCAATGCTGCTAAAGCTGAGGACTAGAAAATGGTGAGTAATGAACTGAGAGGGGAAGAGCAAGCCAGATCACAAATAATAAAATTGTACTTTATCCTGAGTGCAGTGGAGAGACACTAAAGTAAAAAGAGAGTGACATAACCAAATTTGTGTTTTTTACTGACTTTATTGTCGAATGAGTGTTAAAATTGCAAAGAGGCGAGCATCTGAACCTGAGTACTAGGTTAATCAAATCTCAAATCAAATCAAATACTGAAAAGGAACTAGAAATCTAGGGGGGAAAAGGCTAAATACAAAGCAATTCCTTCAAGGCAAAAACCACTATCACTATCATGGGGTTGGGGGGCAGGATACAGCAGCATCTCTGAGACTGTAGGATTAGAATTATGTCAGAAAGACACCAAGAAGGGTCTAGGATTTATCTCTGGAATGACAATGCATTATGCTGATTTAAGATTTGATCCTTACTTACATCCTCAATTATTAGAAATATAACTACTAGAAGTTAGTCTGACTATACTCCTAAGAACAAATAAAGGCCTGGTGGCTCAAGCCTGTAATCCCAGCATTTTGGAAGGCCAAGGTGGGTGGATCACTTGAGGTCAGGAGTTCAAGACCAACCTGGCCAACATGACGAAACCCCATCTCTACTAAAAATACAAAAATTAGCCGGGTGTAGTGGTGAGCACCTGTAATCCCAACTACTCAGGAGGCTGAGGCACGAGAATTGCTTGAACCTGGGAAGTGGAGGCTGCAGTGAGCCAAGACTGCACCACTGCACTCCGGGGTGGGCGACAGAGCCAGACTCTGTTGGGGGTGGGGGTGGGGGGGGAAGAGAGAAAAATAATACTTCTAATATGTTGCAAACAAGGCCTTTACCAATCCAAGTGTTAAAAAGAAGCCTGTTGCTACAGTGCCATTTACAATTAGGTTTGTTTATATGAAGCAAATTTTACATGTGGACTGGGAATTAGAAGACTTTTTGTTTCAGTCTGCCTGTTTTACTTTGGTTTTTTCTGAGTCTCGGCTCTACTGCTAACTAGCTATATGATTTTGGCTAAGGTACTTGAAATCCATGGGCCACAAGATGATGCAATGGGAAATGAATTTCATCCTTTCTTACAGCCTGACAATCTGACAATATTTGCAACCTCTATTTGTTTCAATGGCAAACTGGTTGTGACATGATACATGTGCAAAAGGTGATATTTTTTGGTTCCAAATTAGTATCCTTTTAGGTAAATTCTGCATTGCCCATATGCTGTAATTGTAGTTAAAATATTAGTGTTAATAAAATAAAAAATTTAATAATGTCACATTAGTGTGGTAAGGGCTTAGGGGTAGTTAGGGGTAGTATTAGGAATAGTTAGAAATTACTTATTTTTGTAGGCTTGTTTCCAAGTTATCAGCAGTTGAAAGGGATGTTTCTACAGTACGTGGTAAATGGCAATAAAACAGGAGAAAGGAAAGATCAAAACAAGGCTGTGGACCAAACTATAAATCCAAGATCTTTGACTTTTTTTTTTTTTTGGAGACAGTCTCACTCTGTCGCCCAGGCTGGAGTGCAATGGCGCAATCTCTGCTCACTGCAAGCTCCACCTCCTGGGTTCAGGCCATTCGCCTGCCTCAGCCTCCCAAGTTCCCGAGTAGCTGGGACTACAGGTGCCCGCCACTACGCCCGGCTAGTTTTTTGTATCTTTAGTACAGATGGGGTTTCACTGTGTTAGCCAGGATGGTCTCCATCTCCTGACCTCGTGATCCACCCACCTCAGCCTCCCAAAGTGCTGGGATTACAGGCGTGAGCCACCGCGCCCAGCCAGCTTTGACTATTTTTATACTCCTCACAATTCTCAAGCACTTCTTAGGCAGAGCACAAAAACAAAAACAAAAAAAAAAACTTAGAAATATATGAATGCAAGAGATGGGAAGAGGAAAAACCATTTCCCAACTAGCTCAGAGTAGCCTGATCGTAACTCCAAACAGTTCGCAAAATTCTGTCTTAGGCTGAAACTATTCATCTTTCCTAAATGTCCCTCACGTCTGCTAAAATCACTTTCCCAAATGCCTTGTATCTAGGAATCTGATGCCTACTGAGCTTACCTTTTATGAAATTAATAGTGACTCAATCTCCATTACTGGAACCCAGGCACTTTAACCTTGTAGCTCTAAACGGAAATAGTTTTTACTGATTCAGTTGGAAAACCCAGCAATTTAACAAAAAGGGGGAGGGGCAGCCCAATAGCATTTGGAAAATGTTAAATTTTATTATTTAACATTCTTTACCATTATAGTTACTGCACATAAGACTATTACTACTAAAGGTCACTTCAGAGTCACTGCAAAATGGCCTGGAATTTTGGCAGCACCCATTTTACACAATATTTCTTTTTCCACAAAATAACAGACATACCAGGAAAATCATTTCAGCTAAAAATATGAGTGAGGTGGTAGAAATATCATCCCTTATAAAGCACAATGTTAGAATAGTACTTGAGAAGGCAGGATTGTTTTAAGTTCCAAGATTTAACAAACTTACTGTTCACCATCATATTCAAGCCTAAAAGGAAGATAGGATTTTCAAGATATATTTCCAACTTCTTTAACATGGCACCATGGATGAACTGTTTCTCAGCACTGTGCTGCTTCACTTGGAATTAAGGATGAATTGGGAGGAGATAGTATGACATAGGTGGGTAGGTTGGGTGGTGAGGGGAACCAGTTCTAATAGTCCTCAACTCCACTCCAGCTGTTCCTGTTCCATACCGTCCACCGAGCTGGCCCAGTCCCTTTCACTCAGTTTGTCACCAAAGGCAGCTTCAAGGCTCGATGGCGAGAGACCACCTATAACCTCTTCACCTTCTGCTGCCTCTTTCTGCTGCCACTGACTGCCATGGCCATCTGCTATAGCCGCATTGTCCTCAGTGTGTCCAGCCCCCAGACAAGGAAGGGGAGCCATGGTGAGACTCCAATTCCCAGGCCTTAATCCTTAACCCTAGACCTGTTGCCTCTAGCATCATTTATTTATCCACCTACCTAACAGCTATCTACCAGTCACTAAACCATGGTGAGATTCTAACCATGTCTAGCACCTGATGCTAGAGATAATTTTGTTGAATCCCTTCAATTATAAACAGGTGAGTTAGCTGGACAAGGACTAGGGAGGCAATCAGTATTATTTATTCTTGAACCCCATCAAGTCTGGACTTGGTGGCTTCACATTTCTATCATAATCCCTGGGGGTAAGAGATCATATAGTCCCAGGTTGGGAAGGGGAAAAGGGTTTGCAACATTCTCTTCCTTGTAGGAGGCGAGCTCTGTCTCACTAGCTATACCCCTCCATCAATTCACCCTATACTCAGTTCAGAAGCTGAGTGTCTGAATTACAGTATATTTTCTAAATTCCTAGCCCCTGCTGGTGAATTTGCCCTCCCCCACTCCTTTGACAATTGTCCCTGTGTTTGTCTCCGGGCCCTGAGATTGGCCCTGCTTATCTTGCTGACCTTCATCGTCTGCTGGACCCCTTATTACCTACTGGGTCTGTGGTACTGGTTCTCCCTCACCATGCTAACTGAAGTCCCTCCCAGCCTGAGCCACATCCTTTTCCTCTTTAGCCTCCTCAATGCTCCTTTGGATCCTCTCCTCTATGGGGCCTTCACCCTTGGCTGCCGAAGAGGGCACCAAGAACTTAGCATAGACGTTTCTAAAGAAGGGTCTGGGAGAATGCTCCAAGAGGAGATTCATGCCCTTAGACAGCTAGAAGTACAAAAAACTGTGACATCAAGAAAGGCAGGAGAAACAAAAGACATTTCTATAACATCTATCTGATCCTAACAGAGTATATAGGAACAGAATAGTAAGTCTTTAGTACCAGAAGATCTTAACATCTCACTTCTACTCCTCCTCTCCTAGTTCCCCCCAAAAAAGAAATACTGACCAGTGTCTCTACTTTAAACCCTACCTGAAAGTTGAGACTATGTCTAATATAGAAACTCACATAACCAGCCCAGGCAACACAGCAAGACCCCATCTCTACAAAAATA